>NC_058125.1:11423497-11742247 GCF_914725855.1 Thunnus albacares | reverse complement strand
ATCCTGGGATCATGTGTTCTGTACCCAAAGTTGTCACGCAAGAGTCTGGAGGTCAGACGTCTTGGACTTCTGCCAGGCTGACTCCGACATCTTTTGTTACGGCCGGGTTTCATTGAATTTGATCACATCAAGCTGATCAGAGCTGGCTTTGGAGGGGGATTCACTGCAGTGACTCAGTGTTGTCAAGGTTTTTTCCAGGTCTTACCTGTATCTCTGTTCTATCATATGTAACACAGAGATTTTACGTTGTATTATCACATCTGTAACGTAATGTAATGCTGGAATTCAGATAATTAAAACAGTCTAGTGGTGCACTCATTTAGTCAGTGACATGCCTAAAAAGGTTTGAACGGTTACCTTTTGCTTAATTAAAAAGTTTGGCTGTGACATGACACCGCAGTAAAACAAGGCTTGTAGTATCTATTAATTATATTCTATATATTGTACTTAATGGTGAAAAAACACTTGACAACTTTCTAACATGGACATCACATCTCATTGATATTTGCAAATTATTTGACTGTGTTGTGTCTTGTCAACAATTTGCCATTAAGCCGCTCTTGTGATTGTGCCCATCGATTAGTCTCCCACTGGCAAGTGTGTGCTATGAAAGAAAGCAATTTCTATTGCTTGTGTTCCAAATGGCCTCCGGCTTGATTATGCTGAGGTGGAAGTAATTTCACTATTGATCAGTACAGCTGGTCTCTTGTTGCTCATTAACAGTATGCTGTGTATCAGTGTCCAAGTGAGTGTGTATGGATGGGTGTTTGCGTACATGTGCTGGTATTACTTTTTGCTCTGTGCCTGTCAGTGATAGCATTACTGAACAGCTGTTATTTTATCACTGAGATAATCAGTCACTCCTGGCGTGAGCACTGGGTTACATAAGCCAAAAATCTAAAACATTTATTTAAATGCACAGCAGAAACAAATTTTAAAAGGGTTCTGATATGTACAAAAGTGAGGAATAGGAATAATGATAAAAAAAGATACATTTTAATAAAAAATTAGTAAAATATGTCTTATTAAAACATCAATAACACCATCAGATATGATGTTTAAAGGAGCATTCCAGCAACTTAGCATTTCACCTCCATAAACTTTGGGGACTTGCAAAGGACAGATTGAAAAAAGATTGTCAGAATCAAAGCTGCAGAGATCAAGATACTCTGACTTTTAGTCCCAAGCATGAGGAAGCTCCAAAAACGCTGGATCCAACATTTCCCATAATACAACCAAAAGCATCTTTTTGTTAGATGCAGTAGAAAGCAAGCACTTCATAGCAAAACCATCATTCATAATTCCCACAAACTAGTAATTGTGACTTAAATCAAACATGTATGAGCATGCATGCAAACAGCAGACATCCCATAAACAAAACATATTGGTATGTGACCATGTATGAAAGGTTGAACAGATTCTAAAAGGTTTGCACGGGAGGATATTTGTTACCAAACTGCTCAGTTTAATCCGATAGAGGTAGTTACCAGAGACAGTTTTATCGATTGATTTATTGATTGATTATTTGTGCTGTCCAACCAGGTCACTGGAAAGGAAGCTGCAGAGACCCCTACTGGCTAAGTCCCGCACCCTACCCAGCATCCCCCAGTCCCCTACGGTCTCCAGGGTTCACCACTCTGATCTCATCGGTGGAAGTCCTCCTCGCAGAAAGAACCCATCCACCGCCACCAGCCACCCAAAGGCCTGCACTCTGCCTCCTGCAGGTAAAGACATAATGGATAAAGCTGACTACCAAACAGTATTTTTTCAGTCATCATTGCTCAGGGAATGTGTGTTTACCAAAATGGCAGCAGGCGACAATGTAGAATAGATTGCATCCGTGTGTGAAGCTTTCATCTCCTTTGTTTATTTATTCATTTGTTCACATAATATTTCAGACAATGGCAAAGTCTGGGAAAATTCTCCCTAAATCTCCCAAATGCACTCTAGTACACAATAACAGCATTGCAGCTCAAAACACTCATTTTCGTACTGAAATTGCTGTTTCTGTCTGACCTGTGTTGTGGGAAATTGGGGACCCTTCAGCTTCAGCAGCAGATTGATTCACTAATGATTACTTCATGTCTTCATAAATGTCTTGTAAGTGACCATATAAAACATATGTCTCGCTCTTATCAGCTTTGCAGTTTTTTTCATCTCTTAGTCGATAATGTGTTTACTTCTTAAACTGTCTTTATTATTGAGTCAAAGTGTTGGCTATCAGAGAAGTGTGCCGTGCTGTGGATACAAAAAAAGAAGAGGCCACAAGAGCTTACGCTTTTGATTCCTCTTAGATACGTCAAAAATGTTGTTTCCACTACCTTTCAAATTTCCACAGACGCTGCTATGCTTCTTTGATATTTGCTTCACCTGATGGAGAGCACACAGCAGCTAGCTGTCTCAGCAGGAGCGCGTGCATGACAGATATATCCCCTCTACCTACCTCTCTGTCTCTCACCTTTAAATCAAACGCCATTCCTTTACTTGAGAAAAGAGTCGTGGAGAATCCTGAAGCCTTAGCCTGCTGACAGAGATAGCTTTCATCTTAAGGACGGATGAGATGTTTTTTAAGGATGAAAACATTTATAGGTGGTGAAGATGTTATGTGAAAAGCAACCCCACAGTAGGTCTTTGATTTATACAGATCATACAGAGCTTTTCTATAGAAATCCAAGATTCCCAGACACCCAAAAAATAAGTAAGATTATATTGAATAAAGGATTGAGTTAACACATCCGTTAAACTACTAATGAAAACAAAAACAGAAATTATGAGCAAGACTTTGTTCAGTGTTCATTTGAATGTCTCTTAAGTATATGAAATGCTTGTGCTTGCTTTTATACAGTTGCAGAAATGACTAAGATAAAGTGTTTAATGTTTTCATGCATTCATAATTTCTCCGTGGGTAATTAAACATCAGTCGATTCTGCTTCTAGCTGCTCTCACATTTTTCCAAAGTGCGTCATTTGTAAAGTAATCTTTCCTCCAACCCTCAACACCGCATCCAAGACGTGGACAGACTCTTGTCAGGAAGCCAACAGTCATCAGATCAGAGCTCACAGCTGTAGAGACATTCTTAAACTGTCCTCCTGCACCAATAGAGAGACACAGTCATCAGTAGTCTGTCACTGCTGATTGACGTCGTTTAACTTCATCAGAGATTCCCGCTGCCACCACCGGATGCATTAGAATTGGCACATTTCAAATGATTGGAGGGTAAGGGAAACAGCTGTGTTATCATCCTTATTTGTGATGTTTAAAACATGATAAACTTGCGCAGGAGGCAAGCACACCCTGCACCCTCTACTTCCTGAAACCGCACTCTGTCCTCTGCGTAGCGTTTGAGAGAAAAGAAATTCATAAAGAGAGAAAAGAAACAGCAAACATCAGAGGGAAAAATAACTTGGTCTCACAGGATTCACAGGTAAGAGACAGCAAACGCAGGACTTACCAACTTAGAAACCAACTGGAGGAAGTGCAGAGTTTTCACAATACGATAAAACAAAACAGTTCATTTTAAAACAAAATGGTTTGAACAGATGTCAGATTGACAGGGTTCTAGTCTCACTTATCAATGCATGTACTTTAGCACCTATAGGCAAATATCTCTGCTTTGATTTTGCAGATATATTTATACAGTGTTGTTGGCAGGATAGGTTTAAGGGGAGTAAGATGCTGACATAGCTATAGTCTCTTTTTCTGATCCCTCCTTTTTTTATTGCAGATTTTTTGCTTGATTGCTTTCTCTTTCTGGCTCCAACCTCTCTCTTTTTTTGCTGACTCGTCGTACTACAAATCTCAACCAAAGCTGGATGCGTCCTCTGCTTGACAATACATGTATCTGGGTTCGAAAGGCCCCCAATTCATACTCAAACCTTATTGTGAGGCCACAGCGCTAACTGCTAAGACACCACGCAGCCCTAAATTTTATTTTGACCTTGGAAAAAAACCCATAAAAAAGCACACTTACAAGACAGTTTCCATTCCAACACACCAAGAGCAGGTGAGAGATAAATTATCACAAAGGGCATGCTATTGCCATTTTATTATGTGCCAAACTGTGAGAGCAAATTTGTCTTTCTTTTTCTTTATTTGTTAAAGATTCAATTAATTTTAAGCATGTAATTGGGCTCCCTCCCTGATTACACATGCATTATCGACACAGCTTGCAGCGGTTCAAGCTGATCAACTCAAGTGAAAGAAGGACACATGAAAGAAGAGTGAAAGCACTCCGTCTGCAAGAGACTTTCTCATTCTCTGTCCCTCCCTCTCGCCAACTCTCTCTACATCTCACAATCCTACTGTCTCTCTCCTTTGATCTATGAGAATGTTATTTCCTCAATAAACCCACTTTGGCAGAAGAGCTTCGAGTCAACCCCAGTCCTCACTGCTCTAATCCAATAAATCTTTACTGTCTTGCTTCTAATGATCTTGAACTTAACAGCACTGTCTGGTTTATTCAGCCCAAGTGCTTCCATTTTATGCCCAGACCGATCTGAGTCTAATTGTCTGTCTTTGTCTTTGTCTCTCTGTCTGTCTGTTTTCCTTTTTCCCCTTGCCCTGCTACTGCTGCTGCTGCTCTGTATATCAAATGAGAGAGACGTAACTCTCACGTGGCCCCTTGTTGCTTAGCAACCGCTGTCATCGACCATGATGCTGCTGAGCCTCTCTCTCTCTGTCTACCTCTCTCTCTCTTTCCTGCAACTTTTTTTTTATAAATTCAAGTTCTTTGATAAACCAGCTACACTTCATTCACAGATTTAACCAAAATCCCTCATTACTGACAATCACACATCAGAGCTTGCATCAGGAGTTGCTCCCCCGTCATTTTGTTGCAGTGTTATTAGCGTGGAAGCCAGATGTGTTTTGGCTGCTGCTCAGACAGAGGAACTGTTACTGTAATATTACACACTCTGATGATCATTCGTAAGCACACTCCAAAGCAGTCGCTGCCAACAGAATTTCATTAAGACCGTCATTACAAAGCAACTCTGAGGTTTAATATACATTTGTCTTGAACTAAACATGTTAGACAAAACACTGGACAGATGTTTCAGAAACTGAGAAGGTAAGCTTATGAAATGTTTTGGCGGCTTTACACCTTTTTGACACTTTTTCTTTAGTCGTTACTGTTGTTAATCGGTGTCTGGTATAAGGCTCGAATTGATTTACACATTTAATTCAAATTTAATTGAATTGATTTATCTTTTAATTTTGTAATAGCTGTAATATTTTTAGCCGTACCTTTTAGCTAGACTTTGGTCCAGATTGAAATCTCTCAACAAGTTTTGAACGGATTGCCATGAAAGTTTGTTCAGACATTCGCAGTAGCCAGAGGAGGAACCCTACCGACTTTGGTGATCCCCTGACTTTTCCTCTATCACCACCATGATGTTGAGATTTTGTATTTTTAGTGAAATACTGTATCTCAAGGATTATCAGATGGATTGCCATGAAGTTTGGTACAGATATCCATTGTGGCCAGACTGTGTAAAACTTTGGTGATCCCCTGACTTCTCCTCTAGCGACACCCTGAGGTTGACATTTCTGGTTGTGATCGAATGTCTCGACTGTTATTAGATGGATCGCCGTTCAATTTAGTATAGACATTCTTGTCCCCCTCAAGATTTATTGTAATTACTTTGGTGACCTTTATATTTCCAGCGGCTCTTTAGATCAAAATTCTTATTTGACATTCCCATCAGCTTCAGCTGTACTGTGTTTAGTACCAATTAGCCAATAGAAGTATGTTAACGCGCTAAACAATGATGGTGAATGTGGTGAACATTGCCTGCTAATACACAAAATGGGATCTTTTTATCTATAACTCAAACCCTTTAGCTATTTGATTCCATGCTTCATAATTACATCTTCAAAAAAGTGATTTTGAAGTGATTGATTGAGCCTTTAAATCTCTTTTCCTTACTGTGAATAATTTGATATTGTCCTTCACCTTGACAGACAGATTTGCAATAGCTTACCCAGCATGCATCAGGTCCTATAAGTAACTGAAAGACCAGTGAGTGCTTTATGAGTGCTGTTAGTCAGGCGTTGGACACTGACAGGATGCCTGACGAACATCAAATATAAAGCAATGGAAGTCGGATGTGATTAGCGCGGCTGAGCTACGTCCTGACAGCACACATCCATTTGTGTTGTGTGACTGTGAGAGCTCAGCCATCACGTCATAGCTGGAGGAAAACGCCACCGTTGCTGCAAATTTGTTCCTTCCTCTTCGTTTTATATGAGCCATAATTTCACTCCAGTGTTATGGAATCATAATGAAGTTGTTAAGGAATCAGGCTGAGAATAATGTTGGGTTGTAAAATATTTTACATTAAAAAAGAAGCTTAATAACATAAGGGGAATACTTTATAGAAGCAATCAGTGGATGACAGCCTGCAATTTGTGGGGTGAAGTTGTAATTATTGCTTAGTATAAACAAATATTCATCTGTCCAATCTGTCTTGTTCTCATGTCTTACTTTATTTTTACAACCTTTCCTTTTCCTCCTCTACATTTTTTATCTGTCTTCCTCCCTTGTTTCCTTCCTGACTGCACCCTAATCTTGTCATTTGTCCTTTTTTTTCCCTTCTAGGGGAGCTGTGGCGTTTGGAAGATGACATGGAGGGTGAAGATGAGCCTGAGCATGGCGGGTGCACTGAGGTACGCCCTCGCTCCCAGTCACCCTTTTCCCATTTTCGGGCACGAGCTGCCTACCTGCGCAAGAGCGTCTCAGCTGATGACCACCTGGACATGGGCTTGGACTACAGCCCAGGGACTGCAGTTGAGGGCAAGCCAACCCGTGGCAAGGGCAAGCTGAAGAGGAAATTTGTAAGTTGAATGATTTCCAATTTTTCACTGAGATAGAGTCGTCTTTTGCACAGATTTGCAGGTTTTATTTTCTTCATATTTTTTCACACATTTCACTCAGGTCTAAAGAATGAATTCATTCTGACACATGCTTGCACATTCACCCGTGCAGGCACAAGCACATAAACACACATAAGGACAAAATAGTGCAGGGCCACCTTTTGGCTTTGGCTTAGACAGAAGTGTTTGGGGGATCTTTATTTTTCACCTCTTACCTCCTTACCTTTATCTTGAAATTTATTTTAACAGCTTATTTCTGCTGTGCAGCTCAGCACCTATTATCTGATTTTATGTCACCTCACCATATAAATCCAACCTCCCATCCTGAGGGAGTATCCTTAAACGGAGAGTTCAGATTTTTTTTTTTCATCAGAAATTACTATAATTGCAGCAAAGTGGACTATTAACATTTTGGTCCGTAACACAGCATTCAAGAAATGTTTATCCATCAACAGCAGAGTACAGTTTCTTGCAGTGTAATTTGTAAAGCTGTCACACTTTTATGCTAGATAGAGAAAGCACCAACGCTTTTTGCTACATTAAGTTGATAACATTAATGACACTAAAATAAATATTTACACAGGACTTTTATCATTCTAACTATAAAGTTTGAACAATGAAAATACTCTCAATAGTGCTATGAGCTTTCCAACTAAAAGCTGCTGGCTAGTTTCCAGCTTCTAAATCTGTCGGGCCCTGACCTCGTTCTCCGTATTTTATTGAATTGGGAAAGTATAATTGCCTTACTTGTGGCTGTTTATTTAGATTGAAATCTATTTTTTAATTTGAATTTGTTTGTATATTTAGCTCAATTTCAGTAGGCCTAGTGTGTGTTTTATTGGATCTGTGGTGGGCAGTGAAGGGCAGTATGCTTTGAGAATATGCATTAAAGATTGAAGACCTCTATATTGTCCATTAGTCATTGGATCAGGTAACTGGAGACCTCATTACCAGCCCGAGCTTTGTAATTGATTCTCCGGTGTCACAGGTGCAACAGGACACCAGCATAGGTAGGGGATAGTTTGGTGTAAGAACTTCAGGTGTGTATACATCAATGCGTGATAGAAGCAGACAGTTATGCTGCTGGATGGAAGGAAGATACAGACTACTTTTTGAGATCTAATCTTCAGACACTTGTAGTTAAAACAGCTGTCTGGACCTCAAACAGATAGCTCGAAAAGGACTTTTTTATCACGTAGCCCTTGACACATCTCCTGGGCTCACGAACTAGCTGGTTGGAGCACTTTGTAGGTACGACTGATCTGAGGAAAGAAGGAAAGAAACACATGAGACAAACTTTTATCGCACTTCGCAGTTCCAACATCTTGACTTGATTCAACTGCATCTCTCGGTGAAATGGGGACAGCACTGGATCTGATGACCTGCCGCTCATGTTTCGGGGTGAGAACTCACAGGATCTTGTCTCGTAATAGCAAACAGAGTCAGGCGGTATTTGAAATGTCTTAGTATTGCATCATACTTGGTCTTTGAGGTCGGAATACAGCGTTACATCTATCACTTTTACACTTACGCAATACAATACATTCGGTGGTTGCTTTCTTATAATATGCCTTTTTTATGCAGCTCTACAGGGGCTGCAGTTCTGCCAGCCAGATGAAAAACAGACAGAAATATATATATATTAGCAGACCATCACAGAGACATGTTATGTAAGGCACCTTAACAACACCCCGCATGTATTTCTTTCAATTTATGAAAGAAGAGACAAGTGTTCTTTTTGAGGATGTTTTTAATGTTTGGAGAAAAAAATCATTTATGCTTTCTATCTGTCTCTCTCTCTGTCTGTCCTTCTCAGTCAGTCTCTTTCCCTTTTCTTTTGCAAAGCCAGGCAGGAGACAGTATTGTGAGTGTTTGTTATGAATGCAAGCAGCTCATTGTTGCTCATTTCTTATGCGCTTTTTGGAGCACCACTTGCTTCAGGAAAATTACAGTGACAAAAACAATGCAGCTCAGCCAGGTGGCTCACACTAACAGCAGTTGTGATGCAACGTTAAAACATCGAGGCGTTTTAGTCTGGACAGATGCAGAGCTGAGAGTAACACACAGAAACAACGCCTTGAATATCAGGACGATGATGCAGAAGGACATAGTGAGTTATACTGAATAATTGTGTGGTGGTGTGTGGTAAATAAATCTACAGTATGTGTATTACAAAGACACAAAGGGAGGTGGATTAGTCAATTAATTATACAATAAATAATCCCCCCCCCCCCCCAAGATATTTAGACCAGGTGACAAGTACACTGTATTTATAGTGTAATGGTAAAAAAAAAAGGCAGAAAGAGAGATAAAGTGTGTATGTGATTATGTGTGTAGTATAACAAATGGAGGAAAAGGGGATTGGGTGGGAGTGAGAGGATTTGAGAGAGAATGTAACCCCATGTTGTAAAGCTGCCAAACTGTGCATTACTGTGAAAGTTAATTATCTACCGTAACCGTATCATCTCGTCTCCGGCAACTTTTTCCTCTTAACCATCACACACCGAGTGCTGCATATCTTCTGGTGTTCAAGGTCACGCTTCCCCAGTCCCAGCAGTACACAGCACATGGTACAATAAATTCCTTTTATTATTTTTTATTTCTTTCTAATCTAAAATAAATAGCAAACATCCCCAATACAA
Organism: Thunnus albacares; assembly: GCF_914725855.1. Lineage (NCBI taxonomy): Eukaryota > Metazoa > Chordata > Actinopteri > Scombriformes > Scombridae > Thunnus > Thunnus albacares. The sequence continues at coordinate 11,732,732 of NC_058125.1, read as the reverse complement.
CTCCCACCAGAAGCAGCTTGTGACTTAACAAGAGCTTTATTAACCTGACTGACTGACTATGTTTACCCTCTTCATCTTGCTAGTGCTTGACTATACTGTGTTCCAGTGAAATGCAGCAGCTCTCACTTCATCTGTCTATACTTGAATTATAATACCTTTAACAATGCCTTCCTAAACATTCTTTAAAACATGAGAAGCATTTCTAGTACATGCAGTATGTGTATGGATATACTATATGTGTCTGTCACATGGCACACTCTGTAGCATCAGGCATATCTAGCCAGTACTGCTGTGACATTGAATACAACGCTGCCTGCCAAACAGCCTGAATTTGTCGCCTGATAACGTCACCAATCTCAACTCATTCCTCACACTGCTCCACAGTACTGGGTTGACATCTGGGGACTGATCGGAAGTCACCTTCATGGTCCTGGAACCATCTTGAGATGATGACAAATTATATCTGAAGGAAGAATCCATTTTAAAAAGCAATGAAAAAAAAAAAAAGGTCTTTACTGTACGGAGTGACGTCAGCGATTGTCGTCACAAACCTCAGGGAGCCTTTTCTGGGGCGATGACACCAATATGGACAATCAAAATACACTCAAAGTTCATTGTTTTCAACAGCCATAATTTAATATCATAACCTATTGAAGCTTAATTGTATTGGGTTGCAAGTGTGAGTAACTAAGGGAAAATTTGTTTACCTTTGTATGTACTCTATGTATGCTTATGTATGTGAGAATGTGTGTGAATGCGCAAAGCATAACAGCAGCAAACTAAAGGGTTGAGTAACCCACATAATCAAAGTACAGACCGTATCATTTCTGTTGATTGAATGGCTGTAACTACATAATGCTTTGTTCATGCTTATTTGCAGCACTTTAGTCTGACACGCTCTCTGTTTGCAAGATGACTCACAGAGTTTGCCCATTAAGTGGAACAAGGGGAGTCCATTTTCCTGCATTTTTTTCACAAACCAGGGAATGCAAATGGATATTTTTCACAATTTCCTGATTCACTGGCGGCCGACAACAGCCGGCGGGAAAACACCGCAAGACAACTATTCAAACAGATCATAGACATACATACTCACACACATGCAGGCCAGTCTAACAGGAAACTCAGTGGTACCCAGTTTGTCCAATGAGGTGAATGATATTCAGCATGTTGCTTTGGTCAAAAGGCTCTGGGTTGTCTGGATTGGTTTAAGAGATACGTCACTGTTCCCTGTGGTTAAGCTCCATCTCTGTTTGAAACCATTAATGAGAACAGGAAACAGGCACAGTGTGTGCTCACACACAGTCATTCATAAATACACATGAAAGATAGCCAGAGAACATCTTGCGTAAATACAGATATCAGATACTGAAATGGCACTGGCAAGGTTTTAATTGGGGCCTTAGAAGTATTACAGTACTGTCAGTTCTGAGGTCTATCTTGCCACCTCATCTGTTTGTAAATCAGAACATTTGCCTCTAAAACAGAAAATCATTCTTCTGAGATTGGGAATGTGGGATTCTGTATTCAAAGATTTCCATCAGCAGCACTAAGGCTCTTGCAAAGCACTTGCTTTAGTTGCTTTAGAAGGCTGGAATCTAACCAATCTCACCATCTGTTCGCGACATACTTAAAGTGAATCTTAAATCAATAATAAGTCTTTTTGTGTCCTGTGAACACTGATGTGAGACAGTGAGACACATCTTTGGAGTTTGAAATGGGCTCTGTGCTTGATGCCGTACTCAGCCAGTTAAGTTGTTTATTTCCCATCTGTTTGAGTTCTGCGCGACAGACTAAAGCTCCTTTTGGATGCAATGTGTTGTTGCAATGAATCACGGGGCTTTCCATTTCTTTTCATTGGCTAAGTCACCATTTAATACATCCTCAGTTGGCATGTAAACCTGTTGTCAAAGCAGGTTTGGATGATTTTCTTTTGCTTAAACTCAAAGAACTGCAATAAGAATACCCAGAAAGAAGGAGTCATACAAATTGGGTGTTATTGTGGGTTTCAGTGCTGTAAGGTAGCTAACCTGGGGTGAATGAAAAGAATAAAGTAAATTATACAGCATATAATTTAGAGAAAGTTAAAACTGTGTGATTTTTATCCACTTGGCCATACTAGCAACCAGTTGAGATTATTTGAATCAATATTAATATCAAATTTATAACATAATTGAACTTTAAGAGGAGTTTGTTTGTGTTTGAACAAAAAAGGGAATTGCTTATTCTCAATTAAGTATTGCCAGAAAATATATGCCACCTTTTAGGTGCTGAAGTATTTTTTTCTAAATAAAGCCACTTGAAAATGTTTTTTATGATGATAATTATGATGATTTTAAATGTTTTCTTCAATATTTGCATGTCTGTATGCATTCAATTTATTGTAATTGTATACTTGTACCACTAACAGTAATGACAACATGGATGTTTAGCTCTAATATTCCTGTAATGTGTATTTGTGTTGGCGCTGTGATGCTGTTGGATAACAGCAGGGTGGCTCAGTGTGCATGGCCACTTAATTCTCTGATTACAGTCATTTAAAAGGTGAAGTGGTTGTTGGTAGTGACACACCAGCATAATACCAGCTGAGGGGTGTTGCATGCACGCCCTGGACGGGGGGTCCTGTCGAGCACTATCATGAAAATGTCATTTCATTACAGTACACACCTCTCACACACCAGTGAGTACACACTTGGAGACATCTACTGAAAGGCCAGGGATGACAGATGTTGAACGGCGTACTGGCAGCAGTTTGAGGACTACACTATTCCCCCAAGCTGCCGAACTTCCAGTGGCCTCAATTGAAACAGGATACAAGGGTGCAGCCTCAAGGCCTTTGCGGCATTAGCACAGTAATTACTGGGGTAATTAGTCTTATGATGAGGCCCACGTGGAGTCAGGGAAAGGCACGGTGATGGGAACTCCTCCAAGCTGTTTTCTTTTCCTATGATTTCATACTTGCTGTCTTTATTTATGTTTCTCTCCCTTTCTTGTCATTCTACTTTTTCTGTCTGCCCCATTCTGTCACTGTCTGGATCTTTCTCTTTCCTTATAAGGATAACGGGAAGTGGGACAACGAAATGTTTGGTTGAAGATTCCTGAGGTCACTTGGCTAATGACTCCCAATTAGCTTGATTAGCTGCATACTATATGTGCCAATGTACCTCAGGAGAGTTTCACCAGACAAAGTATGGCTGCTTTCCTGCTGACTTGCCACAGTGGTGATTTGATCACCAGCTAAATCCAATATTCCCTCTTTAGAGAGATTTCATTTGTAATATCGGTATGTTGACGAATACTACATAACCACCATCCACTGATGTGGAATTTATTAAACAAATGTAGACTCAGCTGTCCAAGATGAACAGATGAGCTATGCTTTACTGTGGATTTTCTCATTTACATCTACTTACCCACTGCAGCTAAGAATTTGTTGAACACACAAATAAGCTTAACCAAAATCCCTAAATTGTCAATTTGAAAAAAAAAAAAAAAAAAAAACCCAACCAGCTGTAAGGACTGCAAGGAGGATTGAACAATGTGCTCTGTCAATAGTGATAGCAAAGTGTCTAGTGCACAAGACAGAACAGGCAGTTACTTCCTTTCCATCACATCTGTCACACTGGCACTTTTCTATCTGAACACATCGTCTTTTAAAGCAACCTTTGGATGCTCTGTCTGTTGTATATTAACTGTCACATTGAGCACATCCTGGCAGGTTTTTTATGTTTCAATTTACTTTTTGGAACACCAACTGTCTTTTAGTGTATCTTGTACCACAGCGCACAATGGATTTAAATCTTCATGCTGTAATACCAGGAGTCTTCATTGAGTAACCTAGCTTTTGTTGATAATGAAACGTTCATTTCAGTGCAGCTCACATAGCTTGCTGAAGTGTGCTGCATGCAGATCCATCTCTCATTTTTCTTGTTATTTACTGCCAAACTCCTAGATTTTATTCATCACATGTATACTCTATGCTTTATCTCTGCCAACTGTGTTAATGTTGATTCTGGCCACATGGTGGCAGCATAATGCCACATAATAGAACTCCTGCCTTACAATCCTTCACCTCGCTGGGTTATGTGTGTGTGTGCGTGTGTGTGTGTGTGTGTGTTAGTGTGTGTGAGTGTGTGCGCGTGTGTGGCTGAACTGTTACCTGGGTGGTGCTTGAGGTTTCTCCCCGGTGACTCATTCATCCTGAGATGACTAACACACAGACACCACAGTGGACAGTCATAACTGCCATCGGAGCCAAGGTTTGGCCGCGGACGGCCTACTGACATTCATTATCTATGGAGACTTTTATTGGAATGCACAGCAGCAGGCGAAAAACAGGAGAGAGAAGCCAGACCCTTGGCTACTTTGTGAAAATAAAACAGTGGTGTTTTTGTTTGCTCAGCATTCCTCTGCCGAACACCGGTTTGACAATCAGGGCCGTGAATTGGTGGCTCAGCAGGCCAAGACCCCAAAAGTACTGAAGTCATAGCTTTGAGTCTGGTTCATAAGCTTTTCTGTTTGGCAACCTCTTCTATAGATGTAAAATGGGTGAATAAGGCTATAAATGTAATAATAATGTGAATTAACAAACAAAAATAACCACACTAAAAAAGGATTTGGTGGAGTGTCTCTTGATGTAAACGGATTTCAACACATAATTGTTCATTAACTGCATCAGTGGCTGAAGTTGAATTAGCACACCGGAGGCAGTGGTGAAAGTTAGTTGTAATTCAGAATCAAACTCTTAATTGCCTGGCTTGGAAAAGGCGCATTTGGTTTCGGTTTGCTTTTTTGTACACACAAATCGTACATAATTCATCACAATTTTCAGCCATCCTCTCCCTCTCTTTGTGCTGTTTTTTCCACCTATCCCTTCCTCCGTATTTCTCTCTGTAACTCTGGTTTAGTGGATGTGAGTTTGGCCAAAGAGGAGAACCGCAATCTGGTTATTCTACGTAAAAAACAGGGAGAAAAATACCTCTGGTTTTGAATGTGCTTGTTCAGTTAGACCTCTCTTTGACACACGTGCACGCACACACGCTCACCCACAACAGACCGAGAATGGCATGGGAATGTTTTCTGCAGCCACTTTGGTTGCCGATGGTAACCAGTGAGATGGTGTTCATTAACTATGTAGATCTGTAAGCATAGTTCATTAACTATGTAGACTCTCTCCATCACCATCTCTCTCTTCCCCCTCCCCTTGCCCTCTCTTCCCCTCTTCTTTCTCCACTCTTGCGTCTTTCTCTGCAAGCAGTTTAGTTTTACTGACATGGGAGCTCTTGCCGAAGATTACTGTGGAGTCAGTAGTTCACTAATGGTGATGTATAATAAACTCTCCTCTCCTCTGCCCACTTCTTTTTATATATATATATTTTTGGGGGCATTTTATGCCTTCATTAGATAGCGACAGTTGAGGGCTGACAGAGACAGGGAATGACATGCAACAAGGGTCCACTTCTACTCTCCATGTTGGCTGTTTCAAATAAGAAATCAGACTTCTTAACCACAGGACATATTTGGGGCAGTGGAATTACATGCTGTACTTAGTAGCTTTGAATTCTCTTGTTCTGTTTACACTGACTTTGCCCTCTTACAGGCTCTACGGGCTTGACCACTGTTTTCTGCTGAGAAGCGCACTCCAGCATGTGCCTAGTCTTTCCCACAGTTTGACTTTCTCTGGTGCTGCCCTTCCTACCTGGATCCCAATCACAGCAGCTGATCCTCCAATAGCATTTTCGTGACTACAGGCTATTTTCCTGCAGTTATACAGTAGCAGCACTGTGAGTACACGGAGCGATGTGACCCGGAAAGCAGATGACGAATTTGATGATTATCTTTCTCTGAAACTTAACCGTGAGCAACCCCAGGTGGCTCTCCGGACGTCATCGAGTGACGGTGAACCTGGATGCGGTGAGGGAGGCGCTCTTCCTCACCTACAATCAAGAAGCCTCTGTGCGAGCAGACTTCCCAAGACATGATCATTCCATCCTTATAAAGGCTTCATGCGAGGTCTGAGGTGGCAGAGGGCCGACTGAGCAGCGAGAGCTCCCTGTGGTGTCTAAAGCTATCACAAGAGCCCTTTAGACCTTAGTGGAGATTTTGATTTCTTGAAATTATACTTTTATGTATTCTCTATCTGCTTCCTCCAACACTTTAATGCTTACACCAAGCAAAATATTGAAACCCACGACAAAGAGGGGACAAAGGGAATTGTTCTAGTACTGTTTCCCCTAAATTCAGCTTAACATTTTATATCTATTCTAAATTTTCAAAACAGGAGTATAGTGCTATACACTATTATTTTCACTATACATGCAGCCCTTTTCCCCTGATGCCTTATCCATCCAGAGTGAGAGGAGAAACGGCATCGTTTGTGTGTACTGTGTGCTCTAGCAAGCTATATGGAACACGCAGCCTCTCAGCAGCTGTTCGTCTGTTTTGGTGATGGGGCTCTTGGCAAGCCCTTTTCCAAACAGAGGCTCGGACACGGGCTACGTGAAGGCATTTCACATGCCTGTGAGCGAGCAGACTTAGACCCCCCGGAGCCATTCGAGCACACTCTGCCCAGTTTTGGAGGCTCTGTCGAGTAGAGAGCGTTCAGGAGAAGATACCTGTTTGAATTTGTCTGCGTATTCACCTCATTTCACCTCACACACCTTTGATCTGTCGAATATTTTCGGATCATCTCCAGATCCGTGCTCAGTTTTCACACTGCGGAGCTTTAGGGGATATTTTGAGTTGCTGTCTCTCGTTATCTGGCTCTGGAGGTATCATCATCATCTCATCTCTGCCTTCTCTCGCTCTGTTGACGTTCTATTTAAATGTCTGCTATTTTTCATACATGTTTGCTCACATTTTGTCCTCCCTTCTCTTCTCACTTCCTCCTATCCCCATGTTTATTTGCTTTAGTGGCCACTGTGTTTTTAAAGTAAGCCAGTACAAAACAAACACTATCGATTTCCCCTCCATCCCTTTACTTCTATCCCTCCATCTCTCCTTCGCCTTCTCCTTCCCACATGAGTTCTTCCCTCCTTTACATCTTTCCTCTCACCTCTATCAGCCCTCTTGACACACATACACACACACACTCCTTCAGCCCTTCTATTTGTAATCTGCCCTCCCTCTCACATCTCCCACCTCTATCTGCGGCCTCCCCTCCACTGACCTGCCCTTAATCGGTCCGCTGCAGTTGCACCTACAGGATCCAACCAGCTGTCAAACAGATCCCTGCCTGTTGAGGTTAACCTTAAGTGGGCCTGAGCCGGGGCCAGAGCCTGGGTTTTGAGTGGTTCTCAGGGTCTAGGGCCCTCGGGCACAAAAGGAGGGCCAAAAGCATTTCTTTGAGAGCACCAAATCTCCTGTCTCCTCTTCTCCCTTTCCCCGGGCCTCCCTCCCTCCCTCCATCCCAACCTCCCTCCATCCCTCTTTCGCTCCCCTCTACCCCCTCCAGACTTTCTGTCTGCGCTGACACCGCCTTTAATAAGGGGGAGCGGGGTGCACTGTTTATTTGTGTGGTGCGAGGTTAAAAACTTCCCCCTTAATTGACATTCCGGTAACACTTTCCAATAATGGGGCGAGCAATTTCCTTGAAATTGATGTGTGTCCACCGCAAGGAAAAACACTGCTTCTAGCTTTCACTCACCCATGGATGACCTACACTTGCGCTGAGTCTTTTGTCTGTGTGTGCATGTGCATGCGCGCGCGCGTGTGTGTGTGTGTGCTCATGTCAGCGTGAGAAATTGCACGAACGGTCTTTAGTTGGCAATACCAGCATGTTTGTGTGTTTGTAAGACACGCATCATACTTATGCTGCGTCTCTCTGCCACTAATATGTGTTTGTCAGTCTGTTCGTTATTATGAACGTGTGCATATTTTCAGCTGTGTAACTCCGAATGTGGACTTACACGCATATGGGAATATGTGTATCTGTGTACGTTTCTGTAATTATCTTGTTTCCAAAGCTTTTGTTAGCCTATTTCTTGCTTGTACACCCTTTATTTCTGTACCCAGTGAGGTGGACATAAATAAATAATTCAAATATTTTCATTTATCCCACACACCATTGAGTGACAGTTGCACCACGCTGAAATGCTAAAACAAATCCACAGTAGAAAGCCTATTTTGCCCTCTGCTCAGTCAATGTCTGTCTGTGAGAAAGTATGCAAACACAAACATCTCCCTCTGCTGCAGACTCCATCCTTGGCCGAAAAGGTGACCACTGGATAGGACTTGTGGCGTAATGACGGTTGGTGTTAAACATGTGTGTGTGTGTGTGTGTGTGAGGGAGAGAGAGAGAGAGAGAGAGGGAAAGAGACAGAGAGAGAGAGCGTGAGAGACAGAGTTTGTCAATAAGTAGATGGGTAAGTGTGATAAATGCGTGTGTAAGTATGAATTTGTGTGTGTCAGTGTGTGAGCGTGTGTCTGTGTCTGTGTGTGGCTGCAGGCAGACGCTGACTGGTTCCTGGCCTTGTCATTCTGTCTCCCACACTCTCTCTGATGTGGTTTGAGGCTGTGGCTTTCACTATGGAGGGGGATAGCCACCGCACACACTCACGCTGTTCTCACATGTCTGTGGAAACACACATTGCGCGCTGGTATGCAGTCACAGTCTCAGAAATGCAGGCGCACATACTGAACAAACACACACACACACACACACACACACACACACACACACACACAGCTCAAACCCTGAAGGATGTAACAACACAACAGCAGCTTGCCAAAGTGTCTGAATGGACGCCGAAGTGCACTCGTAGACTAACACACACACACAGCGCTAGACGCCATCCGTGGTGCTGGTGGGCTCCCACAATAAGCGGTTAGTTAAATAATATCAAAGACAGATGTTGGCTCTGGTCCCATCATACTTTGTCAGTGTGTGTGATTGAGAACATGAAGGAGAGTACTGATATGCAGATACTTGGGAACACATGTTTCCTTGGAAATTAATGTATGTGTGTAAATAATTGTCATTCATTTGTGACACTAAAACAAATTCTGGAAAATATATAGCGCGCAAGCTTTAGCCGTTGTAGCATGTGGCTGAAACGAACTAAATATTGCATGTTTTTTTCATCAAAACAGTTATTTTGAAGATTTTTTTTGTTTTCATACTGAGACACTGCATCATCACGCTCCATTGTTCTTCCTTTTCTAAGCATTCCTTTTACTGCTTGCACTGTAAGAAATAAAAAGATAAGATAGAAGTGGAAGTGGTTAGCATTCTTATTCACCAGGTTCTTATATAATAGAGTGTACGCTTTGTTATTATTGTGGTAAATCTATCAATTATATGATCAGTAAACATGGAAACAGGATAGGTTGATTGAATTATTGCGATGAATGATTTCTGTATATTATTTTAACCGACATGTTTTGTCATGCAGCGGCCAAAACTAAACAACATTTTCATTCATGCTTTACTAACAAACCTGAATTTCACTCACTATTTGTATTTGAAAAGTTAAATTTACTATGGACCTCTGTTGAAGTCGGGACCAAACAGAGTTCATGACATTGTTGGCCCCCATTTCCCAGGAATTATGTGGAAAAAAAGAAAAAAAAAACTAATAGGAAGAAAAGATACAGCAAAAATACTTTTTTTTGTCTGTTATTTTGTTATTTTAGATGACTGTCAGTTGTCTTGTGGTCTGTGAATAGAAACTTGAAAGCCTCATTCATCAGCACTGTAATTTGGAAAAGTGACAGGCTATTAAACACACTCATATGCAGACACTCTCACAGAGACATACGTCCATGCATGCATGCTGTAGAAAAACCACCCTCTCTCTCTCTCTCTCTTATCTACACACACACAAACCCACACATGACAGTGAGCCTCAGCAGAAACTCTGTGTCACTGACCCCTCCTGGTTACATGGTGAATTGGACGTTTGGCACAACACATGTATATTCACACTAATCTAATAAATAGCTCCTCTAATAAGATGCCAGAGTCCAAATCTGCTATTAGTGAAAAGTGGTGTGTATCATGAAAAGGGAACAGGGAAGAGGAGGAGGAGGAGGAGGAGGAGGGATGAAGGTATGGCAAAAAAAAGACAAGACTTGTTCAGTTTATCTGCCAGTATAACTCACTTCTGCTCACCATCCCTCCATCCATCATTTAATCAACCACCCGTCCGTCTTTTCTGCCTCCACTGCACCAGATGCCCAGTAATTTGGCTTTATACTTATTTACTTAATTAACTTTCAAGGTTTAGATGTTTAGATCTCCTCTCAGTTCTGTTTACTTTATTAATGACATGTTGAAATTAGACTGCTGATACTGTAAGGTGTTCAAATAGTCTGCCCTGTTCAAGGTGGACTGTTTACTGGCACATCTCTTAACAGAAGGGGACATGTTGGTCATTATCTTGTCTGTTTCATCTTATTTTTTCCAACTACTGGCAATCTGCTGCCTGTGAAACAAACAAATCCCTGAGTCTGTTTTTGAAGGGATAAACTTTCTTGTTTATCATCGCATTCTTCAGTTCACCCTTCACCTCACCTCTGTAAGGTGAGTCTTGCTTATCAATAACGGCCACTGCCAATCCCAAAGTAGTCTGTATCTCTCAGAGGGCTCTTGAGGGGCCCTGCCGTCCCTCATTTTCTGCAAGCCTGTCTCTTTAAGGTGGTGTTTGTTTTTGCGGAGGCTCAGCTCAGTGAGACCTGTGCAGGCTCAGTGCTGGTCTCCTTTCATAGGGGCTCCATTTTGTTCTTAATAAAATGGCACTCAGTGGCCGGGGGACTGGCAGGCACCCAGCTCCCTGGGAAACCAAAGAATGCCGGCCTTCATTTAGCGACAAACAGCTACTGCCTGAGGAGGCTAGTTCTCCACTCTGCTCCTCAATACTACTGCTGCTTAGGCCTGTGTGTGTGTGTGTGTGTGTGTATGTGTGTGTGTGTGTGTGTGTCAGTGTGGAATGGGGCCACGGTTGAAGGAGTCAGGTATGGCGGCTCCTTACATAGCTTGTCTCTTGTTGACGTTTGCTTGCACCATTCTGTCTTTCTCTCTGTCTGCGTCCCTGTCTTGGCTGCCCACTTGAAAACATGCAGCACCACTTCTCTCCGTCCTCCACCGCTCTCTCCCTCGCTCTCTCCATCACTCGGTGTGAATGGTGGGAACAGAGCAGCCATTAAGATGCATATTTAGAAGGGCTCACCCCTCCTTCTCCTCCCATCTCCCATACACTCTCATAACACACACATACACATACTGTAAGTCACTAAGAGTGCCTGTCACCAGGGACACACGCATCATTACACGCACACACACTCGCACACACTGAGCCAGACTTGTTGGAAAGCTCCTTGTTATTGGCTGTTCAACCTCAGGCAGGACTTTTCCCAATCCTGTGATCCACATCACCTTTCCATCTCTATCTTAAAACATGTCAGAGACAGAAGCCACAGATATCCATGTGTGTGCTCCTTTCTATTATTTCAGAGCTGCAATTATTAATTGATGAATCAATTACTCGATTGACAGAAAATTGATTGGCAACCAGGAGAATCAAATAATCATTTTGATTCATTTTGCTAAAATTCTTTGGTTCCAGCGTAAATGTGAATATTTCCTGGTTTCCTTAGTTCTCTGTGATAGTAGATAGAATATCTTTGGGTTGTGGACTTTTTCACAAAGCCCAGGCTTGGACTTGGGCTTTCTGAAAAAGTGATCAACATTTTTCACCATTTTTTGATACTCCAAACAAATAACTGAACAATCGAGAAAATAATAGTCAGATAATTGATAATGAGAATAAACATTAGTTATTTTTGTTAGTTAGCTGTGGCCCTATTTTATTTTTTACTTGTATTCCAGTGTTATTCCTTCCACATCTTAGTGGTACCACTAAGATCTTAGTGGTACCACTAAGATGTGGAAGGATTGGATCACATGCCAGCAGGAATGCCTGTGGTTCTAATGACAAGGTTTTAAACACAGCACCTTCTCTTGGCATGGACAACATGACAAGGGTAAGCAGATACCAGGCAAAAATCAGATTCCTGCCAAAATAGTAAGAATACACTGAGTGAGAGAATATGCATGCGAGAATATGTGGGATAGTAGATAGTAGAGGAAAATGAGGACATTAGAAAGGAGAGGAAGATAGACAACACACAGTAATTTGTGAATTTGACAGATCTGAATTGTATGAAATCAAAAATGACATTTCTTACCATGTTTCCACATTAATTTCCTATATAGGCAGCTAGGATGGGGACACAGAGAGGTGAGATGACGAAATGAATCCATAAAGAAACAAAATAAAGAGCAGCATCAATGAGATGATGACAGAGGATATAATAGATACATAGGAGCCAAGAGAGTAAGGGCAATGAGGGAACCAAGGATGAGGGAGAAGAGGAGACTGGGAAAGAGGAGTGAGGAAGGAGTAAAGGAGTGGAGGACTCTGTTTTGTCTGTCGTCTCCCCCTAATGCGACACATATGAGAGGCCTCGGAAACAATGAGTCACCCCAGAATGGGACTGTCGCCACTATCGGGCCCAAGCAGGCTCTCTGTGCAAGATGATTATGTCGGCACTAGTCCAGCCACCGACTTTCCCCCTGTGATATGGTGAATTTTCACCAATTTCCCTCCCTCTGCTGCCATTTGGACAGTCTGGCTCCGGTGCGGTGAACACAACGAACCAATGTTTGGTAGCATAAGTCAATGCAGGATGTTGCTTGTGAAAGTGTATTTTTCATGCACTCTTACCTCCACAAAGCACATATATGAAATATACACAATCGCACAGATCTCTGTTGTCATTTGATAAGCTGGCCTGTTCTTTGGTGTTGCCATAGGAGAGATACTCAAGCCATGACCTCATCACAATACTGACAGAGATTGTGTGTTTGTGTGTGTGTTTGGGGCTGAAGGTGTGGAAAGGTGGAGTGTGCGACAGTGACAGCCAATGATGTATAGATGGGCAGGTGGGAGTTTGGCAGGAGGGAGGATGCTTGTAAACCCATTGTATGGAGTTGTCTGTTCTCTCCTCATTCAGCTGCTGCACTATTTCATTATACAGCATTTCAAAACAAAGCCTTTCACTCTCCCTTATGTCCCACTCACACACACGCTCACTCTCTCTCTCTCTCACACACACACACACACACACACACACACACACACACACAAAAACAATACACACAATCAATCCCTGTCAAGTTTTCACTCCTTTTCCCACAATATGGGAGTGTTTTTATCTCTCAGACTGACTGATTGACAGTGAAAACCCTGTTTTTTTCTTTTTTGTATTTAACTGACACACAATGTTCTAGCACCATCAAATAATCATTTACTGTTAACCTTGTGTCCCTGCTTGTTCTCAAAGGCTGTCATTGTGGTGATTGATTGGCAGGCCTATCTGCTTGTACAGCCAGTTACATTTGGTACCTGCTCCACCCTCTAACGGGCTTCGCTATTGGTTTACCCCTTAAGGCTCCACCTTGGCACCTGAGAAAGATCTTTGCACCCACCGCCCAATCGGGAGGTAGCGACCATGCAGCATCCTCCCACTATAAGACCCCAGCTTCTACGCTGCTCGTCCCCCTTTTTCACTCAGCCACCTTGAGAAATGGATCGCCTGCCGTGTAGAAGTTCACCCTCCAGTGTCGCAGTACAAAGATATGGCTAGTAGCAAGTCCTGCGCCTCTTGTGCTTTGCCGATGCCACTGGTGATCTTCCATGAGTCTTGCTTCTGCTGCCTCGCCTGCCTCCCCCGGGAGGAGTGCGAGCAGCGGCAGAGGTTCACTGAGTCCTTCTGCTTTCTCCACACTGACGGAAGAGGGTGCGGTGAATCCCTGTTTGGCCCAGCCATCCAGGTCATGATTGACTGATTGATTGATTGATTGGTTGGAGACAGCCCAGAAGGCATCTGAGGCCCCCATCAGCCTCCTTCTTCCCAGCAGCAGCAGCAGCAACACTGGCAGCAGAGGCATCGCTGGCATCGCTGTTCTGGGGAGAGCCATGCGGGGCCTGCCCCGCCGTTCCCACCACCCCTTTGCGAACTTGGTGTTGGTCCTGTTCAACTGAGACGGTGGACTGGGTATCTCCCTTTCTTCCCCAGGTGAGGCAAATAAGGGGAGGGCAGTATGTGATACCCGCTCTTCCTCGGCCTCCACATCACGGGCAGATCTTCCACACTCTGCATTAGTGGCTAATATGCTATTTATGGCACATTGGCGGAGTAGTCGCCACCATTCCTCATTGCACACGACCTGAGTGGGGAATGCACAAGCGAGCCGCACCACTCATATGGCAGAGTGTGGTCATGTCTTCAAGATTACAATTAAGAGGCTAAGAAGAGGAGATGGGTCTTAGATGGGTTTTAAAGATATCAATGGAGGGGGAAGATCTAATTGTTAGTGGCAAACTATTCCACAATTTAGGGCCGGCAACTGAAAATGCTTGATCACTTTTGGTTTTTAAATGGGTGTGTGGAATGGAGTAGCAGTGATTAGTCAGCAGATCTGACAGGTATGGAGGTTGAATAGGGGATGAGGAGTTCAGAGATGTAACCTGGTGCCAGTCCATGCAGTGCTTTAAAAACAAATGAAAGAATCTTAAAATTAATTCTGTACTTCACTGGTAACCAGTGAAGAGAGGCCAGCACAGGGGAGATATGGTCTCTCCTTTTGGTACCAGTGAGGAGTCTTGCTGCTGCATTTTGAACCAGTTGCAGGCAAGGGCATTGATTGTGGTTATGGAGTTGTCTGAAGGCCCAAAGATTATGACCTTGCTTTTATTCTGGTTTAGCTGAAAGAAGCTTTTTGCCATCCAGAATACTTATAATTTAGAGGGGAGTTAACACTGCATGGATCACACGGTTTCAGCGGAAAGTACAGCTGGATGTCATTGGCATAACAATGGTAGGAGATATACTTTCTGAAAACAGACCCCAAAGGAAGCATGTATAGGGAAAATAAAATGGGACCTAATATGGAGCCTTGTGGGACTCCCCAGGAGATGGGTGCAGAGGAAGAAAACACATTATCAGTTCTAACAGCTGATTGGTCTTGGAGGTAGGAGGCAAACCACTGAAGGGTCTGTCCCTGAGTACCAACAACATGCTTAAGACAGTCCAAGAGGATGGAGTGATCGACTGTGCCGAAGGCAGCTGAGAGATCAAAAAGAATTAAAATAGTGTAATTTCCTGAATCTAAAGATAAGAACAAAACATTTGTCACCCTCAAGAGAGCAGATTCTGTGCTATGGAGCATTCTTGGATAAAAACGAGAGCTTTGAGACTGGTCAGTAATTATTAGGAATAGATGGATCTATGTTTGGTTTTTTGATCAGAGGGTAAATAACAGCATGTTTAAAGTAAGCAGGGACATAACCATTGACCAGAGAGCTATTAATTACTGGTAAAATACTAGGCCCAGCAGTGTCCAGCTCTTCCTTAAGTAGGCCTGAGGGAATAATGTCTAAGGGAAATGTACTAGGGTTCATATGAGAGATAATATGTGTCAAAGAGGAGAGAGAAATCGGTTCAAAGTTGATGGGAACTGAGGAGCATGAGCTTAACTCTGACAGATCGTAGGAGAGCAGTTAGATCTGGGATTGTATAGTGTCAGTTTTGCTAATAAAGAATATTAGGAAGTATTCAAAGGTATCTGGTGTTGCTTCATGACAATTTGTGACTGCTTGAATACTCTATTTATTGTATTAAATAAAACTTAAGGTCTGTGGATGTGTTTGAAGATGATATCAGAAAAATATTTGGTTCACTCTGCTTTGACACGCTGTTGGTATTTAGCCAGACAGTATCTCAGATGCTGGTAAGACATTTGGAGTTTATCTTTTTTCCATTTATGCTCTGCTCTGCTGCATTCCTGCCTAACTGCCTGAGTTATGGAGTTAAATCTGAGCTGAGCTTGGATTTTTTGCTTTTTTAACTTTGTAAGGGTGAAGAATTGAGTGAAGGATATTGGTATAAGTGCAATTGAATTTGCCCAGACCAGCAGGGGGAGCTTTAATGAGAGCAGAGGAGAAGGCATCTGAGAACTGCCTGGCAGTGAGAGGGGTAATAGACCTGGAATAGTTTACTGGCAGACTGGGTTTAGGAGTCTGGGAGGGATGTGAGGTGGAAAACATAATAGGCCAGTGATCAGATAAACTGACATTGTTTATCTTTACATTGGGGGACAGGAATGCCAGAAGTTTAAATAAGGTCAAGAGTATGACCATGTATGTGAGTAAGACTCTTGACTAACTGGGGACGATTAAAAGAGTCAATTAAATGTAGAAAATCCTGAGCAAGTGGGCTAGATGGACAGCAAATGTGAATGTGTAAATCACCTAAAATTTAAAGGTTATCAGATTTAGTAACCATAAAAAACAAAAAGTCAGAGAATTCATCAATAAAAACCTTGTTGAATGTAGGGGGTCTGTATATAAGTGCACAAAGTCCTGGAATTGATTGTTCAATCTTAGACAACAGTAATTCAAAAATTCTTTATTCATCAGTCAACATGGATTTATAGGTAAAAAGATCATTAAAAACCATAGCCAGTCCCCCACCATGGCCAATAAGCTGTGGTGAATTAAGAAATTTATATTTTGGAGCACACAACTCAGAAAAAGAGATGATTTCACCAGGTCTTTACCAGGTTTCAGTGAGAAATAAAAAATCTAATTTATGGGTTAAAATAAAATCAGCATGTCAAGCAGCTGGGCTTTGCCATCAACCCCACCAGTAGCCAAGCCAGCAAATGCCCTACCTCGGTCAGCATTTAGACTCCCACACCATAGCATGTGGATGCGCTACCGTAGCTGACTCGACACATGAGATCTGTGGTCGTAGTGCCGGCAGTGAGCTTCATGTCGCTTCACAGGATGATGTCAGCAGCCCACCCAGTGCGCATATGAAGACATATGCAGCGCCTTGGGCTGCTGCATATAAGAACCCTCCAATGCTGGTTCGTGCGGCTTCGGCTGCACCTGAGCTGGGACAAACAACGTGAACTCAACATCCCTGCACTGGCGTGGAGGGACACAATGTTTTGGGACTCACCCAAAGGGGTATGACTGGGGTGCAACTCTCATTATGTTTAGGTCTTCACAGATACCTGCGTGGCTAGTTTGGACGGGACCCTCAGCCAGGAAAACATGGGAGGTACGTGGTTTAGCTCAACCCACCACATCAGCTCATGCCCCCTACAGGGCATGAGTTGATGTTGATGACAGTTTAGACCGCTTCACAGCCAGGAGCCACCAGCTGGTGTGTGCTTCCTCAGCGGGCCTGTGGGCTGAGGTCCCCTGAGATATGACTGCTGGTTCAGTGTCCCATTCAGTGCTTGGTTCACTGTCTGTGGGGGCCTCATCTGGAGCAGACTGAGGTATTGATAAGTATCCAGCTTGTTTACTGTTTTTTGCAGTGCAGTGCAAGACCCTCAGACAGGCGGTGCTCGACCGGTGCTGGACTGCTGCTGTTTTTTGGTTGGATGGTTTCATGCTAGTGTCAGTTCAGGCCCAGCTGAGATTACATCTTATCCCTAACAACTTTCGCCTTCAGTAATAACCAATAGTGAAACCCGTTAGAGGGTGGAGCACGCACAAAATAGAAATAGTAGTTACCTGGATATAACTCCAGTTCTGTTGCTGAGTTTCAAAGGGAGACGAGCAGCAAAGATGCTGGGGTCTGCTACTTCCTGATTGGCAGGGGAAGGCAAAGATCTTTCTGTGGTGCAGAGGAGGAGCCTTGAGGGGTAAACCAATAGCGAAGCCCGTTAGAGGGCTCCACACGTACTCATAGAACTGGAGTTACATCCAGGTAATTACTATTTCTGTGGAGACGTAGCGCAATCAATAGCAATTTACAGTACGATGGTGGTGGCCTTTTCCATGGGGCCAATTAGAGGGGAGATTTGCCAACAGATTGTTGTAGCTCCATCTGTGTCTGGGGCTGTGCTTTGGTTTGATCCCATAAAATTAGCCTGAAACAATAGGGCAGGGCCTACAGCGAGAGCCCTCCACTCTGCCTATGTCTGCAATCTGTCAATTCTGTATCTACAGTATGTCCCTCGCCATCTTTTTGTTTCCACTTCTTTCTGTCTCAGATGTTTGTTCTCTTCACCTTCATTTGTACCTTATTCTTTTCACAACCATCTTTATGTCTTTCTCTTTTTTCTTATCGTTACTTTCCTTATCTCATCTCATCTCTTCCCCTCCCCTCTCTCCTCTCCTCTTCTCCTCTCTCTCTCTCCTTCCAGACACCCACCAACACACCCCTTCTTGGATAACTTCATCTTTTGTGGAAAGAGAGATAGTAGAGAGGAGACAACTATTTTTATTGATTTAAGGTTGTCAGGCCAAAGCCAGCTTAAAAAAGAAAAAAAACACAGTGTGTCACAATGTGTCTTCAGATGAGAATGATAAAAATGACCATTACTATAGAGGCTAAAGCCTACTTTTGTTGGCATTGATTATGTTCAGGCCAGTGAAACAGGCAGTGTATAAGACTACACTGAGCAATACCCCGAGAGGACTGGGGTTCACAGAGATTTGTGCACCAAAGCCAGACTCAAAGGGGTACTCCAGCAATTTAGTATTGCACTTAAAGTTTAGGGACTCACAAGAGACAGGTAAAACAAGACTAGGTCAAAATCTAGTATATGGCTGGACCGTTTATGGTCAATTTGCCAATTTGTTTGTTCCTGGGTATTAAATGTTCATCAGCAATTTTCTGTAATGGTCCCAGTAATATTTGTTGTGAAAGTGTACTGAAGTAGCATATGACATTACATGGTAAAGCAACGTTTGAGTAAAAAGAAAGTAAAAGGTATAAATGTAGTTTCATGAGCAGTACTATCCACTCATATCTTGAGATGTTTGATTTGAAAGAGAACTATTTTAATTTTAATTATAACTTTTCTAATTATCTGTTAACTCCCCATGCCCTTTAATCTGTTTCTATCTGTGGATGTCTGTAAACATATGATCTCATCCATATGTTTACATAGGATTAGCATGCTAGGCTAACAGTCCGTCACACTTGTCACCTGCCTACACACAGCACAGCATGGCTATGCTAACGATGCTAGCCACTCTAACTAGCTGCTAGCCGCTGTGCAGGCTGGTAAAATGGATCCGTTGCGTCTCTTTGTATCTGCGGGTTGGTGAACCTATCAGTGTAGGATCATCCGTGTGGAGGTAAATGTATGTTTTTAAAACTTATTTTGGGACTGTGCACACTCTCAGTCCTGCTCAGAGTAGGTTGTGCTTGGGGCTCCACTGTAAATGCCGCCTGAGAATGGAGGAGGGGATAGAAACTGTTTGCGTCAATTCATTTTGAAAGAGCAACAGCCAATGGGGAAACTCAAAAATTGGGCTGGCCAACCAATTGCATAACTTCATCACTCAGTGAGTCAGTCAGTCAGTGACGGATAGACATTGGGTTATAGAGCTGGTCTGTTGCCGAGCCAGCCAAGTTGACTGGTCGCACAGGCGTCCTGTACATGCACAGCAATGAATTAGAATAATTTAGTCACACATACCTACAGTGATCCCTCATGTCACATGTCACTCTTAACTACAAAAGCACACAGCACTGCGCACTGTAATTTCTTATCTCGTCTTTTTATTCATCTTTATTTTCCTGTTCTTCCTCTCGGTCTCCTTCCCCTGTCTCTACTGTCTTTCTCTTCTAAGAGTGTATCACATTTCAAACTCTACTTTTGTTCATTTAACTTTTTCCATATTAAACACTCAATCACCCTTAACTGAGTGGATTTTTTTAGTCTTTTATTTTAGTAGAGTTGCTAGGCAATAGCTTGTTATGTCTGCAAACAACATGGAGGTCAAGGGGCCAGAGGGATGAGCGGAGTAAACAAGAAAAAGACAACAAGGAGAGGAGGAGGTGAGCGAAAAAGAGTGAGGAGAGGTTAGGAGAAAATGCCAGGGAGGATAGGAGGGAGGATATGGAGAGGATGAAGTGAGGAGGAAAGCTGGATTTGGGTAGTGAAATGAAAGATGAGGTGGGATGAATCAGGGTGGTCCATGTGAGCGAGCAATCATATGAGACCCAGAGAAACAGATACTATAAAACAAGGTTGACGAGTTGTCAAACTCCAGATAAAAGCGGTTCTTTTGGGAAACCGTATGTTCTCTGTTGGTTTTGTGGGGCACTACAGTATGTGCAAAATTTCTACAGTTTGCACCTCTCATAGACTACTCACAAATGTTCCACTCAATGGAAAAAAAAATGGAAAAACAGTTGAATTGACTGAGCCCTTTCCATCTTCTGATGATTGACTAGGTGGTAAACATTAGAGTATAGCCTTAGACAAAATAAACAAGAATATTTTTAGCTCAAAGGTTCAAAGACGATTTATTTGGCTCCAAAGAATAATGTTTTTGGTGGCATCTGTGGGCAAGGACATACATACAGAGGAGATTCAGGAGAAATGACAATGATGGCACTGAGAGATACTTCTAAAAAGGTGTTCAGCTTGTATTTTCCAAAAACAAAATCAAGTAAAAAAGGAAATAAAATCCATCCTTTGGTGTTAAAGTTCGCCACTGTGTGTTTTTTTTTCTGGGTTGCGTGCTGAAAAGGTTGAGAAACACTCATCTAGATGATGGATTGGCTGGTAAACTCTTTTCCCCCCGATGACTTTGTGAGTTGTTGAATTCCTCTGGTTTATTGCAGATTTCAGCAGGGATGCCAAGCCTTTAAAGCTGCAGTAATGACCTAACACACACATATATGTGTATGCTGGACACTTGCTTAACAACACACTCACACCTGTATTTACTTATATGTGCGCACACTATACACTTTCTCTCTTCTCTAAACACACACACCCACACATGCCCTCATTATATTTTCTTCACACCAATGCACAAGCCACCAAAATCAAACACACTTTCCCATCAAAGGAGTTCCTACACATAAACATATTAAAAACATACATACTCTCTCCTCTCTCCCCTCCGTTTTCCCCTTATCTTTTTTCTTTTTTTTTGTTTTTTTTTTTTTTGCTGAGGGCCTTTATAGAAGATCTGACTAACAACAGATACCTGCATCTATTAGGGCTTTCCAGTCACTCAACAGCAGTATTGTGATACAGGAGAGCAGGCAAGGGGACACGCTTGTCGCTCAGTGGCAGCCTTAGGGAGCACTGCTTCCATCTTGACAGATATCTCTTCTCTAATGTCCCCCGAGAGAGGCCTACCTACCCTCTTGGTGACTGATGCACAGAGGGAAACAAGAGAGACATGGGGGGGGGGGATCACCTGAAAGATCGTACCATAAATTCAAGATGCACATCTATACTTTGTAAGCGTATCCTTCTGTCTGTGTGTGTGTTTACAACAAAATCACAGTTTTGTTGACATCACACTCAGTTTGATCCCTGAGAGACATTCATGATGTTTGTGGTTTATTGTTCCATCACAAAACACTGTAATACTAAATAATGTGGTTGTAGAGAATGGATGAGGAGATGAAACTGAACTGAAAGAGAAAGATGACACAATAGCTGCACCTGACAAATGTTTCATTACATTGTGTAATTATCTGTCTGCTAATTTGGATGTTTTTTTCTCTCTCAAATCTCTCAAATGTATAACAGTAATGAGTATTTTTGTATTGGGGGTGCCCCGCCTTACCTGAAATGAAGAGTGCCTCTGCTAACATTAGTAGAAATTAATAATATTTTCTTAAATATTGTATTAGGCTTAATAAGCCTCTGGAAAAACAAGCAGTTGCACTACATCACACAGCAAAAGGCCACATAAGGCCATGCAGAAGTCTGAAGAGTTTATCTGGCTTTTAGTGATGTGTGTGTGTTAGAGATTAATGATCCCCAATGACTGTGGTACTGTAGCCCTTGTTCTTGTTACAATTCAATTCCGGTATAGTTCTTGTACATGGTCACTTATTGAATAGTCAGACATTGCAGTGGTCAGTGAAAGTAATATACACTCTAAAACACCCTTATTGTCTGTCCACCATGCATTTGTGACACTTAATATTTAGTTTTGAAGAGTTCATTGTGGTTGCTATGGTCATTTTACTGTGCTGACCAACAGTAAATTGTAAAATCCCAGTATGTGACAAGTTGTGAGGGAGGAGAGAAAGTCAATCTTAAACATGCACCTCACTGCTCCCTGCCGTATGTCAAAAGCACTTTCTTGTAGCAATTTAATGACAATACAACAGGATGCAACACCAATCTGAACAAACAGAATAGGAGAAGATTCTTTGGCCCCTGTGCTCTAATTGGTTGGCTGACTGCAGAAAGACAACACTGTCTCTTTAATGCGGTGAGGGTCAAAGGTCGCTGTATTGCATTTGTAAGGTCAGCGGTTGAGGTCACGCTCAGCTCTGGGCCTTCCTGCTGCAGACAGCTGGGTCATGCCACCTACATAGAGTCCAATTATCCCTGCCAGCTAATAACCGCTCAGCTCGTTCCACCGCAGAGCACACACACACACACACGCACACGCACGCACACGCAATTCACTGTTTTACAATGAATATCTTTCCGTGCACATGCTTGTATCTCTGTCAGCACACACTCACATTCAGGCACATCAACCTGTGTAAAGCCTTCAGGACACATAAAAATCCCAAGCCGAAAGGCAACCTCCATGAGGACAGTGCAGGACAATGATAAATACACATAATGTCACAGGACATTGTGATAATCAATTACATCCACTGAAAATGTGTGTAATGATTATATTTTGGATGTGCTAACACAGCCTTTCTTTTTCCTACTGTCTCAGAAATCCCACATCTTTTCCTATAATGACCCCGACAGTCATCCACCACCCACTCACATGCACACACACAGACACACACACACATTTTGATACCTTGATTGTTTTTTACATATTTAAATACACAGAGCATACAATATAACATGCAACATATAATACAAACTTCTGTGTAGAGTTCCGACGGGGATTCAGTTGGAGATTTGTGTTTATGACCAATTTGGAGTAAAACTCCTAAGTAACCACAGAGATAGGTTACATCTGCTGGAAAGAACCTGTAATCTTGCTTCAACTTTAATGTCCTCATTATTGTGTAGTTTATAAATTTTTCATTGGAAACCACATTATTGGCAGTGAAATGACAGGCCATTTCTTCTTGTAAGTTCAAACCAGTCCTGCACTGTTGCTGTTTTGTTGTTTCTTATAAAGTCACTCTGTGCATTAGCAAATGTTAAATGTTAATTCAGCCTCATTGTAAGTGGGTCAGCTAAGGTCCTCAGAAACAATAACAATTCTTCAGACCTCGCCCAGTCAAGGGTAACTCTAGTTCTTACAAACAGGTCATTGAGGTCAGGGCAGTCTGTTCAAACCCCAATGCAAGCAGAATGTGTGTCCATTTTTCTGCTGGGGTTCCTTCAGAAGTGCAGGAACCCTTTGCCAGAGGGATTTATCCATAGATATAAAACACTAGATGCGACGTTATGTTATAACTCATGGGATAACTGTCCGCCATCTTACCTGGTTATTGATTACAATCGCCACCTATGGGCAACAATTGTGTTTGTTTGCTACACTGACTTAGAGCCCAAAGGTAACATTTAGTGATGTTATAACAAATTATTAGTATTACCTTAACATTTAACCGCTAAGCAGGTGTTTCCATGCCAATCAAGTGCAAACATACAACATGTTAACGACAAAGAGAAGCGCTTGTCTTCACCCCTGAATTCCCATTTTATATCTCAAGACAAATCCAGCAAGCCAGCTACATTACAATCTACACAAAAAGTGAAGCCCAGGCAAATCAACACAACAGTAACGTTAGCCACATCTTTGACAGAAACACAGAGCGCTAACCAACCACACAATCAGCCAATGTATTGTTATTTGAGGCCAAGGGGTTACACTTAGCATTACATGTTCACCACATCTAGCTAACCCAAAATTAGCTAGCTTTCATATATTAACATCACTTGTTGTCAGTTTACCTCATGCCTCATACATGATTTTCCTTTCAGTAAAACAAATAAAAAATAATCCATGTCTTGATCAAGTTAAGTAATCCAGTCAGAGAAAGGAGATTTGTACTTCAGCAGTTCAGGTCAAGGTCTTTTCAAACTCTCATGCGGTCACATGATGGCTCAACGAGCATATGAAGACCCCGCAATTTAATTGGGTCCAATGCATGAATAATGTAAGATGTTCATGTTTTTGTTCCATTCTGTAATTGAAGCTTTCCACAAACATGTAAAAAACAAAACAATGAATGCTTTAAATAAACATTTACAATTTTCAGTTTTGTGTGTGTGTGTGTGTGTGTGTGTGTGTGTGTGTGTGTGTGTGTGTGTGTGTGTGTAAGAGAGAGAGAGAAATATATCTTGCCTTATGTACAATTTATGACATTGATAAATACATTAACATATTACAATAGGTGTGTTTCTCTCTTGTGTTTCTCATCGTAATTGCCTGCCAATAAGGGCAATAATACTGACTCTATTTAGGATTTCTACGTAAAAGATATTGCTTAATGTTGTATATTAGCCATTCAGTATACCAAAGACAGTTCTTACATACAAAGTTAAGGCAAAATTGAAAAAATAAAATCATTGTCTGCAATATAAATGCACAATTATGAGCTTATCTTCATGGTTGAAAGCATGATTTGTTCTCTTGGAGCTATAATAATCAAAATTCTACCAGAATTTTTGTTTTTTTGGTTCATTCTAGACAGGCACAGATGTCTTACGCTGATTACTTTAAATAAAAAACAGTATTGGTGTATTGGTAGAAAAATACAAGGATATAAAGACAACATAAGCCTCCTTCACCACAGGTTCCAATTACAGCAAGTTTAAAATTTTACCCAGGTAAGATGGCTGCCATATGGTTCCACCCCAGGATGATAAGTCATTTTGACACATTGCATCTAGTGTTTTATATCTATGGAGTTATCATTATCTGATGTCCAAAACAGAGACATATTCATCATTAATGAATATGATCAGCAGGTGGGAAAACCTTGTAGCATCAGACATCCATCATAGATCCACTCTGTTTGAGACCCACAAATCTCTCCCCGGTCTAGTATAGAAGATAACATATTAAATGGTTTGAATGTTTAAGCCAAGCACTCATTTAGTTTTCTCAGGGCTTTACAAAGTTACATACATTGGATAGAAACCTCTGAATTTTAGACAGAACAATCTGCCAAATAGCCTCCCCACACAGACACAGTCTCAGCCTAACCAGCCGTTCTGCCAAACCCACATGTAGGAAAAAACATAGAGAATGCAAGAGAGAAAGAGAAGGCCAGGGAGAGGAGATATTTTGAGGTGTATCCTAGCTGTCTGGCCCTGGCTAATGCCCTCTTCAGTGAGGTGGAATGGCACATAAGCTCCCATTAATACAGGAATGAGTTGAATTTAGCTCCGTCTGCCTGCACGGCTGGCCTGGCCAGCCCCCCTGGCTTTCCATGAAGTGTGGGGCGCAACACTTACCGAAAAGCTGTGTGCTGCGCTCCGGCATGCCACACCCTCCTGACACCCCCAGCGCTCTCCTTTGTTCTCTAACTATAGCCGCAGCCGTGCCAAGGCCCCCCGACTTAAATATTCCACTATAAAACAAGTGATAATGAACATGAAAAGCACCCAGTGCTGGTAGTTGACTGAGCCACTAAGCGCATACAGCCATATGCGTACACGCATACTCAATCAGTGTTACATGTATGTGCGCGCATAAATATACATGAAAGGTATACGCACAAACTCATACAACACAGGTGCTCGCATACACACAGGCAAATGTGTACACAATGCACACACATAACCCCCACCCCCCCCACCCCCCTTCTGCAGTATACACTTTGACTGTAGAATCAAAAAGGAAAGTGTGGAGAGAGGGGATGAGAGGTGTAGAGACCTGGGAGTGGAAAATGATTGATCTGTTTTAAGGGTCCTATAAATCCACCAGCTGATGTGGGTATAAATGGGGGCACGCATGTCTTTCCTACCTGGCAACCCATCTCAGCATCACAACAGGGATATTTATACTGTCCATCCTGCCGTAAGACCTTGACAAACCCCTCACATGTCAGAATGGATGAGGAAATGAGCATACACCGTTTTTTTTTTTCTTACTTTTATAGGGATAGTTATGTTCCAAGCTCTCAGTGCTTTGTTAGTTGATGTTTGTTTGTAAAGTGTATGTGCCGATTCATGAATGTTGCTATTATTGTCTGTGTGTTAGAGTGTGAGTACGGCTATTGATGAGTGCTGAGGGCTTTTACAGTAAACTGTATGTGACTGAGTGAGGAGCGTCTGAACTGAGGGAGGCTCCATGTAAAGGTTGCCTGTCTCTGGAGCTCCCCGGAGTGCCCAGGCAGCCAGGCACCTTTGACCAGGACTAGGCCCCCTCATGCCTTCACACACACAGGCACACATACACACACACACACACACACACACACACCTCTCTGTGGGCCCCCCACTCTCCCTGGGGTGAGATGAGCCCACCAAGGCCCCTCCTGGAGCTGTTCCCCCAGCAGCCCTGGATCTCCACCTCTCTTACCAACCGCTCCACACAGACGTGGCTAAAAGCCAGGGGACGCCACTGTCGGGATGAGGGGTTGAGGGTGGTGGAAGATATGTATGTGTGTGTAAGTGTGCACGTGCCTGTATACGTGCATGTGTGAGTGTGTGTTTGCGTGTGTGTGTATATGCGCAGAAGGGGGGTCTATCCCCAGACACAAGTTGCTCAGTTTTTTGGAAAGTCTCTGGCCCACCCAAGAGGAAAGAGTAGGAGGAGGAGGTGGTGGGGGGGAGGGGACCGAGGCCTTGGGGGAACAAAGCCTTATTTCAAACTTGCCGAAAACAGGGGTCTTTATGCTGTGATGCTGGGGCCCCCTCCTATGTAGGGAGATGTTATCGCAAAGATGCAATATCCACCTCGGCATAGGGCCGGGGGGGCAGCTGCATAGGCCTCCAGTGTTACACTAAGTACCCCGGGGCACTGACCTCACTAATGAAGTCTCCCTTGGCTGCTGCTACCCACTACTGTACCCTCCTTTGTCTTTCACACGGGGATCTCTCACTCTATTTGTCTGTCTGCCTTTCTGTCAGCCTGCCTGGCTGGCTGCTAACAACAGCTGTGTGTGTGACCGTTGGTCATATTTTGTCTACTTTGATAGTTTGTTTATATGGCTTATTGTTAGTCTGTTTTGTGCTTGCATGGCGATGTTTGTTTGTTTTGTCTGCCGTCTTGAATTGCTCCATGATCCTTCTCTTTGAGTTTGAATGTCTGTCTTTCTTTGCCATTCGTCTATCTGCACGGCTGTCTCCATAGCTTGCTTTGAAGTGTCTCCCTGATTTACTGTCCGGCTGTCTCTTATAGTCCTTTTGACTTTGAAGCTTTCAGTTATCTAACCATCGAAGCCTCCTCTTTTAAGCTCACTGTGACTTTTATATGTGGCCTTGAGTTGCATTTAAAGATGTTACACCAAGCTCTTCAGGGAATCCACAAGTGGGTAAAGGGAAATTTGATTTTGCAAGATGGGGATCGGGAGAAAAGCACAATTAAAGTGGACGCCCCACATTCCTGTGTGGAGCCAGTGGCCTGGGGATAGGATTTGCTCAGTTTTCCTGACAGCTTGGAAATCCCACCACTCCATGGCTTGATCCTCGTCTCAGCTTGCATCTTCTGTCCCAACCCAAAATTTAAAGAGGGAAAATGATATTCATTTAGAGGAGAGACAGAAGAGGGCTATGAGGAATTTGTGTGAGCCGCGGAGACGTCGCAGTGTTTCAGGCCGGGCAATGAGTTGACAATTTGATTTCACTGTGAAAACACACTAATAGTTGTGATTTTTTTTCATACAAAGTCTGTGTCCATTTAGTTTTTGCTACAGCTATTTCTAAGCTTAGCGTGAGCTTATCAATGGTCGTATCTAAACTCTACCATAACACACTTTTGAATTAGCTGGGTCTTTGATCCTGGTGAGCTTTATACAGTCATCATATAGGATGGATCCCCCAACCTCCTGTTGATGCTGCTAAGCTGTCACTGGTCTCTTAACCCACCCATCAGTCAAGGGGTGTGGCACCCCTTCTTTGAGGCACCGAGCAAAAGGAGAGAGTCTCTCTGCAATTCCACAATGCCCAGCCCCTAGAGAGCCAAAGTGGAAAGTTTGCTTTAGCACCCGCTGGGTTAGAAGATGAAAGAGCTTTGGGATGACATGGGTCTATGGGGTGGGACAGGGGGAGCACGGAGCACGGAGGGGGGGGGGGCTTATATCTCTTTATCCCGTCTGGCGTGCTGTGGCTGGGCAGGACCCACATCAGCTGTCCACTTTTCTCCGGCTGCCAGTCGCCGTGCAGTCCAAAGCTGGCCTGTCTGCTGATGGATTACCTGGGCGAATGAGTGTACCCCTTCATCCCCCTTTGCTCTGAATATACAGCTCACCCTACCCCGCCTGAAAACCCTCACCTGAGCACCCCTGCATGGCCCTGGGGTGCAGTTATAAAAAGATGAAGGGGTCTGGGGGCTTGGGTGGGGTGGGGCAGGACTAGGGCATTTGCAGGGGTTTGTGGGGGACTGCTGTAGTGGTGTTTATGGGGGCTAGCCAGGATTAGTTGGCGGCTGGTGGTTATTGATTCAATTTGAGATGCTTTTTTATCTGCAAGCCGCCTAAGGCCAGCGCACATGCTAGGTTCCTCCAATGGGCCCTAATCCCTGCTGGTTATAAAAGGAATATGCCTTTGGTGGCGGAGGAGATGCTCTGAATGCCTGCGCTGCAGCAGCAGACAGGCATCTGTCATGTGTGTGTTTGGTTGAGCCGGCACTGGGATCAGGGGGGCTCGGCATGTTGGCTGCAGGTTTTAGCTGGTGCTGAGAGCTAGAGTAGAGAATGAGTCGGCGTACTTTCGGTATGCACCCACAATTTGCACTGCTGGTGGTAAACATGTTTCCAGCATTAACATGAATGCATGTCGGAGTTTCACTTGCGGCTCAGGAGAGCCATGAGCCACATTTTTACCTCAGCCTCACGAACATGTGATCAAGCAAGCGATAACTTAATTCATTTGTAATTTCAGTAAAAAGTGAACCGAGATTTTATTGACTGCATGCACTAAAATAAGATGTATGATTCCATCTCTCAGTCTTATCGCAAAAGTACAAATTGCCTCATATCTTTACAAAAGCAGGAGAATGAGTGAAAAGAAAGAAAATGAGTGACAGGCACCAGAAGAGAGTGAGGGGCAGAGACCACAGGTTAATGAGAAGACCAGAAGATACTGATGGATGATGAAAGAGTGATTCAGCTCTTTTTCCCCCTCCCCTCCCTCACTTGCGTGTTTATTCTGAGATTGTCATTTGTCATTGGTGGAGAGCCTTTCTTCCTCTCCTGCGACAGCCAGCTCCAAATCATGCGCAGACAGATGGAGGGGCCAGCAACTCAAATAGAGATGGGATGGGGGGGAACCAAGGCCAGCATCCCACGTTTGATGTCTCTCCCTGGGGCCTCATCCTCTCTGTCACCCCCCTGGATGGTGCTGACAGATGGAACTTCGAGACACTAACCCACTGGGGACAGTGACACAGAAGTATGAAACAGAAGGAGGGATGAGTGTGAAAGATGAATGGCTTGATGAATGGAAGTTGATGTATGAAACAATGTGAGAGGCAGTAGAATTTCACCATTTCAGCCTTTCATCATGCATGATGCATGACTCAGATTTCATGTACCTCGGTGAGCATTGTGTTAATCGAAAGAAACTGTCAAGAAAGAATGTCACCTAACTCAGAGGTTCCCTATCTTGGTCATCAGGTACCACAGTGTTATAGGTGCTTTTCTGGTCATTTAATTAGAATGATTTGCACTTAGGATGCAGTTTAATTAATTAAAAGATATTAAATGTCAAATAACTAGTATGACAGAAAGCTTAAAGGACTGCAGAGGTTGAGAGAAGGGATAGAGGATCGCTGGTCGATCTGGTTCTGCTTTGCCACATTATTATTGAGTTAATGTACTGCATTGTGTGAATGTACAGCATAATGTATGTCAGCTGTGTTCATAGTATTGTAGTAGCCCCAGTCATAGAAATAGTAGTTAATACATGCTGCTACATCCATTGTCAGTTGTTACTGTATGTTGTAGAGAGGTGACAGTTCAACAGGTGACCACTAGAGGCTGACAAACTGCTGTGACCAGTCACGGTTTGCCACAGCAACAGACTACTTGCAATTCCACACAAATCAAAAGCAAACAACAATATAACGCACACACATTAATATTCATCGTTGACCCTTATACAATCAAACCACTAACAAGCCTAAAGTAGCATGTAATGAGGAGAGCCTTTCATTTCATCTTCACTCTGAAACAATGTTGCTGAATAGCAGTCTGTTTGTCTGACTTCTGTAGCATATCTCAGATGTGTAGAAATGCAGTGCTCTTTATTCCTTTGTTAAAAGGACAAAGTACATTCACAGGTATAGTCTATAGTTGATATAATCTTGAAAGTATGTTGTTAAATAATGGTCAGGAACTGAATTAATTTTACTTGATTGTACTACTCTGCTCAGCACAATTAACAGGATTTCCTGGTTACGTAAAAAAAAAAAAAAAAAAAAAAAAACATGATGTAAGATGATTTAATTTATCAAATCAACCTACTTATCGTTGGGAGATACCAGAAGACTAACTAAGCTCCATTCAGTTGTCTCCTTCCATTCATATCTGTGCTGCCAAAGAAGCGCCAGCATCGTGCTACTATGAATGGATAATTGTTGTTGTGTCTACCTCTTGCCCAGTATGGAATTTGAGAAGCTGGATGCAGTGCAGGGGATAGTGGCAGTGCCAACCATCTGGGGCTTTCACCTGCCACCCTGCCCAAGTGCCAAGCAGGAGACCTGGATGTTAGGGGCCTGAGGTGCTGTGGCCAGCTGCCTAGAACACACTGCAATTCATCCATTCTCGTTTCCCGCTACAAAGGTGCAAGGAACTTAATTTTGGTTTCCCCGGTGGCTTAGATGTCAAATCTACA
Organism: Thunnus albacares; assembly: GCF_914725855.1. Taxonomy (NCBI): domain Eukaryota; kingdom Metazoa; phylum Chordata; class Actinopteri; order Scombriformes; family Scombridae; genus Thunnus; species Thunnus albacares. The sequence goes on along the minus strand of NC_058125.1, from coordinate 11,701,732 downwards.
AGGAATCAAACAAGAATCTAGCACTCCATGTACTGCAATGTGTGGAATTTCTTGCTTTTTAAAAAGTTTGTTGATTTTTGCGCCTTACTCGGCCTGCATCAACACTTTTTCGCCCTATATACACACTGCGCAATTTTCTCTACTCCTTTTCTCATCCAAACACAATCAACCAAAGTCTCTTGAGTTCTCACCTTTTGTCAAACTTCCCACTGACAGTTCCTCCCTGAAACCAAAATTCCATTTGCTTGCTTGACTATGAACTTTGATTAGCTTCATTAGTGTTCCCATTTCTTCCCTATTCTCATTTCTTTCTTATTATGTCTTTTGAGTAGTCACTTAATATAGTCATAGGGCAGACTGTGATGAATACATTTGGAAAAATAATTGGGTCCTGCCATCCCGGACATGTACAATAAAAGACGCACCTGATTAACTTGATCTGACTTTGATATGGGTCTGAAATCATACAGGCAAGCACTTTTCCCGTATTTGCATTCCAAGACATGTTTTTAAAATTTAATTGTAAAAACAGAAGTAGGTCATCTGCTGCTTTTATCCACTTCTTTGGCTATCATATCCATGTTCAAATGTGCATATTTGGCCGTTATCACTGTCAGCAGATTATAAAACTGTATGAGGTGACATCTTTGCAATGCTGCCATAAAAGAGAAGGAAGCAGAGTCGGTTGCAAGTACCCCTTTCATACAGCTGAATTTGTGGAGAATGTCTTCTACGGTAAGAGAAAGATTTTCCCTCACCCATGTGGTGGAAACCGGGATGCCTGGCAGCTGTGTTCATGTTGGGGCCAAGGGGTAGGTCAAGTTTAGCTTCCCTGGCCTTTGCAGCCTGGAGCTCATTTAGCTCCCCTGTATTATGTACTGTATTTTTCTGGCCTTTCTGATTGCTGCTGCAAGCCCTGTGGAATGTAGAGCACTTATGCACAGTTGTCATTGCAGTCTCATTCCAAAAGCTGCATTCGATGGGGACATGTAGGGATGTGTGTGTGTGTGTGTGTGTGTGTGTGTGCGTGTGTGTGTGTGTGCATGTGTGTGTGTATTTATGTGTAACATCACTGGACTGGCTTGGCTTGTGTCACTGGGTTCAAATGTTCTGTACACTTATATTGAAGTCTAAGAGCAGCAGTTCGTTTTTGTACTATACAGTATGGTATCTCTCTATCTCTCTCCCACTCTCTCTCTCTCTCTCTCTCTCTCTCTCTCACTCTCTCTCTCTTTCTCTGTTTCTCCTCTCTCTCTCTGTGACCTAGCTACACAATCTCAGAGTTTCTCAGTGTCTTTCTCTGCTTTTGTCCTTCCATGTCTCTCATCCTTTAAACTTTTTTTTTTTTTTTTTTTTGCCTTTTTTCATGTCTCCCTTGCTCTTTCTCTCTCTTTCCATTGTGCCAGACCTGTTTAAACCAGGACCTTCTTTCCATACTCAGCTAGACCCTTGTCTAGCCCATAAACATTCCTTATTTTGGGAGTCATGGACCAGACATGAGTAAATGACAGCACTTGCATCCCATGTAATGGAAAAAAAACGCTTTCTTGTAGTCAGTCGCTTGAAATTCCTTCATTTGCTCAAAACCTTAAGATGAGAGAACTTATAAACACAGTGAAGTTATTTGCACTGAATCATGAGTTTATGTATTATACAAAAACACAGCACAGTAGGAATTTCTGACACAACTTCACGTACTTCCAAGGTGCATTGAGAAGGGAAAAAGTTGTTCTTTATACTACAAGTGTTTCTGGAGTTGTGTCCTCTCCATATAAAACCATAGCCATGAATTTGCTCACATATGCACTACCCCAAAAATAAAACCAAAAAGCAGGGTCAGCACAGGAAATCAACACATATTAATAGAATGTGCTTTGTTAATTCACTCTGTAATAGGTGATGGCGTTGGATAGAGCAGGAATGAATGGCAAGAGGGTGAAAAAAAGAGATAATCGAAAGAGAGAAGTACTCATTCGATTCCTCTTAACCTCAACCTTTACGCAGGTACTCCACTCACCCATGCAGCAAGTAGTACTCTAGTGATGATGCAAGAGCAGGTTTGCATGCCCCTTTCCCTCCTACCCTTTCCTCCCCTCCCTTTCCTCACCTCACTCTTTCCTCTCTCAACAACCCCCCCCCCCCCTACCCCCACCCCCACCCTTAAACCCCTCCCCCTGAACTGACATGGCATCCACCAGGCTGGGGACCAGGCTGGGGATTCTGAGGTGGCGCCCAGACTCGGATTATTTACAAGAGCTGTAGCGCTGCAGAGACTGTGGTATTTCTTCGTTCAAATGCCTGGGATGGGACGGCAGGTTATGGGGAACACAGAATCTCCAAGGCCTGTCACTCTCTCTTACACTTATCTGTTTTGTTCTTTCTCTCTGTCGCTCCGTGCCTTCTCTCTTTGGATCACATTTTTATGTTTCTTTGCAGACTAGGAAGAGTTGTCACACTCAGACACTCTGAGTCATTCATGCAGTCTCACATGCTTGTATGCACGGAAAAGCACTTGTATGATTTGCATTTAAACATACAATGGAGTAACTTCAGTCTTGAGATTAAGAGCATGACGAAGCATGTTTTGAAGTTTGGTACAACTAGATATTTCACTTTATGGTAATTAATTAAGGATATGGCATTCTTTTTCCAACAATCCCGCACTCTATGTAACAATACGGTGCTGATGGTCACCCCTGTTGACCACCAGTGCTTCCCAACCTCCTGTTATTACTTCTCTAGCCTTTTGTGACAAAGCAAAATGTTCCCTAGACTCTGTGACTGCTACTGGGCAAGACACTTGAGCCTGCCTGCATAAATGCTTCTCAGGGGATGGCGAGTGTGGTATGGTAGTGGGGTGCAGATACGGGAAATTGCATGGATGAGATCCGGCATTGATGCCGTGTTCCACATGCCCAGAATAGCCAGCCGTTCACGGATATCTCAGTACATACAAACACTGTAAATGAGAGGCCTGCAGGTGGCAAAAAGGGTCGTGAAGGGAACGGGGTGGGGGGATACTGGGGTTGGGAGGGAGAGGGTTGTTGGGATTTGAGGCTGAGTGTGGGGTGGGGGTTGTTTCTGGGGTGTGTGAGGCAGTGTGGAGTCAGCAGGGGTCAGGTTTGCTGTCTTGGGTATCAGCATCCGGACACCGAGGCCAAAACAGCACAAACTGGAGAAACGATTAGACGAAAGGAAGAGGGGGAGAGATGGAGAGATTTCCAGTGTGGGTCACACTGTTTCACGGCTACTGTAGACCCCTGGAGAGATGAGACATGGTAAAAAGGGAAAGGAAGGGGGGCTGAAGAATGAGACAGCAAAGAGAAAAGGAGAAAGGCTTGGCGTCAGTTGGGGGTTGGGGAGGGATATGTTATGACATGGAAATCCAAGCCTGTTGGCCATACTGGCCTGTGCAGGGCTTTGAGCAGCAGGAAGGCCTCAGAGTCCAGCCTGGCTGCCTTCTACCTGGTGCTGGCTAGAGCCAGGATACAAGGAATGAACCTGTCACTGACTCCTGCTTGTAAACAAACCAAATACCGTGGGAAAGATGAGGTGCGAAGCAGAGGATGCTGCTGTCTCCATGCCCTGCCTCTCTCTCCCTCTTGCTCTTGCTCATCAACCCCCAACTTTTTCCTCTTGTGTCAGCGAGAAATCAAATATCACCCCCTTCCTTCACTGATGTCCTGAACTTGTGAACTTTCTGAAAACCATGTGGCGTTTTATTTGTTTGCCACGTGAACTATTGATGTGAGCCAAAAGCTGGAGTCCAGCTCTTCATGTCTATGAAGGACTCTTGAAAAGACTCTTCAATTTAAGAGCCCATTAATCACAAAAAGATCAAATTCTTGGCTGCCATGCCTAAAAATACAGGTCATGGGCATTAAAAACAAATTGCTGAAGTTCCAACTTTTCACCATGTGCCCCTTAGTTTTAGATGTTTTCTTCGCTGGTGGGGATAAATATAGATTTCTGTCCTTGGTTCAGCATGTTTGAGTTAGAGAGTTCCAGCTAGTTTACCCATTTAATAATAAGCCAGTGTACCAGAATAGGCAATATTGCGGGTCTCTATGGCAACCACAGGCATTGCACATGAGAGACAGAGAACATGGCCATCAACAGCCAGGGAGGCAGGCAGGCGGGCAGACATTTTTAACCTTGACATTTTTGGAGAGATACCATTACAAGTTAGTCCAAGACTTCCCATCGCCAACCCAGCCATGAAACCCACTCTCAATGTTCTTTCCAGTTTTGGATACATGTCTTTTTTTCCCCCTCCTCCTCATCCTCCTCTCCCCCGACAGGTCTCGCCTGTCATTTTTAATAAATGCTTGAAACTAAGCACTGGTTTTTGTCCTGGAGGATCTAGAAATGACGAAGCAACGGCTTGTTGCAAAGACTCTCTGGAGAGGCCCTAGGGTGAGGGAATGGAGCTGGAAGGAGCTGGCCCCCGAGACGCCTGCAAGCCGTCAGGATACACATTGGCCTGGCCACAAAAATGAGCCTCTGGCCAGTGTTGGCCGCCCCTCTGGCTTTACACAAATACACTCTCACTGACACACGCACACACACCAGTGGAACAGTGTGACTGGAGGTGGCTAAGGAGCATGTAGAGAGGAAGAAAGATGATGGGAGGATTTGGGAATAGAGGGTTGAAGTGGAGGGTTGGGGTGTTATAAATTCATTCATATTTCTCCCCCTCCCTGTACAAGCAAGCCAAACCTCACTGGGTGAATCAGTGTTCCTCGTAAACAGGCCACAAGTACACAATGGCGCCTCCAACTCTAGAGAATCAGAGAGAAAGAAATGGGGGTGCAATGAGAAAATAAAGACGAAGAGATGAGAAAAAAAAGCTCCAGATTGACGTGCTGGTTAGGGGAACACACCAACAAAAATAAATAAAACAGAAAATAAGTTAAGAAGTTGTCCATAGTAATATCAAGAGGCTTATACAACTAGCACAAATACTACAGCAGGATTGTAAATGATGCTGACCCAATGTCATACTTGTGGTTTTGGGTATCACATCAGTGCTGATGGTACTCCAGAAAATCACATTTCAAGCAACCACATTTTTTTTTTTAATTTGCAGCCTATTTCTTAATTTGATGGTCATGTATTTTGAGGCTTTACAATGCACTGCAATTGTATTGCTCGACTATGGTCTGAAGCATTTTCTGTATGCCCATGAGAATCTAATTAAGCAACATAAACATACAGCGAAAATTATATGTACAGTGTAATTATTTTGTGTATTACAACATATATAATTCATGAGCCAAGCCAAAACGAGACCCTCGGTGGATTCATACACCTTTCTTACCATCGCAGTTTAGTCTTCAAGCTCTTCTATGATTGCACACAAAAGCAACAGGATCCTCTTAGGACTAATGTATTCAGATTACAGGCAATTATGGTTTATTACCATTTTGTGGGGGAAGCGGGGCTGATTTGCAGTATTTGTTCAGTGAATATCTAATAGTGGGAAGGGGAGGGAGCCTCGTGCTTCCTGCTGTGCGAGCTGTGATGCTGCAGGAGAAGTGTAGCATAGCACAAATATTAACGAGTCATTTCCCCCTCACCTGGAGGACGAAAGTGGAGCTAATCCAGATACATCAGCGCTAATTGCCCAAATAAATCACTAGTGAGCTCAGTTTGTGGCTTGTTGTCTTTCGGAGAAACAGATATGGAAAATCAAGCTATGGTCTGGTACTCATGAAAGAAACATGATTTTCTTATGTTTGAAGTTCTTTTAAACTATCTCTTTGTTGCTGCACAGTATATACTCTGATTAAACATCTAAGTTTTTGCTCTGAGTGGTAATGGCTCACAGGAAGGTTCAGTTCTTGACATGTCAACAAACACCACGCCATCGTCTTTTGAGTCGCATTCCTTTGGCGCAACCCGCATTCTGCGCGCCTTTTCTTCAATTACACACACATGCAACCTTTCACCCTTTCACTTCAGATTCTTTTTTTTTTTTTGTTTTAGTGTTGTGATTCTGTAAGTAATCATAGAGATGTGTGTCTTTGTAGTGGTAAGTGGTGGGGCTAAGGGAGGTCAATATTTAGATTTTAAATTGCCATGGCTGTGTGCTATTTACACAAGAAACACTATCATCTTAGATATTCAGATGTGTGAAATCTTTACACCAATCAATCACCAGTTGCTGAATAATCAAATGTTAAATATCTGGCGGGCAGGGACTAGCTTTAATGCTTGCCCAGCCTCACATAAGCAAGCCAAAATCAATCTCACTTTGGTCCAGTTTACTTAAAAACAAAAACAGTCTAAGCATGAGTGTTAAGTAGCTTTTGGAAAGCTAAGGACTGAGAGATTTCTTCCACTGACAAGAGTAATTTCTTTTAATATTAAGAAACTTTATCAGGGAGCAAGATGCTGCTATTGTGGAGCGGTTTTTTGGTGTAGATAGTGACAGTCTGGCAGAACGGGCCTGGCCAGTTTCTCCTTTTAACTCTACATCCATTCTGCTAATTTACCTTAACAACTTACAGAAAGAATTGCCAAATGACAGTCACTTACTGGTTACTACACCATGCTGTCAAACTCAGCATCCCACCAGTGAAATCTTTTGCCACACCAAATGTGAAGCATGAAAGGGTTGCTGTGTAGCGCTGTTCCTTTCCTCTGGACTCTCCATTTCTGTTGCCGTGTGATGGAGTCTGTGGCAGTATATTTAGGTGTACGGTTTGGGACAGGAAGAGGGGAAGCGCTGAGGTTATTTGATTGCTTCATTATGGTCATATATATGGCCATATATTTATGTATACTTTGTTATGTATGTCATTACATGTACACTAGTGAGTGTTTGTTTGTTTGTGTGCATGTGCTTGTGTGTGTGCGACTGAGTAAAGAGGGCTCAGTGTTTGGACCACCCTGTGAGCTGGGCTGAGTGACAGCATGGGCCTCAAGACTCTGGCAGTACACACACACACACACACACACACACTTACACAGGCATACACACTCAAGCACATACAGTACTCAAACACACACGTCAGCGAGCTCATTTTTCAACATGTTTTCTACTCTATTAATGTCTCATGACCAAATACATATCATGCTCCAAAGCAAACATACTGTATTAAAATGGAATAAATCACTTTGGGATCAGGAGAGAACACACACTCTCTGGTACAACACTATACCACCCAGTAGTATCACTGTGACTATACCAATGTACCTGCAGTTTTAACCCTACTCCTGTACCCTATCCTTCTCAATACCTGATTTAAAAAAGACAGGCCAAACATTATTAAAGTGATTTAGAAACAATATATTCTCTCACCATGAATTTGTGGAATAAAGTAAGTGCGGTGATGACATAAAGCTAAATTGAAATGAATTGTTGCTCATTTTCAAACCGTTTTGACTGTAATTTCCCATTAGTCACCGGTTGATTTCTCTAAATTACGACCTTTCGCTTGTAATGAATAGAGGCGTGAGTCCAGCTATTCACCACAATGAAGTGCTATCCTTGCTGAAAGTGTATGTTTAGGCCTCCAGTCTGAAATTAAAAACAGGTCAGGCTGCGATGATGTCATTCATATCAAAAGCTTAATTTTTTTGTAACATTTATTAGTAGTTGTTGAGCTCACTGTATAAAAGCCAATGTTTGTGCCCTGACCCCCTGCTATCATGTAGAGCACGCTCTGTACATGCACTTGTTGGCTTTGCTATACCCATGAGGATGTTATATGGACCAACATTTATTTTGTGAAAGCCTATACCATTGCTGTGCTGTACAACAACATTGCCACATTTAATTAGGAAAAAAAAAACATCTTTGTAATTATGTTTGTTGTTTTTTGTGCGTGTGTGTGTGTGTGTGAGAGAGAGAGAGAGAGAGAGCCTAGTGGTGTTTCTTTCTTATCTTAATCTATGGTAAGTCACATGATTGTTTTTTGTCCACCCAAGCCAAGTGTAATTTTATTTATAATTATAATGAACTTTAAACTTCCAACACACACAATAAAGGGCATTTTTGTATGGCTACCACGCCTATTAAGTACGTCCTTACCTTTATGCTGGGATCCATATGGAACGTACAAACTTGAATTATATTATCCAGCTTAAACCAGGACCACTTACCAACAAAATGCCATAAGTAAATAAAAAAAAAGGTGGTTGTTGGTTGATTTGGACATCCAGAGTCACAAGAATATAAAACAACACTGCGTCATATGTCTGTTATTACTTAAAGGTACTTCACATCACCAAGTCAATCAGAATTGAGAATTTTCATCGACCATAGTATAAAACAGCTTTTTCTTTAAACATATAACATTTCCCATAATTTCCCCAGGCAGCTTTGTCAATTTACCGTGTGTTAGCTTGCGTACCTAGAAAAGGCCTGAAACAAATGTCATATCTAATATCTTACTTGTTGTCTTAATCGCATCTTCAGGTAGGAAAATCCTCCCAGCATTTAGAGAAAGCTAAACTCTAAATACATTTATGTGAAACTTTTGTTGCAGTCAGGTGGTCACCTCAGAGCACCACTCTCACCAATGCCTTTATCCTGTGGATGCCTGGACATATATATATATATAAAAAAAGGTTGTAAATCTTGAATTGGTAACATTATATCAAAATTTTTCAAACCAAGCCTCTTCCAATTCTGTTTTTTCCTCGTGACTTCCTGATTCCAATACAGTTTAATAGTTAAAACCCACATCGTTGTGGTTCTGATGATACATAAATAATTGAAATTCCCTGTGTGACATTAATTCTTCCGTTTGACCTCGTGACCTCTCTTCTATTACATCTTGTGGTGTTAGATGATATCTGTACTGCTACTGAATCTCACTGCTCCAGTGCTTGTACTGTAGTTTAATATTGAGTAGCGGAAGTCCCAAAAATAAGACTGCTGAGAGGCAACTAATCTGATAAACCAGCTGTCTTAAATGAGAAGCCGGCATTGGTGAATGAGAAGCCGATGGAAGCTTTCTCTTATTACTCTCTAACTCTTACAGTAGATTCTACCTATTAAATCGTCCCTCTGGATCAGATAACACATAAAACATTAGGGTGTCTTAAAAAAGCATCTCAGCCAGACTAACACTGTCATTAGTCATACTTTTGGCACCTTAAGGGTCTTATAAATTTTCTATCAAACCTGCATATTAGGTCAGCATTTCATTTTAAATACCAGTAATGTAGTCACACACACTGATGCATTATTTCTGGCGTCTGAACTGTGTAAGTTTGTAAATGTGAATATTCAAATTTGCATGAAACATAAAAGAAAAGTAATGCTGTCCTTTTCACCAATGCACTTAACTCCCAGTAATTAAAAAAGATCTAAATACTTAGTATATTAATAGATGTATCACTCAGTCTACAAAGTGTGGCAGAGTGGGTTGCTGTTTGCAGTAGCAGAAAGGGAAAGTAGGAGAGATATTGGCTCGCTGGTTGCCTGGCTGACTACTACTGTAAGGACATCAAAGAGGACACAGCCAGCGCTGAGCTGATCTCCAATGATTAAAAGCAGGGGCCGCAGTAACGTCTGGATGGGCCATTTAAAACTAATGAGGGAAAATAAATAGAGCCACGGCCATTGGCATGTGGAGGTGGAGTATGTGTGTGTTTGTATGTGTGTGTCTGTGCCTCAGTCTGACTGTCTTTGAGTGACAAACAACACGTGAGAACAAGTTGGTAACATCACAGGATGTTAAACACATCAGTGCATAATGTACCTCGAGAAGATCGACGTCACTGAGCACCAAACCTTTAATTGCAGCTGAATGATCTGTCTCACAATGTCGTAAAATAATGAATTGTGTGACGTACAGTAGAATTTACACTAGAATATATTAAAAAAAAAATGCGGACAGGCAAAGTCTGCCTCCTCACTGGATGTTTCATATCTATTCTTAACGCCAGGATATATAGTCATATGCAGATAATTACTGTTGTCATATTTTACATCAAAATTGACTCACCCTGTGTGGTTGTGAGTTGTGACTGTTTATAGTATTGTGTGTGGTGCGCTTTGGGGTATGTAGGCAGGAGGCATTCGATTTTATAAATGAGTCATGTTACTCTGGATCATTTGTCCTTTCTTCCTGCTGTTGTGACTCACACAAACAGGAACATGCGCACGGAGCGAGGAGGATGACAGTAAGTGGAAGTGAAGCGCTGACACGGGGACATCAATTTGCAGATGATCTGAGGGGTAGACAACAAAAACCGTGCGCTCTGACTCATCAAAGGTGAAGGTTGTTGTAATTGATGTCTATAAGTGAATTGCGTACATCACGAGTGACATCAGCGCTGGATTGTAGGTGTTTATTAGTCATCGTGATTGCCTGAATTTACTTTTGTAGCTCAAACTTGTGAAATGAAGTGCTAGGAACTTATTTTTTACCCTCTTTTTTTTTTACGATTTCAATACACTTTTAGAACTCTTTTGCTTCTGTTGCTTTTACCACTGTGTTTTTTCATTTCTCCTACAGCAATTTATTTTAGATTTTTGTATTATTTTCTAATTTGCAGTTGTCTTCTACTTTGTCTTCTTTTCCCCCTGCTGTCATCATCATCTTTTCCATGTTCAAAGCGCAGCTTAAGCAAAGGCACAGACTGCAGAGCTCCTACAACAAGCCATAGTTTTCTTTGTTGATAATCCAAGTGCTTGGCTGGATGATAGTACGAAAAGCCAACCCATCTTAACGGATTCCAGGCCCCTTTCACAATGTGACTTTTTTATTATTACAAGTTGCATTTAGCGTCAGAGTTGAGTTATTTCTCAATCCAGCGCTCTTCCAAGATCTAATGGGCAATTATCTGTGGAGGAGAAGTTAATGGGTGTCCCATTTCACAAAGTCCCCAGTTATTTATGTCAATGAGCGCCATTGTGTGGAAACGTGGCAGACCCGTGCTAACCGCTCGACTTGTTTAGATTTTCTCTATGGAATCCCACACCCATTGTAAGCCAGCACTAACCACAAGACCGATGTGTGTGTGTGCATGCGTCTGTATGTCAGTGTGTGTGTGTTTTATACGAGTGCGTTAAGTCCAGTGTAAGACGTTCATGACCAGTGTGCATATGCGTGTGTTTATGTCAGTGTGAATAGACTAGTATAACATGTACATAAATGCAGAGACATGATGAAAGTATATACTGACAGACAAACACGCACACACATTGGCCACCCCAGTACACACAAACCCATATAAACAGACATCCCGCCTCCCACATACACCACACACGCACTCACCACAGACACTTACACAAGCAGAGCCGTAGACCTACCACCACATACTCAGACACCCCTCTCACCCCCTCCACCCCCTCCTGCACACACACACACACACACACACACACACACATGCACATAGCTAGAGACCCACAGCCACATATGCAGGCATCCCCCCCATACACACACACACACACACACACACACACACACACACACACACACACACACACAGAACCAGAGACCCACCACCAACATCAACACCCACAGGCTCAGGCTTGGTGACATCATGGCTTAGATGACAGCACGTCTTCCAGCCCCATTAGTCTGATTGTAGGTGGCTCCGCCGCAGTGATTTATGGGTAAATATCCAAAGTCTCTCTCTGCTGTGTTGATTTATGGGCCATGTTTTGGTCCCTTTGGTCCCCAGACCACAAGACTTGGGAGGGGGAATCCTGTACAAATAATGACATTATAAAACTGGAGACAGTGAGACAGAGGGAGAAAAGACCCGCCCTGTCACTCTCTCATCACCCAGCACTGTTGACATGTTTTGATTGGTCAGTTAAATCAGGAAGCACCGCACATGTACATGTGATACATGTGATAACTCTTTTTCAGTCATCTTCCAATTCCATCTTTACATCTGCCTCCCCGTGCCCACCTGTACATGCGTACCTGTCTAACTAGCCGTTAGCCATCCAGTCTTTCTGTCCCTTTGTTTTCCTAATGATGCACTGTATCTGTCTGTCAGCTCCCCCTTGTCATCTGTTTTCTCTCTCTCTCAGAAGTGTCTGAGTTTTTTAAGAGCCGCTATTAATTCTGTCTAACACAGTGGAAAATGGATTAACACAAAAAGAAAGAAAGAAAGAACACACTGTTTACATCCAATGTAACCTCCACTTCATCCTTCATTGAACATATTACTGTTTGTATTCTGTTCTCCTTTTACTTATGAAACATTTGTATGAACTCAGAAACACCTTGTGGTTATTTTTGGGAATGGTTTTGCACAACAGTGGCTGTATTATTTTGAATTTTCTGTGAACTTGTGAAGTCTGGATACAATTATGCCAAAAAGTACAGCTGTACAGTCTCAAACTATTGTGCATCCTTTAACCATCTTTTCCCTTTTGTCTCTCATTTGACTCCAGTCTATTTCTATTCAAATTGTTTCCTTTTCTTTTTATCTCTATCTCCATTTCACCCTCTTGCCCTTCTCTTTCTTTCTTCCAACCCAGATGCAAAGGATGCCCCCAGTTGATCCCTATGAGCTGCTGTGTATAATTGGGTTGTGCTACGTTACCAGAGCTTGCAAAATGTTGCCCTCAATCCAAACAAATCTGGTAAAAGATTAAGCAGTAAAAATGCACTGACCTGATGATGTAACAATTTACTAAAAAGGACAGTAGATAGCTGTAAATGTCATAAAAATCACAGTTTGGTTAATTTAGTGGCCAATTATTGCTAGTTGAAGTTTTGGAAGAGTTATATCTCAAAACCATTTCACTTTGTCTAAGTGGTACTGTGAAACATTACAAGAGCTAAAGCTGTGTTTTATATTAATGAATATCATTTTTCTTATACTTGGAGACAGATTTGCATATTTTCATTGCTTTGCTTCACTATCAATTGCACATATTTGTATAGCAAGTCAGTGAAACACATAACACTTCTCTATTAAAGTAATTCAGTGTGTATTTCAGAATCTCAAACATTTATACTTTAAATCAACTAGTAGTTATCAACAGCAAATATAATTGCACCTTAATAAGATGTAATTATTATTAAAAGTAGTCATATTATTATGTTGTTGTTGTTGTATGGGAGGCTTAGCGGAGCATAGTGTGTATCCTGAAGCCAGCTGTCACTCTCTTCACCCAGGAGCCTGTGTAAGAAGGCTTCACTGAAAGGCCACTGGGAACCCATTGAGAACCCTTCAAGGAAGTGCGTGTGGAGGTGTGCGTGTATGAGAATGTGTGTTGCGTGTGGGTGTGCATCTGCATGTGTATAATTGTGTGTGAGATATAATTAGAATAGCTTCTCCTGACTGACAGGTGTTGAGACAACCTGCTGCGACCCCTCAGTGGTGCATGCTGGGTGCTGGCACCTCCTCTAGTCTCAGCCCCAGAAACTGGCAGGTGGATTTTATTGTTGAGGAAAGCAAGGGTGGGCAGAGGGAGGGATGGACGGACACAAGTTGGAATGGGAGGTTAAAAAAAGAAAGTGTGACAGTATTTCCTGTGTGTCCATTCAGAGCAATGCCAGCATGTTTGACATTTCCACCAGCTATGAGTAATGTTCCCTATACCACTCTGTGCTCAGGCTGCACAGTACTCACTCACTGGACAATGAGGTGGCAGAGATTTGTGTGTGCCCACAGCCAGACACTGAAAACACAAAGTGACTCATAATACACCATGCCAACACTATACACAAATACTCTGTCATACATACACACATACACACAGAAACTCACACACAGCAGTTACCCACAGTCAAACTAAAGGTCACCAGCCACTGAGCACAATGTGGATTTGATGCTAAATTAATTTATATTGACGCTCACCAGAGCTAAAAGTCTGCGCGGGAGGGCAGTTTCTGTAAGAGGAGGCATGATTCACTTCCTGGTCAAGACTGTCTGCATGCTGGTTTCCATGTGTCTAATAGTCATTTTTGCAAATCAAACCCTCGACCTGTCAAAAACTCAGTGTTATGTGTCCAGCAACCATCGTAGATGATGTAGCTAGAGGTCGGTGCCTGACACCAGGCACTTTTTTGTACAAAACGTTGTACAGCATGAGTTTAAATCCACTGATCATTGGCAAAATATTTAGTGCTGACTGGAAAGCCTGAAGTGAAAATGAAGTAATTTCCAGTTGTTGAACCTGATTTTTTTTCAGTAACTTCCATAAAACGAAGTGAACCTTTTAGGAATTAACTACAGTTTGGTTAAAACCATTCCATATCATCAAATTGACCACATCACAGTCTTATTTCCACAGTCCCTCTGCATGGCTGCAGGGTTACTTCTGTACAAATTAGGAGTTGCTCATTTACAACTTATTTTGCTAAAGCTGTTGGATTTACGAATGTAATTTCCACGTGCAAGACTTTGATGACAAATGGAAAAAAATGTATTTTTATTAAAACAAAATAAATACATGTAGTTTATGTGTATTTTTCAGTCTAATTTCAGTTATTTTAAGATCAGTTATATCATTAAAAATAAAAATGATACCTTATGAGTGTTTCATGCACACTCTAGCCTATAGGGCATGTCACAATGATATCTCACGTCAGCAGGTTTCATGTTGATCAATTTAATGTTGGGAAATATCAGTTCATGATGTGAAGGGTAAATTATTATATTTTTGTCAGATATAAATGTATGTAGGTGATACTGTCATGTTGGCTTGAGACAGTAATTTGTACATCTCTATTGCTCTTCTCACGCTCCCTGTTCATTTATATATATATAAATGTATGTAGTGTAGTTATATATGTAGTGATATGTTAAAGTTATTGAACTTCTCCAAATTACTTCCCAGAAATGTTGATGTGTGAGACAACCATCACTATATATTTTAACAAAGACATAGTATATATGATAATCACTATATGCTGATGACTAGCTGTTATACTTGATTAATCAAAGAAATCACATATTGTGCTTTTTTTACTGTATGCATATATACAGTTTTCATCATTAATATTGGGGATTCCACTGAAGTAAATCTTGTAAATACACAAAAAGTTTTAGACACCTGTGAACATGAAAGACAGTCATTAGCACCATGGGGTGGTTGCACTGGGCTGAGACAGCTAATTAGCAAATTGTCTCTTTATTGCTGACTCTAGATCTTAGTGGTCCTTCCAGACTTAATTGGAAAACAAGGCTGTAGTCTCAGTTTTTCTGCATTTAATGAGCAGAAAGCCAATATAAACCCAAACAAAATAAATTCAAAAACCAGATATTTGATGCACAGGTAGAAAAACTGACAGGCCCTTGAGGAAATATGTATATAGAAGTTCTCTAAATGTCCATTTAAAGTGTTATGGATAATCCTCCAAGTGTGCTGTTGCCCTGGTTTAAGTGCTTCAGATTGCATAAGGGGGTCCCAGAGTGAAAACAAGGAAGTGAACCTGCTATGTAACGTCCCCTCTCCTCCATCCGTCCATGTCTCTCATCTAGACAACTTCTTCTTTCCCTCCTGTAAACCTTCCTCTCCTCCCCCTTCAGGCTACTGTGTCTATAATGAGCATTTCCTCCTACCCCCCCGCCACCTATTCTTTCACTCTCTTCCCCCTCCTCTCCTGTCCTCCCCTTCTCACTGTGTGCAGAATTGGAGAAGCTTATTGCCTAGCAACCACAATTAAAGTACAACAAGTCAGTGGCGGTAGCAGCCACCATCGGAGCAAGCTTTGCAAACCTTCGTGTGACCAACAGCTCTAGACAGAAAGAGAGAGAGAAAAGAAGACAATACGGAGAGTTAGATCGGGAGGGAGGCAAAACGAGCTAAAGAGTTGAAGTTGGACAGGTGAACAGCAATTAGAGCCACCACTGGAACACCACTGGGAGGACTTGGGGTTTTGGAAACCAGAGAGAAAGGGAAAGTGGAGTATCGCTCCTTGACTAGGTTCACTGGGTTTGACTCAACAGGTATGTGTGCATGCTGGAATTAACAGAGGCAAAGTGAAGGTATTCAGAAAATATGATGCTGTTTGTGTGTGGTACTGCTTGAGGATTTGTGTTTATCTGTGAGGCAGTATTTGAAGAAACGCATGATAAGCGGATTATGCTTTTGAGGCATTTGGCAAGAATACAGCATATATTGTCACTGTGATTTCACGGCTGTGAGGGAATGCCAAGTCTTTTTGGTACCTGCTGTAAAGGTATGCTTTCACTCACCTGCCTCCACACACGCACACATACATATACACTAAGAGAGATGAAAGCTTAAACCTGTGGGTAAAACTCAAAAATGATGAATGGCTCTGATTAATTGTTTCTTACCATGTATTTATTATAATTACAGCCATGTAATACATTCCAAATAGTCAGATAATCTATTCTTTAAAATTGTTTAATTTAATTATTTTCAACATTTCATTGTGCAACATTTGCCCTACTTATAATTACTTATAATGCCCTCCTACTAACTACACTTGGCATGTAAAATCTGCTAATATTCTCCCGCACATTCCCCACTTGCATTACGATAAATGACTAAGGTGTTAAGAATAGCTCTATTAGTTGTCAGGTGCATTCTCTCCTGTAAGCATTGCCTCCGGAAATGTGCTTCTTTTTTTCGGGAGGAGGGCTTAGGTTGATTTGACTGAGTGGTGACTGAAATGCAACAAGATGCGTGATGAGGGAAAGGTTTTGCTCTTATTTTAGTATGATTGTCAGTGATACTTTGTGTGGACAGAGGTGAGAGGGTGCAGGTGGCAGGATGCATGAACACTGCAAAGACAGCTTTTCACAGGCTAGAGTACATACAGGCAAAATATCATTTGATGCCATTGATCAGATTCAGCTAAACTGACTGATTGATGATAAAAGTCAAATGGAACAAGGAACAGCTTTTCATTTAAGCTGAGTTTACATATTTCTGTTTGCCAGAGGACATTGGGCAGGACATGTTCAATCGTATATGTGTCTATGGTACTTGTCATCAATTTAAGGTTCTTCATAGTAAACACTAATCAGCCACAAGGTTGCATTTAAGGTGTAAGGCACTTTTATTGCATGATTGGGAAGAAACCGACAAGAGAGGCAAGGGCTGGAATCGTTCAAAAATCTATAATGACAATATCAGATTATTTGTACACTAGTAATCGGGAATATTGTTAATGTCTGAGTCATAAATTTAAAAACTCAATATATGTTTTGGCACATTTTTCATTTCATCATGACTTCAATTTATTTAGCATAGTCATTTCATAATGGTCTAAAAATATCTCACTCCTAGTGATACATTCAGTGTTTTTCCATTCACTCAAAATGTTTTGACTTTGATTCTGAAACCAAGCTGAAAATGCCTTGAATAATATAAAAAAGTATTCTTCTCCAGTCAATGGGGAAATCACAATCTGTAACTGCATGTCATTCTGTAGTAATGGTATTCCTGTAAAGTAGATCATTTGGACAAAGTTTCTGCCTTAAGAAAAAGAAATGAAGTCTGAGCTGTCATGCTCGGATGCGGTCATTAATTCAGCCTGAACAGTGGCTCTAAAATAGTCCTCCTTCACCCCCCGCAGACATATCTTTCAAATGAAGGACACCCACCTGCCCTCATCCCTCCTGGCAGAGTGGCACTACCTGAGGGCACTGTGGGGGAGCTGGAAGGTGAAAGGTCAATCACTCTGTATGGCATATCCTGTCCCCACCAGGAGGATGAAACTGGTATGCAGACGTGTATGCGCAGTCACTTAGCGGTCAAAATGTCACGGCACTGCACACATAAAAGCACACACACTCAAAACACCTGAGTAGAGAAGTCACTCGCTGGTCAAAATGTCAGTGCACTGCACACATAAAAGCACAACACCTCTCTTTGATGTTCGGTTTAAAATTCAAAGGGAGGAAATGCCTTTTCCTGACTTCTTTTTTCAGCGTACATTCGCAGTACTGTGCCATTCAAACGTTTACACTGTAAGTCCTCGAAGAAGGAGCTCGCACCAAAGTCAACAAACACCAGTAAATGTCCATTAATGGCTCAAGTGTTCTGATAATATTGGAGTAAATCCTGTAGTGTAGAGATATGGTTGGAACATGCTGCCTGTACTCAACCCACCCGGAGCCTGTGTGGCAATTTTGTCATAGTTGCCACACACGATGGCCACTAAGTGCTATGAGCCACACTGGGTTACAAGCAGATTATGTCATCAAATGACTGACAGTATTGGCTTGGCCCACTCACTCAGGGGTTCGCATGCTTCATTGAGTCCCAAGGTGCTACCAGTGATGGAACATGGCAGGGGGTGTGAACGGGTAGGATAAACACTGTTGTCTCCCCTTCTCATTTTAGGAGCCTGAATTAGCCTCTTTGCCAAAGATGCAAAAATGCAAAACAGCAACACAGTTTCACTCCAAAAATGTCTTCAGCCTGAGGCTAGTTGTGGGTGTGTGCGTGAGTGTTTATGTGAGTGTCTGTGTGTCTTGTGTGTGTGCGATTCTCTCTGTGTCAGCATGTGTCTGTGAGTACTACACACCTCCAGAAGACAATGGACAGCGGGGGGAAAACTATGTGTTTGTCTGCACATTCGTGCATAGGTGTGTGCTTGTGTCAGTGTGTTTGCATGTGTGTCTAATAAATCGGCTGCGCCAGAGGGATGTATTCAAACGTCCCCTGTTGAGCAGAGCTGGCAGGTAGCATTATTTTTGCGCTCGGAGTTTGTGAACTCCCTCGACATTGCCATCAGGGAAATGGCTTTTAAACATGTCTCTGACTTTCTCTTCTTCCCTCTTAAACACACACACATGAACACATACACCAAATTTTGATAAATGCACATGAATAAAGCATATCCACTAGATAAGTGTTTGTAATTCTAGCCAGGGAGCTAATTATTTTTCATTGGACACAAGGTCATTACCCATGTAATTGGCTCTTACAGGGGGACATTGATCATTCGGTGTTGCCTCGAAGCCAAATGTTCAGATTAGTGGGAGGATGGAGACATACATTAACTGTAGGTCACGTCGACTTTAACAAACAAAACTCAATTAAGGGAGAAAGCGGAATATGTGTGTCTGTGTTTGTGTTTGGGCCATTAGATTGTTTTTCAGGTAAATTAACTTGCTGATGCTCTGATTTAGTACAGTACCTTTTATTGAGACCCTTAAGTAAATATTTTTCTTTTATTTTCTGCCTGTAAAATACTATTACTGTACAAATCATGTTTTTTTTCCATCATTAAATCTAACCAGTTGTTTGTGTTGTTGAAGGACATTTTTCATGTAGCTGGATGAAGCCATCTGAGCCTCCAGGATGGTTAAGCCAAAATAAATGTAACAAATTACAAGGGGATTTTTTGCATGTACATGTTTATTGTTATATGTCCTCTGAACCACCTCATTTCAAAGCATGTAGGGGAATATTCTCTCTGAGGATTTAAGAATGAACAACTACAATATGACAATGTCTGTTTTTCTTCTCTTATTTACAGAGTCTGGGCTCTGCTGACCGGAAGGAGAATCAGCACAAGAAGTAAGTCCCATTCGTTCACCTTTTCATAGACTTTTTGACTATTTTTCGTTTTTCAGCTGAACAACATTACTGCCAATGAATGGTAACACATTACTTTAAGTCCCCCTATTTAGCATTTATTAGCAGCACATAAACATTTAATAGATGTTTCATGACACACTATATTTTAGTTAGAAGCAGATTTGACAAGACATTTTTAAGTGTTTATTAATGTTAAGTATTTGTGAACAATTATAACTCCTCATATGGAAACATATTCTAGATAATTGCAATTTTGTTTCACTTTTTTGTCATTTATTATTTGTTTATACACCACACACATGGGTGCCCACAGGAGGAGTTATAGTTACTGACAAAATACTGTACATTAATAAACACATATATCTGCTTACAACTACATTATAGTATGTTGTAAACTATCTATTAACTGTTTATATACTGCTAATAAATGCTAAATAGGGAAACTCAAAGTAAAAGTGTTACAGAAGAATCAAATGGCCAAGTGCAAGTTCAAATCATTGGCTCCTAGAGACTTTTTATGTAACCTCACTATGTTACATGTTCTGTCGCCAGAAGCTAACAACCACTAAGTACTCGGATTCATTAAGAGTTCTTATTGGTCATCATATTCCTTCTTGTAATTGCATATTGCACGTTTCCAAATATTAAGACACATACGTTGACATGGACACAGAGTACATTAAGTGGCTTACATTAACAGAATAGTTTAGCATAACTGATTGCCTAATGTGGTTTCAGAGGAACATTAGGCAGTTCAGTTTTTCATTTCATGGTAACCCAAGTTCAGAAAGAATTTGACCTGATTCATGCTGGTAAATTCCAGTGTGTAAGTGTGTGTGTGTGTGTGTGTGTGTGTGTTTAAAAAGCTACTTAAGTCTGTCTAAGCCTGACCCATAATCCATTCCATAACAGTAATAATTCTTCATTCCAGTGTTTCAACATGGCACTGTTTGGATTGATGAGAATAAGAAACTGTTTTAATTTGCCGTGTAGAACAAAATCACTCAGAGGTTTTGTACTTGCTTTAAATTATACCATAATTGGCTAAATTGACAGTCAGTCCTCTGAAATCATAAGAGAAACTTAAAAGACCTCACACCTAAGAGCTTCTTGCTGTGAGACAACGCTATCAACACGTGAGCTTGTGTCTTAACATGTAGCAACAAAATAAACTGGCAAACTGCCAGATAAAGATTACTGAGTCAACATGTGAGAATCCAGCTTTTATTTAAGATAGATTATTATTAGAGACAGGAAATAAACAAAATAAACAGCTTGCACACTGTAGGGCTCCAATTTCCACTCATTTATTGCACCAAGGTGACGTTTGGAACACCACTGCTCTTCATCAGACTGACATCACCTTGGTGCAATAAATATATGGAAATTGGAGCCCTGCAGTGTGCAAGCTGTTTATTTTGTTTATTCCTTGATTTGCTCACTCGCAGCCCAGCACCTGTTCTCTCTGGTTTGGATGTGCGTGCATACTCCCATCTTTTATTATTAGAGACAGGCCTTTATTTCCTCAGTTTTAGATTTTATCATAGTTAGCCTCACAGGTTTTTTTCCAGTTTGCTTCCATTAAATTTGCCCATTACTGCTATTTGCTATTGTAAACTGAACACTGACTCTATATGAAGAAATAAACCACTAATGTGATTTTATTCTCTCAGTAACCATTGGTTTTGCTAATTACACTGCTGCTTGTCAACAGTCATTTGTGTTGGCCAATAAAGTTTCCCACTGTACCATGTTGGGGCCAATATCCCAGAACAACTGCTGCTAAGGACTAAAACCAAGCTGTGTAATATAATTGTAATGTACATTTTGCATGGCTGAGATTGCATTATGAAAAATATTAAAACTAGCCCAACATGTCTAGAGTGAAAGACAAAGGAGGGCGGGGGGGGGGGACTTTAATCAAACAAAATTAGTTGTACATTTTAGTTGCCTAGCAACCAAAGCCATGCACACAGGTGGTTATCTTCACAATATATGTATCACTGTCCTGTCTGTTACTCCTGTCCTGCTGTCTTCTTTTGAAAGCTACAATATATCTACGACCTTTGCATTTCAGCTGTCTCGAGCAGCCATGTACCCTTGAAACCACTGAATGTTAATCTTTGCACAAACATCTCAGGTCTGATCATGTGTTAAATGAAATAAGTAAAACACGGCTTTCAGCTGCACATTTGAAATGCCTGTGTCTTGCATGGTTTCATAGCAACAGGCCTTTCCCAACTAAACATGGAGGCTTGTATGATTGTGTGTATGTGCCTGATATCCACAATAACCACAATATACAAATTCTTGCAGTGGACTGTCTTGATTCATAATCTACTGGTAGTTGGACATGAGCATAAGTAGGGGAATACTTATTGTTTGGCTAATTAATTCCTGCAGTTCAATGTTGATAGAACCCAGATATATGCATATTTCTGCTCCTGACATGCTGAGGTGAAAGCATGTATTATGTATCTTTCATTTATTTATTTCCTTTATCTTCCATCATCAGGTTGAGGATTTGATTTTCACCTATTGCTAAACTTCAGTCCATTGTTCCTCCAGATGGAGATGATCATTTATGCTTTCACTTCAGTCCACAAAGACCACTGCAGCTCTCTTTTTACATGCCTTAGCAGATAATCTCCGGATCATTTAGAAGTGACCCAGAATGTCTCTGCAAGGCCTACTACCAGGTGTACAAGAAAGGTCTCACATTACACCTATATTGATATATTTACACCCATGTGTGCTCCCAAAAGAAAAATGCAACTAGTTTCTGACAAGCATGCATGGGTGAACATAATTATTGGCTAATTATATTTATTGGTCAATCAATTGTCATCATTTTGGCTCATTGTTACAGTACTGCTTTTGATGATTTTTTTTGCCTCATCTCTTTCATCAACAATAAGAGGTTTTATGTTGCTAATATCAATTAAATGAACCCCAGTTAGTCGCTGAGGTCTCTGTACTGTTCCAGCTTTAAAACAAGATGTAATTGCCCTTTTGAAGTTGTGACTCCTAGGCTCTCTCCCGTTGGGCTTTTGCGGACACTGTGGACAACTTTTAAAAAGCAGTTCAAAACCCAATGGTTATTCATGATTGCATTTGTTTTATAACTCATGGTCATTTGACTTTTTATGCACGTAACCTTTTATAGATGTGATGAGCTTTGCAGGATGTGATCATGAAAGGTTGTTATATAAGCAAACTTTACTATCTTACCTTACTCTCATTTTTCTCTCTCTCTCTCTCTCCCTCTCTCTCTCTCTCTCTCTCTCTCTCTCTGACCTCGACTTTCTTATTCATGCTGTGTGCAGACAGTACAGGAAGGAAGGAATAATGGAAGGATGGGGTACTGGGGGTATCTGGGAGGCTGGAGGAAGCTTTCCTCTTTTTTTTTCATGGAGCAAGGGATTTTGGTACGGATGTCAGGGAAGAGAGAACTTGATTAGACTAATTTATTCACGGGAGCAGGCCATGTAATTGTTCTCATATGGGGGTGACGTAGACGTGTCTGTGTGCTTATGGAATAACTTAAGGTGAGTAAAAAGGGTTATTTGTTCACCAACAATGTGTCTGACTTTTTTAGAGAGTAAAATGATATTCTACTTAATTGTAATTTATCTGTTTCTCAACAGTAAAATACCTTTAGAGATCCTCTCTTATGGCCAACCATGTAACCATATAAAATGTTGTTTTACGCCTTATTATTATAGTGTTGGATTTAAAGGCTTTACTGCAGAGACAGTTTCAAATAGATGAATTATGTTTTGAAACATTACCAATACAAAATAATACCCACTCTTTAAAAAAACAACTATTGAGAAACCTTAAATATACAGTATAATATCTGGTCATCACTGTGATATCTCTTGACTGCTATAGTGCTGAGGTAGCCCTCAGACACTCTCAAGCTCATGTCTTCACTTCTGCTCACTCTTTCCATTTGGAAGACACAGCGCCTCAGACCCCGCTGTTGTTTTACTGCCACACTCCCCACAGTTGAAGGACTTTTCCTCTCAGAAGTAGCTGCTTGTTGCCGTGGTTACAGGTGCCACAGAAGCCAAAGTCCTGCAGCATTCAATTCACAGTTCAATGCTGATGACATCACAGGTTTCACGAATTTCATTCAGTGTATACAGAGTCTTGAACGAGGCTGATCAAATACAGTGTGTCATGTCTGAGGTCAGAAGACGTAAAAAAAAAAAAAAAAAAAAATGACCCCTGCGAACCCAGAAATTGTAGTTTAGTTCTCTAACAATATCTTTGTCTGTCATTGAATTAAGTGAGTTTCTTTACCCCGACAGTATGTCTTTCTGTCCCTGCTTTTTGCATCAGTTGGAAATAAGCAGAAAGAAAAAGAAAGTGACAGATACAGAGAGAGAAGACCCACCGCATCACTGTATCTCATCCCCCCTGAGGGACAGTCCAAGGCAAATTCTAGTAGAAAGATAATAAGGACTGAGGGTTCCCACTGTCTGACCGACGTGAAACACATTCCTTCATTTTTCCAGCCTTTTTTCTTTTCACCTCATTTTTTTCCAGGATTCTGAAATCCCAGTGTAAATACATATTGAGGAGTATTTACAATAGTGGTAATGGTGGTGGGAGAGGGAGCTAACTCAGCGGGCCAGAGGAGACTGCCGCTGGCCGACTATCTGAGTGTGCGACTATTTGTACAGTTGATCTAGTGTGTGTATGTGTGCACACGTTCCCAACAGCACAGTGTGTGTTTGTCCCCATACTGTTGATCCACAGTGTGTGTTTCACGACATGAAGAGTGTACACTTGTGTGAATATTAGCAGCATTTATCCCTCCATTCCCCGTGTGTGTGTGTGTGTGTGTGTGTGTGTGTGTGTGTGCATGTGTGCGTGTGTGCTTATTTGATGTGGCTTGGCTGCAGTAATGTTGGGTTGTGTTAGAACTTCCCAAGAGGAGGCTGCCAGGCCCAAGAACTGAGCAGGCAGAGACAGCCATTGTTTTGGTAAGGCATCCTGGCCATAATTGTGTGTGTGTGCATGTGTGCGTGTGCGTGTGCGCGTGTGAGTGCATGTGTATGTGTGTGTTCGTGAGAGAGTGAGAGAGAGCTTAATTTAAGAGTACTTGAACACTGTTATTCTATGAAGCATAGCCTTTTCCATTCTGGCTTTAAACATAAAAACATGCTTACACACACACACACACATGTAACAGCATAACATACAAACACTCCATCCTCACAACCACATTTGATGAGGGAGTTCTCAGAGAAAATTTCTTTCTATTATGTTGCACAACAAGATGAACCAAACCTCTCCCTCCAGTTTGAAAACCACACATCAAAATTTTTATCAGCTTTCCCAAAAACATCTCAACACTCTGGATCCTCATAGCTTTGCTGGCTTACAAAAGTTCAAATGTGATTTCAGTATTAAACTGCTTTAGGTACAAAACAAGCCAACTCAGGATTTCAACCGCGATCACCCTCTATAGACATTTTGAATTTAAGTTTCCTGTGTTTCCTCACCAAGTGACTCCACAGCATTGTCCTTCACTTAACCTTAAGAAATGTTACTGGCATCGCTTAGTAGGAACCGTAATGGTGGCCAGCTGAACGTTCTACATTTCATTCTGTTCTGCAGTTCCCATTACAGGAGCCCCCTCCTTAGCAGGACATGAAGTTGTAAGACTGGAGGTGAGTAGGATGAAACTCCACCTTTCCCCCAGATGAAACAATCTGCAGAGGATTCCATAAAGCGTCATTGTTACTTCCTGCCTTTAGCCTCAGAGTGATCATAACCGGTGGTGAGCTGAGGCATTCCTTGTCTACCCGTAAAGTCAGAAATTCTGTGTTTACTGCCAAGCAGTGGACAACACCTTTTTTTTTTTGCTTTTTTGGTACTCCTTTAAACAACTAGTCCCCCAAATTAAATGACCAAATACATTATTTGACCATTTGCACTTCATAACGACACATAGGAGTGTCTAATCTGGCTCCGCTATCCGTAGTAATGGGCAGGACAATGTAATTTTTGTCTGTGTTTTCCAAAACCATTGATGATGATGTGACAAAGCTATAGTTAAGGTCTGGTTAGGTTTTGGCACAAAAACCACTTGGATAGGTTTAGGGAAAGATCATGGTTTGGGTTTAAATGATCACTTTGTTAAGGTTAGAGAAACATGTGGTGTGGGTTACCACGTCCTTAAAGTTAGGCGACCTTTGTCGACTACAATAATAACCATGGGGTTAAGTTAGGGGATGACCTTTTGTGTCGTTTTTCTTGGGAGGACATTACTCTTTAAATTGTAATGAAACATCTGTAACATTAAATTGAATTCCCATCACTAATATAAACTCCTGTTCAACAAAGTCAGGCAGTACCCAGCCCACATTCAACCCAGGTTTAACCCGCATCACTTTGTCAGTCAGCTCCTATGTCCAACACTTACTTTCTCTGCAAAAGGCTTAACCGTAACTCTTTCCCAAACTTAAAACCTAATCCAAGTAATTTAAACCCTAAACCCAAGCTTTAACTGCAAATTAGCTCTTTTTGGCGACTGGATTTTCCTCAACTTTCTATCCTCAAGATAGACCTTTGGTCCTCACAAGAATAGACATGCAAAAAAACACACACTCATCTCTCTGCCTTCTCAAGGTTCCCATTTCTTTTCCAGCATAAATAATCCCCTCAGTCTGCTGGCTCAACTCTGATTGGAATCTCGACGCCGTGCTCAATTGTGGGTTGATGGGGGAAAGTGGGGTGCCCTGTGTGTGCGTGTGTTTCTATGTTTAAAGCTGTTTCAAGGCCATAAACATAATAGCAGAGGGGTGTCCACCTCCGTCAGGCCAGGCCTCTAGAAAAAAAAAAAAAAAACTTCAGCTCAGAAACAAGGCAGGCACACAGATCCACAGCTATAGACCTACACAAACTATGCAGACACACACACACACACACCTAAATGATAGCATATTTACCGCTAATTGCAAAGAGATGTACTCAGACTGGCACACTCTCATGTTCACTCCCTCTCCTTTCATTCAGCATCTAGCCAGCGTACCAGCGGACACAGGGGGTTGAAATCCAGGCTCCACTAGGTTTTATCAGCTTTTCGTGTCCTAGAGGAGGCCAGCTGGAGACTTAAGTGGAGATTCTGTGGAGAATTATGAGATTCTGTGCAGAATTATTAGTGGGTTACAATGTGATGTGATGTGATGTCGCATGGCAACTGATGACTATTAGTTGACTGTTAGTCACTTAACATTATTTTATTACTGTATGTCTTTCGTTTATTGTGGACCACAAATTCACGGAGTCATTCCCCTGCTTATCTTGGATACAGGAAGTAATGCATTCATAGGTGTGTAGTGTGCTCATGCATGTGGTCACTATATTATACAGTCTGTACACTCTTCTGTACTGTCTGTCCAATTCAGTGTTTCTCCCCAATGTGATATCTATTAAATTACCCCAGATCAGTTTCGTCCAAATCGCATCCACATTATTATCTCATCCCACCTAACCAAAAGAGAGTGGAAAGAGAAAACTGTCTGTGGTACCAATTGCTTTGCCCCTCCCCTCTTAGTGGTATGGTACTCCAGCTACAGTCTCTAATAGTTTGCTGGCTTCTATGCCCTTGTCAGCTGAATTCAAGTTTAATTTGACTGCAGATCCATCATCAGTATATCTCAGTGTTGAGTCAGCCTTATGCTGCACATCAAACACAGAGGGGGACACAGAGGGAATGGCATCAAACCCGACACCACAGGGAGCCAACCAAAGTGAAAAAAAGTCATTGAATTCCTTCCTCATTTTTGTCTCCCTGACAAATTTTGTATGTGCCGACTCTGTGGAAAACAGGAGTGAGAGAGAGAAATAGAGCAAAGTAATAAAAGGGAGACATTTGAAGAAAAAAGAAGATGAAACGATGAGTGTGACTCAGAGACGTGGAAATGAAGGGATGGAGGGAAAGGAGCTGAGATGGAAATATCTCTGTTTACCGTAGTGGGTGGATGGGCAGCATATGAGAAGATGTGCGTAGGGTGATAACAGAGTCCCTTCCTTTGGCACGTACCGTTCTGATTAGATCATTAGCACTTGAAGTTGAGGCAGTTATTGTTAAGATTTCTTTGTCAAGGCAATGAGCTGGCTGTTAAATGCCTCCCGTCTTCTTTTGGACTCATGTGGGTGGTAGAGGAATGATCCTTTTCATCAACATATTTGTATGGGATGAATATCATGTCATTTCGACACTGAAAAACAAAGCATCGAAAGGTTGAAACTCTGTTTGAAAGCTTGAAATCTAATAAAAAAGGTTTTGCAAGATTGAAACTAAGTTTTGAAGGCTTGCATAATGTTTTCATTTTCTGAAAGAAAAAATTAAAATCTCTTCAAATCTCTGAAAACATTATTTTGTATTTGAGTTTTCCGTCTTCACAACTGCAGCTCTTTTTGCAGTGTTTCACCAACACATTTTGAGAGTTTCAAAGTTGTCATTGTTCTCCCGATGTACAAGTTTGTTTTCCAGGTTTGAAACCTTGTAAATGGTGATCTGAAAAATGGTGCACGTATGTTGGGAAAAAAACGTTTGAAGTTTTGAGTTTCAATAGGGCGAATCTAAATTTTGAAACTTTTGCAGATGTACATTTGTGCTCGTATTGCAGACTATTATTTCAGAGCTGAGTTTACAACTCCCACTGTTCGTAGATCTGCCTACACAGTTGAAAGCTTGCGAGTCATGTGATTTTTGGCAATATTGTCTCAGAGCTCTGATATGAGACTATGAATCACCGAAACTTTGTAACAGACGGCCTGAAGAATGCATTTATATTATTTAATAATTATTTGCATCTGTATTAATTAATATTCTGATTGTGAATTCATTATTTAATAACCGAGAATATTTGTTAGGGTGTCTGAAAATGACACTGAAAATGATTTATAAGGCTAATTGTTTCAGGGAAAATAGAAGTTATGTAACTTATATCAAACCTGACACTCAGGTATTTTCAGCCTCACATGTGACTGAATGGAAATGACGACAAACTATGTAAAATATAAATGTGTTTAAAAAAAATTCTCTTGCTCACAGACAAAGTCACTATTAGCTGCTTTCCAATAAGGGGGCGTGTCGGCCGTTAGAAGACTTCTGCAAAGGCAGCTCTCATGTGTCCTCACTCATGGCTCCTAAATAAGAGCTTTGGAACAGCCTTCAAAATGGCGGACCAGAATGACTTCCGGTTCAATCAAGGAACTAGGAGTGAGGAAAGATCAAATAAGAGTCTTGGGACGTACCCCGTGTCTGCCACAGGCACTGCTCGGGGGCAGCCAACTGCGTGGGCAGATCTCTAAAATGTTGGTGTTGTAAACTCAGCTCTGAAAGAACAGTCTGCAATACAAATGCAAATGTACATCCACAAAAGTTTTTTTCTTAACATATGCGCACCAGTTTTCAGATCACCATTTATAAGGTTTCAAATCTGTAAAACAAACTAATAGACTGGGAGAACAGTGACAATTTGAAACTGTGAAAATGTGTTGAAGAAACACTATAAAAAGTGCTGCAGTTGTGAAGAAGGAAAACTCAAATACAAAATAATGTTTGCAGAGGTTTGACTTTTTTTTCAGCCTATCAAAACATTATGTAAGCCTTCAAAACTTGGTTTCAATCTTGCAAAACCTTTTTTATTAGATTTCAAGCTTTCAAACAATGAGTTTCAACCTTTTGAAGCCTTTTTTTCAGTTTCAAAATATGACATGATATTCATCCCATATATTTCCTCTTTGACTTGTTTTTCAGTCATGCATTGTATGGTTTTAATAAGTTATTTCAAACAATTTTATCAGACCAAATTTATTAGACTCCAGAGTGCATCAGGTATTATGCAGTAAACTGCTGTGATATTGCTCCTCATTTATTGACCCCCACGGCTACCGTTGATTAAACATTACACTTTGAACAATTAAAATACTGTAATCGTATCACAACTGAAGGAAAAGCTTGTTAGCTTGAAGAAATATCAGTATGTTTTATTGGTGAGACCTCAGTCCAAGTGAAATAAAAGCAGCCTCCACCATGTAGAGAGACATACACACAGACATGGGTTTGGATGGGGATGGCGAGTGGAAAACAAGGCTTTCTTTGAGCAGATTTTAATTAGCAATGTTCATAGCTTGGCTGTGTTCTTTTATGATTGGACCACTGAAAGCCTTTTTGTTAGCCTAATGAAACACATTGAGGGGTATGTTCCTGAATTGAACTATGTTTGTGTATGTGCATGTGTGTGCATATGCTTGCGAGTATGTGTGCTTGCATCCATTGCATATGCATGTATCTTTTATATGGGTGAGTGCCCACATTCTTTTTGGTGTATTAGAGTTCTATTGGTAGGGATCAGAAGCCATAGCAGGAGACAGAGATGAAAGTAATCTGAGCGCATTGTTTTCCCTCCTTTCCAAAATAGTTGTTTTAGGTAGGCAGCCATTGCCCATAATTGCTGAAACAGGGTGAGGTATTTATCTGTCCTGCTTATGATTTAGTGTCTGTTCTTTAGTAATCTGAAATAAGATCTGTGGTTAAGGGCTGCCCAACCTCAGACAGACCACGGAGATTGTGTAATGCATAGCGTTCTGCTGGTTTCAGTGGGATCCCTTTATAAACACATCTCACACAAAACACTGTATGATCTGAGGAGCTATTCGGGGCATTCTTGTCGAATTAGTTCCCATTCATCAAATATGAAATGATTGTATTATCCAGGAGGACAGGAACAGAAAACATAGTTGTAAAAAATAGTAGTTTTTTATTCAGTCTAAGAAAATGTATAGCTCCAAATATCAAGGATTTTCAATGATCAATGTAATGGTAAAATGATCATTGTGTCACTCATTTTATAAAGAAATTAGTTAAACAACTGTAGAAGTACTTTACTGTAACACTACATTAAATAATTAATGCCTGGAGAATGGGGCCTGTTAGTATTTATTCATGAAATATTTATAATTTAGTAATAAAAGTAATAACACTGATGAATATCACCTAAACTGTAAATAAACTTCTCCCAGTAGCACACTGTCAAATGCTGTTGAGCTGCACTGGTTTTGCTGGAATTCCACGCAGTCTTAACTCTGCTCTCAAATAGCAATGGGTTACTGAGGCTATGAGTGGGGTCAAAGTGCACAGTTGATAGCTTTGTGTACAGCGAGCGAGAACAAGCAGTTCTTTAGCAGAGCTTGTTCCGCACATGAATACCCCCGAACAGTTAATTGCTGCCATGGCAACAGAACAAAGAGGGAAAGTGACATTAGGTGAGCTGTTTGCAGAAAGCGATCCTTCGCAGTGACAGTGTGAACATGTGAGGAAGGGCTTGAAGCGTGTATGTGAGCGTAGGTCAACATTTTCTCCCTATCACCACACAAGCCATTCACTGCTGACAAAAGCAGTCTTGTGCTGCAGGATTGGGGAAAGTTACTAATGCTGGCAAGATCATAATCTAAGTCACATTGCAGTGAGGCAGTTGTGGGCTTTCACATAAGAGGGATATATTAGGAACAGTTATGCTAACTTGTAAGCATTGGTGCTAAAAAAGGGAGACATGGGATTTTATGAAAAATATAACAAAGCATGAATTACAACAAAAAAGAGATTGGACTTTTATGTGTAATATTGCAAATGTAAAAAAGATACATTTCATCAATTTTGTAACATCGTTATAAAAATAATAATGTTTACTTGTATTTCTCAAGAGTCTACAGATATGCTAATGTCTCTGTGAGGCTGTACTTGGACACAGCAATGGTGAGCTAGATGCTAATGTCAGCATGCTAGCATGTTCATAATGACAGTGCTAATATACTGATGTTCATCAGGTAATGCTTACCATGTTAATCATGTCATTTGTTTTTGAGGTATTTGGTCACAAATAAATACTGGAAAATTGAAAATGGTGTTGACCTGGTGATGGCACTAGATGAAAAGTCATTACAATTCACCCTGAGGAGGACATGAATATTTGTACTAAATTTAATGGCCGCCAGTAGTGGGAAAAGTCAAGGGGTCACCAATGTCATTAGAATCCATCCTTTGGGAACCATGAACGACAAAATTTGACCTCTGGACCAATAGTATTAAACGCACTCCAAGGTAAATAAAGACATAAACTAGAGCAGAATAAAAATGTCCAACAGATTCCAATAAAATAACAACACACTAAAGTAGAATCACAGTAAACTCTCAGATAGATGTGAGATGGTAAAATGGTGCAGTTACATTCATTTTATGTTTTTACATTATATTTCTCTAACTAACAGCTTTGTACATCAGAGACTAATAGAAAAGAGATGGAGCAGAAAGCTTCCTCTGCAGGGCTGCTGTCGGTTGTGCACACATGCTGTGCAGTTTGCTCAGCAAGTGATCTGCATCCTTTCTGCATGTGGTCTGAAATGGCTTAATGGCCTTTGTCTGTGTTCATTGAGAGCAGAGGCACAGCAGCTGAGGTGTGAGATGGGAAATAATAACAGACAGTATCACAATATAGTCATACAGGTATGACTAAAGGTCTAAAGGATTTTACTTTTAAGTGGGCAGAGCAGCTTGGCAAGTGTCCTAGCACCAGCTTGCTGCATGCTATGCTATGTATGCACTTGCCTGGGTGCCGCAGCTTCATAAGTGGTGTGTGCATAGGATCGCATGGCTTCAAGGTCAGATCATTTTGCAGTGATGTGACTTCATGCAATCCTCCTCCAACCTGTGTTCCATAAGGCAAAACAATCAATCAAATGACTGATTTCTTAAACCGTAATCAACACCAGTGAAATGAAAGAGAAAATATAATTCTGATGAGAGGATAATCGGCCGGGATATCCTGAGTGGGCCTCCAAGGGGATTGCATCATCACAGTTAGCCTGCTGTGATGATGTTATCGGGGACAGCTGCATGGGGCGGAGCCAGGGTTGAGGCTCTCTGGGAGCCAAGAGGCAGCCAGTTGCCAGCAGATCCCCTCCACCACGACCCACCTGCTTCACATGTCCAGTTTTCCTCTAAACCCCTCAAAGGGATTCCCTGAGTCCTCATGTATGTCCGCTGGTCCCCCATGTCTTTGAAGTCATGATCCTATATGTTTTCATGCCATTGAAGTCATTATCCTATTGCTGTGTTGTGTCATGTGTTTGATCCAAATGTTTGAAGTATTACAGGGAACTCTTAATGTATCTATTGGTCACAGGCCAAACATCATGGACCTCCAAAACCAAGGCAATTATTAAGAACCAATGATGATCCAAACCAATCGTTCCTGAAGCCTATTTATGAATCAGATTTTTTCAAACCACTGTAAAGTCAAGGGACGTCAACATCAATGGTTGGCAGTAGCTGGCGTGCACAGGGCAGTGGTACTAATTTAATTAAAAGCCCTTGAAGAAGAAGCCCAGCCTAGCTTAATACCATCAATTAGGGGTTGCTGTGCCATCTGACTAAAATCCCACACCCCGTTTGTGTGATTCATACAGGAAAATATGCCTCTTTGTCTACGAGGTCAACCAACTCTTTGGAGAAGCTGGCGCAGGGTCAGGAAACAGTAGTTGAGGGTGTAGGAGTGGGAAAGAAGGCAGTAGGGCGGGGGGTTGTTCTACTAGATAAGCCTTAGCATGAGGTCATTTGAATGAGAACTGAGCTTATGGCAACATCTTTATAGTGAAACAGCTGGTCTTATTGTAGAACAACATGAGAGAGTATTTTCAGGGTTTCATTTCAAAACGCTGTGTACTAGTCAGAAGAAAAATCTACCAAGTTTTTTATAGATAGAGAAGCTTTTCTTAGAAATATTTATCATTTTCTATGATGCAAATCATTTAAATTCATGCTCACTATCATTAAGTAAAAGTAGGTTTACCTAATATTGAAATGTTTTGTATTTAATAATTCTCATTTCTCACTTTTTTCTCACTTTATTTTAGTTGTTGTTCAGAGAATCTTGATTTACATTGTCTACCAAGGATGATTCTAGCCCTTCTGAAAGGGGATGAGATAAAATTTTGGCAATGGAGCAATCTTTATTTTTATATCGGTTAAAAAAAGAGCAGATGATGTTCCAACCAAGGTAGCACAGTGCCCATTTGGCATGGAACTGTAACTTTACAAAGGGCTTTACTTCAATTTCCAAGGTCACAGCGGTTATTATTCGCCCCAACGGGAATGTTTACAGGTCCATGATGCAATAAAGGTCTTCATTCAATTTAATATTTTTGAATAATCATTCTCTCACATCGGATTGGTTTCTCATAGAAGCATTAGACTTGACAGGAAAATCTCAGACCTTGTGTCCTTTCTTATTCAAGATCCTGTCAGACCTCTCTGCAAGTGACATTATGCCAATTTAGCAATTGAATTAGGTACAACTGGCTGCATTATCACACTGTCATTCATCCATGTTACTGTTCGGTTATCAAACATGTGCCATGAACTATTGTGTATGATTTCATCAATCCTGTTTTATCAAAGCCTCATGTGAACTGCATTTTCTGCAGCATCTCACATAAACTAACAAGTGTTTGAGTGGCAGGGTGCACCCAGTAGTCTGCACTATCCTCAGTCCAACCATCCCTGCAGTTTGTCTCCAACAGAGCTCACCATGGAGACTAAAATGCTTTTTGGCTCAGGTTGAGAGGAGATCTATGTATGTGTGCAAGTATGTATGAGTCATCATTAGGGATGTTTTATCATTTCATAATGAAATGGAAACAGCATGTGTGTGAGATTAGGTGAGCGAAGAATGCAGCACAATGCTTGGGCATCATTTTATGTAAACCTCTGTCATGTAGAAAAAAGTCTTCATGGAAAAATCTATAGGAAAATCCTTAGATTTTGCGTTTTCTTCATACAATTTCTTCATTGTGAAATTTACATCACATACTCTTCTACCCTGGCTCCGTGAGCCTGGCTCTTTGATAGAAAATATTATTACATTTTGATTAGTCCCTACTGTTACCACAGCAATATTGCAATGCTGAATCTCATCAAATGTGTCCCGAGCTGGAATGGAAGAAATATTACATTTCCTGTTTTTAATTTTGAGTGAAAAGTTGAACTGGGACATTGGCAGCCCAGTAGAGGAGATTAAAATGTGTGTGACTTCACTTTTTTTTATGTGAAAAAGATTTGGAGAAAATTAGGCAGGAAGTATGCGGCTTTCCCTGAAACCTAATGTTTCCTCTGGGAACTGCAGCATTGTTACACTGTTTATCAACTTCATGGGCTACATTTCCACTGAGTATTTTGATTTCTGCGAAACTGAGTTTAGTTAAAGGCATAAGTGAATCAATTTCACTAGGACATTAGTGTTCTCTGACAATATTTCATCTTGGTTTTTGGCACTTTTTGGTATATAAAATTTTTTATAGTACTGTAGCTGAACCTATTGTACAAATATAAGTCCCCCTGGTAAAACATTCTTAATAAACACCTTCAATAATCTGAACTACTCGACTCTGATGCTTCAAGCTATGTGCTTTCTTTTTAGAAATTATTTATACTGAGAGCTGACAGAAAAAGACAGCCGGTGTTAGATGTCAACTGCTCCTGCTCCTCCTCCAACTGCTATGCAAGAATGCACAATGCACATAATATAGGGTTTCTTGGAAATTCAGCATATAGTTTACTACAGAAACCCCCCCCCCCCCAACCCCCCCCTTTTGAGACCACAGTAAAAACCTGTTAACAGTCTTATTCTAATTGCTTTATTTCTGCTCTTTCCCCTAAGGTCTGAATCAGGGATCTCCAAGTTTACTCATCGTCTCTCCCTCAAAGAGCGTCCGTCCAAAGCAGAGAAGACTACGTCTGACAGACCTCCATCCTACAGGAGACGATCTCTTAGTGTAGATTGGTAAGACCAAAGACCTTCTCTTTATGCTTTACCACATTCTTGTGATTTTTGGTGTCAAAAGCAGGATTCTAAATAGGACAATGTGTCACTTATCATATTTGAAATCCAAAGAGTAACACCTAATAAGAGAGAGACTACTGCATCTGAACCTTCCTATGATGCGTCTCTATACAAAATCAAGGCTGAGGTCGATGGGGTTTGGGGACTGGTGTTTGGGGCGGGGGCAGAGAGTGGGCGTAGTGGTTATAGGGTCCTGCTCTGACTCCGCGTCTGGGTTTCGTTGAAGAGCGCCAAGCAGCTCCAGTGGCGCCGGCTCATCTTGCTCTTGTAAAGCTCCAGTCCTCAGGCAGCCGATGAAAGGAGTTTGAAAGCTTTCCATCACAGGGCTGCCTTCCCGTCCCCACCCATGGGAATCCTTCCCAGTCTCCCCTCTTGTTGCCTAGCCTCCACTCATTTATCTACTCATCCATCCTGCCGTCCGTCCATCTGGCATCCCCCCTGAGCTTCCTGCTATGTATTCTTGGCTCTTCCTTTATACTTCTCTCACCATTGGGAAAATTGCCTCGGGTTAAAGCGGATCTTACACTTCCTTTGCACTTAATTTTGTCAAGTAAAAAATGTCCAAACAGTCACGGGTCTAAACAGTTTCCAGGTTTCTAATTGCTGTGCGAGGACTACAGTAGCTTTTCAGTAGAGTTACTTAGCGGTTTGTGAAGTACAGGTGTGGGATTCTCTGAGGTCCTATCGAATCATGCTAGGGCCCACTGTGAGGTCTTACGAGGTCTTTTGTCGGCCTTATGAGACCTACTGTGTGGTCTCGGACTGACGTTGCGATGTGTGGTCCACCAGCAGAAATGTGGTGTTAAGTGTATGAGTGTTGGAGTGTAAGTGCAGTGTGAGGTCCTTTACTTTAACAGCTCCACGTTTTTCTCCCATGTTGCTGGAGAAGGGACCTGGCCTTTAAAGTTCAGGCCCTGATTGATGTGGTCTGGTTTTAATGAAACACAGTGGGTAGATTGGACATGCTCATTTACGAGAGGGATGAGGGGGGCTTGGCTACAGCTGGATTCTGACTTTCTCCGGGGCGAGCCACCGTTACAAGAGTGCGACCAGCCTTTTGTGACATAATAAACAAGGGACCCCTTGGAGGAGAGATTCAAGGTTGAGGACTGAGTCATGCTACCGGGAGGTGAAACAAGGTCGGTCCAGCTCCTGACAAGACCAGTACAGCTCCCCTGGAATGCACAGTCATCAACGCGGTCAGAAGGAAAACACGTGTGCTAGTAGCATCTATTGAAAACATCCCATGAGTCACTTGCATATTTGGAATAGTTGGACATTTATAGCACTTCCTGTAGTCTGTCCAAGTGATCTGTCTTATTGTTTCGCTCACTATTTATGAGGATTTTTTTGAAATAATTGTTATCACAGGGCTATATTTCTCTAAGTAATATACTTTTTAACTCTATAGTGTCGGGATGTGATTTTAAAATGCCATGTGGCCCAGCCTAGTGTACAGGTAAAAAAATGACAGCACTAAGTTGCAATGAGAATAGTTTTCACCTAGTTAGGCATTTTTAAAAAATGAGACCAAAATAAGGAATTTAATTAATTATTTAATTAAAAGTCTTCATCTTACATTAAATATGAAAACTGCATGTGGGGTGCACTGTTACTGACTTCCACTTTTATTAGTTTTTTCTGTCATTTTATTGATTAATTAGTTTATACTGAGAAATTACTGAATAGGTACCTGTTGTCTAAGAACTATTAGGTGTCAGTCACAACTAATGAATTATGTTTGTCCTAAAACAGCTAAAGAAAGCACTGGAATGTGTTCGTGCTTGTAATGGGGTGAAATGTTGAAATGTTTTGGTTTTATCCACCTGTATATGTTTTTAAATTAAAGGTTCTATATGTAAGAATCAGAAAGTCCTTCTCATTAGTGACACCGGTGGCCGTTAAGTGAGCTGCATTAAGCATTATGTTGCTTGCACAGGCTCTCACACTCTGTCAGCACAAGTGAGCAGTGGCGTGAGACTACTGCAGGTGATGTCTTTTTCCTTGCTTACACTTCTCATAATAACATAAAAGATCTCTAATGTTTTGTTTTGTACCGTGCTTCAACAAAGCATCTCTCAATCTCACTCCCAGTCAGTCCACCCCCTTGCCCCCCGCTGTATGTCCACACGCTCACACCCACGTGGCTCACACGCTGTGGCCGGGGAGCAACACGCTACAGTTTTGTTGTGAAATGTGTGGTGGTCAACGGAGGTAGCTAGCCATCTCAACCTGCCCCCACCCCTTGAAAAACAAAGGTACTGTAGCCAGAAACGGTGACAGCTGGCATAGTTAGGCAGATAGCCACCAGCCCACCTGGTCGGTAACAGAGCTGGAAAGATAATATCTGCAGGGTATGTGACACAATAACGTTACATCCTTTGGACTTTTGTGGAAAAAAACAACCCAAGTCCTTCACATAGAAATCAGTCCACAGGCTGTTACAGGCAACCGAGAAAGTCGGGGAAGGTCTTTTTTTTTAAGTTATGTTACAACCCGCTCACTCATTGGCAATAAAAAATAATTAATGCATGTAAATTGCCTCACAATGCTTACATATAGGACCTTTAAGATTTAATTATGTTGATGTAGGCACTGCTCCCTTTCTCTTACTCTGTAAATCTTAGCTTTTAAGAGTAAAGTGAGACAAGGATTATATAAAATACCAAGCTAGAAACCTACCAGCCACTCTCTCCACAGTAAAGCAGTCTCAGGTGGTTTAACACTTTACTATCTATTTAGTGGACCATTGCCGTTTATGTCAATTCAAGTCAGATACCCAAACAAACTGTGACTATTAAGGGAATTCTGAGCCAAGGCAGCCCATATACAAGCTTGAAACAGGAGCCGTTTTGTAGCTTTATCAAAGTCCGTTAGGGCTGGCAGGGCCTTGGGAAAAAGCGATAATAAAAGATAATGGCAGTGTTATTGTTATTGGTAATCATAGTAAATGGGCTCTAGGGGTATTGGTGGAGAAAACAGTAGAAGGAGGGGAAAAGGAGGGTTTGTTAAAGGGGAAATAAGAGGGTATTTACTGACTTACGATTGCTGAAAAAATATTGACACGTTTTTCCAGGAAACCATCAGTGTTAATAATTAAAATGTACATCAGTGACATCCTCAGGTAAAAATGGTTGCCCTTTGAGGTTTCTGTTGAGAGAACTCTGAATGAAAATCGATTTTTACTTCTCTGTTCTCTGAAGCCATTTGTGAACCTATTTGATATTACATCAGCCTGCTGC
The DNA here is from genome assembly GCF_914725855.1 of Thunnus albacares. Classification (NCBI taxonomy): domain Eukaryota; kingdom Metazoa; phylum Chordata; class Actinopteri; order Scombriformes; family Scombridae; genus Thunnus; species Thunnus albacares. Next base: position 11,663,111 of record NC_058125.1, on the reverse strand, counting down.
TGGTACTGTATGTCACTAAGGGAATTCCCTGCATTATGAGAGCGTAGCTTAATCACTGAACTGATATAGCTCTGCTTCCCACTGGCGTTTATATTTGCTGCCTTGTTTCCTGTGAACAACATGGACACAGGAGACATTGGGGCTATAAAGGCACACTGGTTCAGTTCCAGCATAGGCCCAGTAAATAAGTCTTAATTTCCATATCCTCTCATGGTGACAGGGCGGCAGTTCCAGCCCTTTGCCAAAACCCCTGAGTACAATGGAGAGGCAGCCATGTATGTCGGCCAAGCAGTTTTTATTTCCCATAACAGTCCCCCCGCAGTATGCCTGGAGAGGAAACTCTATACATAAGTACTGAAACATCAACGTGTAACGTAGCACTCTGCACTCAAGCCATATCCACTTCATTTACAAAACTTGAAATTTGAAAGAGTGCAGTTGGTAGCTCACAAGTGTTATTTGTCATGTGTGTGTATGGCTACACAGTACGAACTGGACATCCCCTGAAGGCCTCTCTGCTCTGCCTGGTGCCTTCCTGTCTTCAGGGATAACTCGAAGCTGACAGCACTCTTAGGATGACGTCTTAACTTCGATGTCAGGAGAGATACCAACATGCTTTTCATCCTTTAACACATGTACACACACACAAATCAGCAGAAACTCTTGACTTTCTCCACTCTGGCATTCGTGCTCACAAACATAAATGAGCAAACACACATTGAAAAAGTTAGCACTATGTTGAGTTGGGTTTGGGGGGTATGGTGGTTACTAAGTACTAATCCTTATGAACTGTGCACAAAGGGAATGAAAAAGGAGATAGAGAATGGTTCAGTGTGTTTTTTTTTTAAATCACCAAAGTCTTAGTGGAAAAAGACGGGCAATGCTCAAGGGGCCCGGGTGTAAAGTGGTTTTGGACAGAGTGCCACTCGCCTCATTTGGTTCTAATTTGATTTAATATTCCCCACTCTTTCTTTTCAGTCTCGCTTTTTCTTTTTCTTCCTTTCTTCTGTGGCTGAGAGCTGTCATTTCAAAAGAAAGGGACAAATGAGGAGGTTATAGATGCCTGTAATTTTTCTCTTCAGATATTCCGATCAGAACATACTGTTTAAGATCACTACAAAAGAGGATTGGTTTCTGCTTGTGCTGGAATGTCTATTATTTTACTCCTGCTTTTGTGGTGGCATTAAAGGGACATTACTCTTAAAAACATAAAAAAAAACATTGACACATGAAAACTAATGATGTAAAATGCTAAACGAACTAGTTATAGTTCAAGATAATGTACAAACTAGAAGTGATATAGGGCTAGAAAATCATGATGATATATATACATACATACATACATACATACATATATATATATATATATATATATATATATATATATTTTTTTTTTTTTTTTTTTTTTTTTTTTTTTTTTTTTGTACTGTCTCACTGAAAATATACAACATTGTTTTTGTTGGTATGCTACTATTTAACATTTTCTTGGGTTGCCATTGCTGATCAATGACCTTATTTTCAGTGCTGACTATTTTAATGCTTTAAGCTTTTAAGCCAACATGATCCTTGAATTGCTCAGGAAAAAAATGCAAATTTGAACATCTACTATTCCATTACAACTGAGCAAACTCCATCTGCAGGTAAAGACTATGCAATATGATCAAAGGTAGAACATAGCTACTAACATAGCCACATCTACTTTCACTGTAAAGCCTTCATCAAAAATAAGCTAAATATTTTGTGCTGATTGATGACAGTTTTGTAGTTTTTATTGTTTCAAACTTGAGGACACAGGAAACATTTTCCCTAGAACAAAACTGTTTATTAATACTGTTTCAGGTGTCCTGTTAAGTTTGTACTTCAACTGAGTTTTGGCCTGCAATATTAATTTGTTGAGGCTGAGTTGTTGGCGAGATGAGAGACTACAGATTCCAGTCTGCATGAGGGAGCAGAATTTCTGCTTACCTCTTTGCTTTTGGATAGGCCCTGAGCTATTCTTTCTTACACACACACACACACACACACACACACACACGCACGCACACACAAACACCCACATGCACACACCCTTAAACAAACACACACACACTCACATTAACCCACATACATGCATGTCCATTCACAAATACAGTATATGCAGTCACACAAATTAAAACATGAAGTGCACACACACACATGCATATAAACACCTACGTGCACTTGTATTTGCAAAAAGGAACATGCACAGCCGTAGACACGCATGCACCCACACACAAATACATGCACTCAAATATGTACACACACTCACACACACTGTGTTCTTGAATCTGGATGCTGTGGGCTGCACTAAGGGAGATTTATGAGGCTGGCTCCCTCTTGTCCTGTGTGTCTCCGACTTGATACTCTGGTTTCCACTCCAAACCTCAACTCAGCACACAGACACAGAGAGACAGGGGGTGGGGATGGAGAGCAGTGAGAGGGAGGGAGGTGGACTGAAAGAGAGAGGTAGGAAAGTGGGGGGAGGGGTGGGGTGGGAGGGTCAGAGAAGACTGAAATAGGTAAAAAGAGGAGGAGGGAGAGAAAAAGAGAGTGAGATTGATTGAGACTGAAGTAGATGAAAAGACAGATTGAAAAGATGATGGAGAGAGACAACAAAAGAGAGTGACGAAGAGCTCTAAACTGGACCGTGAGGAGAGGGGAGAGGGAAAAGTTACGAAATAAAGAGTATGGGAGAAAGGAGCCAGTTAATGTGGTGTGTTTGTTTCTGTTTGTGTGTGTGTGTGTGTGTGTGTGTGTGTGTGTGTGTGTGCAGAGACAGACAGCCTGTAGGTCAGAGGGTTAGCGTGGCTCCATGTGTTGCTTATAAGCTGATAAAAGACAACCAAGGCTGGGGGAACTACACCCCTCTGTCTCCTTTCTGTGTGTGTGTGTGTGCGTGTTAAGGTTGTATTCAGGGTCAGAGGCAGAAAGAAAATCAGCTGGGGACCCAAGAGGCTTGTGGTTTGAAACTAGTCTAGGAAAATGGTTTACAGATTGAGATAGGAAGCTCAGGTAGTACAGACCTCCACGCCCACGTCAGTGCACTTTGCAATGGAACAGAAGACGTTTACTTACTTAAGCTTATAAGTTCAACCAGGAACTTTATGCTTACTCTCTCTACTCTCTTTATTTTTTTCTATCCCCACTTCTGACGCAGTCAGCTGACTGACTGCTTTTCCCATATTCACTTCAACTGGTCTGGTTTTGCCAAAACCTCTGTTAATCATTCATCTTGTTGCTGTCAGAATTGAAAACTGTTCCCTTCTGGACTTCAGTGTTTGGTTTACATAACCCATCTCCACCTGTCCACCTGTTGGAACTTGAATTCCTCTCCAGGTCTCATCCATCCACATCTTCATCTGAGGGCTCAATGTCTAGACTTCATCAGAGATGTTCCTACTGTACGTGGCTTGTGTTGTGACTATCTCCATGGAAACGAGCAGTATCAGGATGGTCAGCTTTTTGTTTTTTGTGCACCCTATAGCAAATAATAATTAATAACTTTCTTTCACTTACTCTTTCTTGATCGACTGTATTGCATACAGTCAATGGCTCAGTAGATCACAGATCAATATTGGTTATGGGTGTATGAGTGTATATGTGCATAATGTTTGTTGGCATGCATGTGAGCTTCCAGAAACGAGAGAAGAGCATCCTGCAAAGTGTACACTGACACACACTGATGTAAGATCAGTTGTGTTACCATGCACCATACACTCTCAGTGCATTCGCCCATCTATCCATTCATTTAGGAGTGTATGCATGTGTGTGTGTGTCAGGAGAATAGCCACCCCACCCAACCACCTCCCTCCATCCCTATCCCAGATAAACAGCCGTGGGACTTTAAACATGGCGCCCGGCCGGCGTGTGACTGAGAGAATGGGCCAACTGGTGGCTTCAGTGGCCAGGGGTCGCCTCCGCCCCTCTCTTCTCCCTGGCTGGGTGGGTGGCATATGGCGGCCCAGGCAGGGACCCCTTTGGTGTGACACACACACTCACACTGAGAGACACACAGAAGGCCTGGAGCCACCCAGGCTGGGCCCACGATCACCGTGGGAGACATGGTGTCACCAAGCCTCTGACAGAGGAGGGGTTGTGTGTATGTTTGTGTGCGTGTGATCCCACCTTGGAAGCAACACCACCACCACCCCCCCCCCTCCTGAGAACGTCGGCCACTGCCCGCCACCACATCCCCATGGTGACTCCGCTGTTGTCTCTGCTCATCAAAATTAGGGAGATTTACCTCTGCGTGCACACACACACATGCACACACACAGAGCCAACAGGTGGCAGGCCTTGCTCGGCACAGCAGGCCCACTTCAAAGGTTAAACATACAGCGGACCGCCCCCTCTTTCTCTGCTGCTCTCCCAAGGGAGAGGGAGAGAAAGTGAGAGGAAGAGGACAAGAAAAAAAGTCTGTGTAAATAGACATAAAGGGCAGTGTGAGCATATTCCTGTGAGAGCATGCAGCATGGTCTTCTTTAGGTGCATGGTGTAGAAAATATATACTCAGTATTCACAGTTTGTCCCGACACGGCTCACACTTCAAAGTGCGTCATGTATGATAAGTAAAAACAGAATGCCTACGATGCCTACAGTTCAGTTACTCTTTGAACTAACTGTGACGAACAGCAGATGTGATCAAACCAACCTGGGTACCAGTGAACTTGACAGGTTTTGGCATATCACAACCAAAACCTTTGTGGGATTTTGCTGCACTATAGTGTTAATGTGATAAAGGGCATCTAGTGAGTGAGAGGTCACAAGAGAATAGCCTGATTCACTCAAGCAGGAATATAAAGAGCGCCATCTCAGCCCACCCAACATAGAAATAAGAGGAAGTTGATGCCACAGTGGAGAGTGGATTACCAAAACTGGATGACTTAACAGTGGAAAAATATTGCCTAGATGGTGTAAACTTGGTGTAAACAACAGAATCTAAGGCTTTATCCTGTCTGGTATCAGTAGTACTGTCTGCCGCCTCTGTTGTAACAGGATGGAGAATGTTTTCTCAGCACTAATGAGGCTGCTTGTTATCAGATGAGCATTATTTGAATACCAAAGTCCATGTTAATGTTGTTGCTGATCAGGTACATTACGTCCAGGGAAGTCAACCTCATTTGAAAATGTATACCGCACATCTGGTAGAATAATCATTTTCCTTTTCGCTGTTTAGACACCTTGGGGATAAAGTGAAAAGGGGGTGTTTTTAGCAAGAGTATACTACTGAAACATTTGCACACACCTGATACTGTACATCCCCCAATAAAATCTCATCTGTAAAATATAATCCTCAAGAGTCGAAAGTTTATCGGATTGTCTTGGCGGCTGTAAAATCATGTGAAATCTCTACAGAGGACTGCACATGTGCATATGTGCCGATGTTTTAATATGTGAGCATGTGTGTGTATGTGCATTTGTTGTGTTGCCATGCCAACTTAGTGTGAGTGAGGAGCTGCAGGTCACAGCGTTGGCATGGCCTCACATTGCCTATAAGCTGATAAGAGCCAAACAGAGGGGACGGCTATATGAATTCTAGTAATAAAGCCCCCCCCCCCCCCATCCCTTCATCCTCTCTCTCTCTCTCTCTCTCTCTCTCTCTCTCTCTCTCTCTCTCTCTCTCTCTCTCTCTCTCTCTCTCTCTCTGCGTCCAGCAGCCTGCCTGCTTCCAGCCTGTCTGGTGCCAAGACTCAGATTTCAGAATTTCCTTCTACAAGCCACATTTAGAGCAGCCAGCGTACTCTCGCTCAGTGTGTGTGTGTGTGTGTATGTGTGTGTGTGTGTGTGTGTGTGTGTGTGTGTGTGTGTGTGTGTGTGTGTGTGTGTGTGTGTGTGTGTGCGTGCGTGCGTGTGTGTGTGTGTGTGTGCGTGCGTGCATGTGCGTGTGTGTGTGCACGCACGCGAGTGAGTTTGTGCAACTTTCTCCTCTCACTGTCTGCCTCTCTGACCCCCACCACCCTGTTTTCAGTGAGCACTGTCCTTCTGGTGCCGCTCTTTGCCTTTTTTGCATCTCTCCTTGTCTCTCACAATCCATCTACCTACCTCCACCTCTTTGTCTGTTTTGTAGGACTTGACCTGTGCAGACAACCGATGCAATACGTGTCAACTAATATGAATGGTCATTTGTGTCTGTGTGTAATAAACCCAATTAGACACACACACAAACATGAAGCAGAGATTTATGTGTTCTCATGGCGGTAGACTAGCCCTGGTGAGAAGCTTGGAAATAAGGTGGTCCTGTCATCACACAGCTGACCTGGGAGACCCTGTGACTTGCTAGGGTGGGATAGGATGGAGTCAGGGCGAGGGGGTGAAGGGGAGCACGGGCACGGGGAGAATTTGTTGGAAAGGGAAATGGAGAAAGTGATGTTAAGGAAGAGAGTAAAACAAAGAAAAGTAACAGATTTTGGCTTTGTTATAAAAGGTTTTGTTGCAGGTAAAATCTTTTACACAGCTCCATGCTTTACAGCCCCTTAGAACAGATATGGCCTTTTAGGTGTCCAATCTGTTTGTTGTCTTTGCTCTCTTCATTTCACTTTGCATTAACATAACTGTATTGTTTGTGCCACGCTATCAGAAGATCTTTCTTTGTGCTGCTGTAGCTAATTTGGGCAGCAGTCCCTGTAATGCCCTTCTCTGGCGCCTACATGTTCATGCACATATGCTCACAAACACACACAGGCACACACAAACACATGCCTATGGCTAGGTACACCACTGTGCAGAAAAACGTTTAGCTTTAGACTTTTTGTGTCTGTGTGTGGGTGTGTGTGTGTGTGTGTGCCTTGTTAAAGAAATTTTCCATTGTTTATACTTTGTATTAATGTTATCTGTATTTATAGAAGCAGAATGTTCCGGCCAAAAACATTTTTTCTGCTTACATTCAAGTTCTCATTTGTCTTACCCAGTATGGCTGTGCGATTAATTGTATTAAAATAGAGATTCCAGTTCTATCAGTCTCGGGAGCATCAAACCAACTGTTGTTAATTTCTCCCGGAGTTGCATCAACAGATGTCAAGAATGCGTTACACCACATGACAGGCAGAGGGGGCAGAAACAAAATCAAATTGTGTGTGAGAGAGACAGGAAGAGAAAAAGAAGATAGAAAAAAAAAAAAGCTTTTAGACAACAAACAAAAAAACAAGAGGAAAATGAGTGAGAATCAAAGAAACCCCAATGATGATGATGATGATGTAGAGGAAAATTGTATCCAATCCCATTTCTGTCAGAACTGAACCACTAGAACAGGACAGGTGTCAAATGGCTGTGAATGAGTGAACTGCTATCTCAGATGCTCAGATTTGAAGTTGGGAAAATCTAATCTTATTGACAGTTGAGGCAGATGGTTGTGTTTCCGTGAGTGTGAGTATATGTGTGTGCGGTTACTCCTGTACTGTTGACAACAGGCTGGATGAATACATTCTTTCTTGCGCCTCTGACCTTGCCATTTATATGTTGCAACATAAACTGGGATTCGTCAGACTAAGCAACATTTTCCACTCAGCTGTCAGTTTGCTGATTTGCTTTGAAGTGTTTCTGAGATATCCTTCTGCACACCACTGTTATGAGCTGTTATGTGCATACTTGTGGCTCCCTTTTTAGCTTGCACAAAAAAGCAAGCACAGCCATTTCTCCAATGCTGGAACCAACAATTCTTTAACATTTGCTTCAATCACAAGTTTTTTCCCAGCTCGACTTTCACTCATACAAAAACTACATAGTACAAATATGTAGGATCTATTTATATGTGACTCACTGTCTGGAGGAGCAAGTTGTTTGTGTAAACAGGCTGATATAATTAATAAAGGGGGTGCTATGTGTGTGTGTGTGTGTGTGTTTGCAACTTAGGGGTGTTGATTGTTTGTCGGGCTGGTGCAGTCTCATTACAGACTGGGTGTATTTGATGTGGGATTGATCAGGGGCCAAACATGGCTTTTGGTAGAGACTTTCCCAGAACAACTGCTTCCTGCTTCCCAAAACTGGTAAAACTGTAGGAAATTATGTGACATAGACTGTCTGTGTGTGAGAGAGAGTTTAAGTATTGCGGTGTTTGTGTTTTTCAGTGTGTGATGTTAATGAACTCTGGTCCTTTATTCAAATGATTGTAGCAGCGGTAGTCTTGGTCCAAAAAGCAGTTACCTCAAGGAGGTGAAGGAGCTGATGATAGTGTAGACTATAGTGTCTGTTATGTGCCACTCTTATAACTTCTGTTACCAACCTCTGCTGTAAGTTTTCATTCAATTTAAATGTTTTCCCTACCATTCAAAAAGTTTAGGTAAGTTTGTCCTTTACATGTTTTTCCATGTGTTTACCAGAGAACAGCCAGCATAACAGTTCCTGTTCAATCTCCACTGACGCCGTTGATTGGACAATGTGTCAAAAGCAAGTGGCAACTACCACAGCATGAGGCTGAAGCCAATGCAGAAGTGCCTTAAAGTGCAGTGCCCACCGACTGTCGCTATATGCTGGCTCCAAAAGATCCCTGGCTCCAACTGACTCACATTCAAAAATTGTGCTGGCATGAAATGAACAAATCCAAAGAGCCAATTCTTTTGTGGGATTGATACATGTCGGGTCTGTACTGGTACGTGCCAACGAGAAGTAGCCATATACTCACTCTAAAGTCCGAAACTAACAAAAACCCTCGCGTTCTCCCACATAATCTGCTTTATATGTCACCAGACCAACTGCCAACAATAAAATGGAAGTATTACAACCTTAAACTGTATTAAAAGCTTACTTCAGTACTATGTGACAACGTTTAACTTGCTTTAAAGGAAAATTCTGGGTTATTTCAACCTGATGTATTTCCCATAAATGTGGCCATTGTGGCTCTATGTGTCATGCTAATTTTGCTCTCTTCAGCAGCTGCTGATACTGATACCAGCTCTCGTACAGACTCGCTGCCCTTGACACATCCGGTACATGCTGATCTACTGCCCGTATGCCGAAGAATACTGAAGAGACCGCTTGCATTCGGTTGCTCACCGGATTTGTTCATGTCCCAGAGTAAAACAGTGTTTGTTAGCCTGTTAGTCTGTAGACAGTGGACTCAGTGCTTGTTAGCCAAAATTCAATTCTTCTCATAAGTGTGCTGGTGGTCATTTTGGAAATTATTGCTCCATTAATAAGATTTGATGACTTGAAGTCGGCTTTGATGTCTGCCATTTGGGCATTGATTGACAGTTGTGATTGACAGTTCTCTCACCTGCTGCTCTCTCCAGTTCCAGGACTCGCAGTTGGACTGTTGTTGCAATATTTTGGTAAGTTTAATGTTGAAAAGATGGTACCGACCATAAGCAGCAACTCTGGGCTTCAAACTGGCTCCAATGCAAACCAATGGGTGACATCACATCTCACTATGTCCATCTTTATATACAGTCCATGGTCAAAAGCCTACAGTCATCATGGTGGTCATCAGTTAACAGTATGGGTAAATGAGCTTTGTTGAAATATTTGTAATCATCACAAAGTATCTTTCTTTGGGTATGATTTTGCATAGCTTTTTAAAATAATCTCTGTTGAATTTGTGTATGGTGGTCTTTTATCTCTCTCAAGGGTAGGCGGTTTGTCATTGGGAATGACATCCCAAGCTCACGTGTAGGATGGAGCATCTCTTTGAAAGCACAGACACATACACACCACACCACGCCACACACTCCCTAATGTCGTCAGAGAGTGATGGGGCACCATCCTGCCGACAGAAAAAAGTTGTCTGTTCCATCTCAGGCAAATAACAATAAGCCCGGGGCTGGATTCCAATGGGCTTTCTCTTTGAAATGGGATACCGCCACACGCATTACAAATATATCTCTTGTTTTATCTTCCGGGCCAGGCCCATGGAAAAATTATTCCAAATACCTGCCGCGCTTTATCTGGAACCCTGGAATAGGTTAGGCCCAGCCGGGAACACGAGGATGTCTAAAATAAGGCCTCTATTACGGGATGGAGTGGAGATGGATGGGACGGAGCGGGAAGGGACGGGGATCGGGGGTATTTTAGGTGTATCGGCCCTGTGAAAAAGGGCTTGTTGCGGGGGCTTGGAGCTGCTTTAAAGTCTACAATGTAGGCCGCTGTCAGCTGTTGTACAAACTGCATGTGTTGGGGGTGGGTTTGTGTGTGTGTGCGTATGCATGCTCGTGTGGGCTCACACGTCCATAGCGGAGCAGGAGTATAAATAACATTTTTCCTACAGATGTTCTCACCTTGACAAATCTGTTCTTGGCCTGTGTGATACTTCTTGGCATATGGCATGATGGCCCAACCTGACTCAACCTCTCCCTGCCCCTGTTCAAACCATTGCTTTTTAAGAACAACATTTACATTTTAGGTATTTAGCTGATGATGTTTTCCAGAGTGCCAGATAATAAGTGAGCATTTCTCCAGGACTTGAACAAGACACATAGCTAGAGACAGTTATGTTTACTGCTGCAGGGATTCAGACTGTCTCAAAAATATGATATAACCTACTTTAACTATTTATTACTGTTATATTTAGAATGGAAACTTGACTATTTAAGAAATGGTATTAAAGCAAAATGAGCATGGAAGCTTCTAGTGGGGAGGTTGTGATGTAACTGTATTCATTTCAGAGATTCTTGGATTCAGAGTTGAATCAGCTGAAGCAAAGCAAGATGTGAAACGATAGGGAGATACAGAAAGGGAGAGATGGTGGGAGGTGATGGGAGTGAAAAGTTAGGCAATAAGGAGATGAGGGAAAGGCCACCAGCAAGGAGAGGAGCACAAAAACCAAGAGCAGAGGAGAAAAAAGGACAAGTTCTTAAAGGAAAACTTAGTTATTTTTCAACCTGGACCCTGTTTTCCCATCATTTTGTGTTTAAGTGATTAATGGAGACAACAATGTACGTCTACTAAAAGTGCTTGTTTTTGCCACCGAGAGACTCAGATTGTTATTATAAATGTCTGACAACATTATGGAAAGGACCATACAGATGAATAAAACATTTTTCTTTACCGTTTGCTTGATCCGGTCTGTTTTTTACTGTGTCTAACCAAGTCTCGCTCAAGGAGAAGTCTTGTTCTGAAATTTCGTTGAGATGAATTGAGTTGTGGTTGTTGTTGTTGTCAAAATCAGCTAAATATTCGGTCATGACAGAGTTGGAGAGAGGCGTGCCAGGAGGGGTTTGTTGTGTTAGAGTACAGAAAGCATGGCTTAGTGTTAAGATTGTCAAAGTCATGGCTTAATGGCTTTTTATGATCTTTTCCATAATGTTGTCAGACACTTAAAATAACACTTTGTTTAATTCAATTCACTTCAATTCAAAAAACTTTATTTATCCCCGAGGGGCATTTCATGAGGCAGGCATAGTAAAAGGGACATATACACAAAACATGATAGACAAACAGTGACCACGTAGCAGAGATAAAAATAATGTAAGTCTTAAGTGGAGGGGGAGCTGTGGCAGACCAAAAAGTGTGGGGATTAGTCTCATGCGAGAGAGGAAGAGGGGGCCGGGAGCAGACTGGAGTTTAATAGGCGAACATCCTCATATATGAATGTTGCCTTCCTCCGGTTAGTCCTAGCTGCAGGGCAGCCCAGACGCCTGCCAGAGGGCAGCCATTCAAAGGCCCTGTGTAGGACATGGGTAGGGTCCTGTAAGATGGAGTGGACTTAGCCTGTCAGTGGCAAAGACAAGCACTTTTAGTGGACGTACATTGACAGGGCACTGTTGCCCAAAAGGATTACATTGTAGCCAGTTTCACAGCTACCAGCTGAGGGGCTCTTGCTCAATACTGGACCAATTTCAAAAATTATTGTCCCCATTAGTCACTTAAAAAGAAGAAGTTTCCCTTTAAGATGTTACGCAGGCAGGCAACAGAAGGAGAGAAAACTGTTGAAAGTGCGTCCTTGAGGACTTCATTTATCTCTCTGCCTCTGTTTGGTGAGACCCGTCACGGAGTCTGTCACTATCGCCTGTAGAGTCCTGCTGACATTTCCTTCAGCGGTTGAGTGTGTGTGAACACCACTGAGCAGACTCACCCTAGAAACACAGTCATCCACATAGTTCCCATGGCAGAATGGAGAGGGCAGCATAGTCGTCATACCAATGATGCCAAGACACCAAGATGCTGATCTTTTTGAAACGCATAAGAAAGTGATGATGTCACAAAGCAGCACTGGCAAATCAGCTACCAGGATAGTGCAGGATGACTCATATGGCAACCATTACTGAGAGCTGACAACGCCAACATGGTGCCCATCTGGCAGATCAGTGTAATTTATCACTATGCCATAGATCAGTGGCAATCAGCCAGGTGTGTAAGCTCAACTCCCAGAGGGTTAAAGGTCATTTTTGGGGGTGGTAGAATTGATGTAGTTGAAATGTTTTTGCTTTTATGAATATTCCTTGGATTATTCCTTGGTCATGTTTTTTATTTTCCTGATTTTTCTGATGATCCTATGAAATCTGAAATTCTTAGATTGGCTTTCACCATTCTACATATGCAGCCTGTGACAAAGGGTTCATGAGTGACCATTCCTTGTTTTAAGGGGTCACAATCCAAAAAACTTGACAGGCACTGCCGTACATGCCGTTACTTCAACACTAGGCATTACATGTGTTTCAACAATTGATATATAGTACAATGTGAGTCATGTAAGACCCTGATGCCTTGGCACTTACAACAGTATTGCCACATTCAGCCTTATGAATTTCAGGTGCTGTTCTCCAGAGCCAGAATAGAAACATGTTTGCTGTATAGCCTGTAAAGTAAAAACTGCTTTCCTTAGATCTTATTATGTTTCCCAACTTTGTGTATGAATGGATTAAAATTCAAATCCAGACTAAAATTTATTTTAATCACCAGTTAAAATGTTAAATTGAATTCAACTAGTCAATGTTTGTTTTGTAGAATAATCTGGCAAGCTATAAACTATTAAGAAAAGAAGAAGGCTCTGTAAGCTCATTACATCACATTTTTCAGTCACCATACCTTCATAGGGGGAATAAGGTCACAATGAAAGATATAAAATATCATAAAAAAGCAGAATATCAAGTTATAACCAACCATTCTGAAGTGTGTAGAGGTATGTGTGGTTATACTGTAGCAGCCTGGTGTCGTTTTCAGGTGAAGGTAAACACAGTGAATGACCATGCGTAATGGCACTGCTCTCCGGCACTTCTCAGAGGCTGCGGATTTATCAACATATCAGTCCTGCTGCCTTCAGATGCTGCAGGGATTTAATGAACTGAAGGAAGCTTCTCATACAGTATAATCATTTATAGATCAATGCAGACTGATTTACTGACTTTACTGCTTTAACCATATTAAATGTTATTTTCTGTGCCAATTTTGACTGAACGTTCCACCTCTCTGTGCCTCTCTTCCCAACTGTCACCATGCGCTCTGTGCTGGTCACCAAAATGCCACACAGACGCGCAAAGTGAGTTTCAAGGTCACGAAAATACCAACTTGTCGATGTGCTGCTTGCACTGGTCATTGCGCCTCCACAAAAATATGGCCCATACTGTCTTATGTCTCCACCTGCAGCCATTACTCTAGGTAAACATGCGGTGTAAGGGGACTCGCATTATTCATTTGGTAGTATTCCGATTGGCTGGAGGTGAAGGTGGAAGCTACACTTCCAGCCAATCAGAGTAGGTGGTCATTAATGATCCAAGTTTTATGTAAATAGCTTCCGAAACAGCCCGAGAGGAATCTGGGCTGTAAGGAAAGATGGATTTAGAGAAATCTAAACAACTTTTGGTGAATAAAAGTCAAAGATATGTTTAAAAATAGACTCAGTGTTTATACAAATGAGTCCTGATCTTAAAGAAATCTAAGTGTGCAGAACCTCCTATGTTCTTGGTTGATTTATGGTTCTCTCCGCAAAGTGCAAGAAGTGGTCAAGCTACACAGAGTTCATATATTTTATAAAAAGTTATATTCTACTCCTTTCTCTCACCTACAATATTCCTCCTCTCTCTTATCCACCCATTTCTCCTCTAGGGCTGACTCTGCCAAGATGACGCAGCCCATGAGGGGGGACCAGGCCCACCAGCCGGCCCCAGCCCGCAAGTCGGCCAGCCTGTCCTCACCAAGCGCGGCTCGCCGCCTGTACCGCAACTTGTCTGGAAAGTTCCGTGTGGGCACCAACCCCCCTGCCCTGGAGGACAATGTGGTGTCAGGACGGGGAGGAGAGAAGGAGAGGCTGCGCAAAACCACCATAGTAAGTTGGAGAGAGAGAGTAGGAAAAAATAATAAGCCCAGGAACATTGTAGTCTAAAAATAGTCTGGGAAACATATCGACTTGGATAGTCAAAGATCTTCATGTAGTAACATCACACACCAACCCATCTTTACTATTGTGGAGCTAGACTGAAAGTATATAGAGAGAAACATTGTGGGAGTGTGTAGGGGGAGAGAGTTGCACATTATTGCAATGCTCAACATTCACTGATACAAGTTGAAACAACTAAAGCTTTCTCATTGAGTAGATTTCTGTTTTAACTGCCTGTAAACTCTCTTTGTGTCACAGTTCCAGAGTAGTGAAACTTTGTTTGAGGCTGTGGAGCACCAGGACTTGGACTGGGTACAGCTGCTTCTCTCTCAGTACAGTCTGGAGGAGCTGGACCTAAACACCCCAAACAGTGAGGGCCTCCTGCCCCTCGATATCGCCATCATGACCAACAATGTGCCCATGGCTAAGCTGCTGCTGCGAGCCGGTGCCAAGGAGAGCCCCCACTGTGAGTAAAGGAACACAACGTACCTTTAGTACCTACCCACTCATTTAAATGAAAACTACAGTTCCCAGAGCACATTGGACAACGCATAAAGTAGATGCTATGATTTAACAAGACAAGAAGAATGCAATGTTTACACACCTGCTGTTAACATGCATCTGATTTGACAATCAAGCTGAGAGTAGATACACTTACACAAATACGGTAGTAATATGCTCACAGCACTGGGAATTACAGGTTTCTTTTCCCATACTGACTTTACTACACAGCATAAACACCCACTTGCTGGAATTTGTTTCCTTTTCTGTGACTGATTATCACAGTGGAATCATTCACCAAACCCGAAACATATTTTAAAGGGAGTTCAGGAAAAGTTGCCAAAAGCTACTAAGCCTATACTGTACATGTCCTTTCAATGGGATAAAAGTTATCAATACATGAACTAGAGTCTTACCTCATAAAATTAGCTCTTCATCTTTTTTTTCTGCAGAAAACATCCAGAAATTCTTCTGGGGTCACCACGGTGTTTCTACTAATGGCACCCTCATGTATTCAGTCCTCAGTTTCCTTGTAAATTTTGACAGCTTTACTTTTGTTAGTAGAACTTTGGCTTGCTTGCAGGTGAGTCACACCATAGCAAATGCTACCTTGGCTCGCAGCAGGAAGCTAGTTGATTTGCCTGAACCTTAACCCAATCAAATATTGTATGATATGTGGAAAAAGACAAAGTTTGTTGACCTCTGCCAATCACAACAAGCTGATGATGTGAGTGAGGCCCAGAACCACATCTGCCACTTACTGACAGATCTCTAATAGTTTTTGTCTTTGCAGATTTCACTCCTTAGCATAGCTCAGAACTGATACCAGATACTGATTTGTTTGGGCTTCCATAGTCACTGTGTGGGAACCAACAACTCTCGTTGTGGAAGCCAGAGCTGCTGTCACGACAACATCAGCTGCCACCAAAACAACCGCAGGTGTTTCCCAAAGCAATGGCTCACACATAACTCAAAACACAATCTCCTATCGTGTGCATTAGTGATATATTCATCCACACACTACTGACAAAACACACAACTCTTTCTGTTTTCTGCTGGCAGTGAAAACATATTAAATGTGATGAAGGGGTGGTAATTATGATGCAATATTAGTCATCTTCGTAAGCACTTTTCACTGTCTGTGATCTACTGAGCCTCCGCTCCCTTCTTCTGTTAATGATTAGAACTCGCCAGTAAGGCTCCTAGGCTGTTTGTTTGTACTTGTGCGCACACACACGCACACACTTTTCCAGAGCTGAGCCAGACGTCTTATAAAGGTATCATTAAATTGAAAACACTTGAATGGAAAGTGGTGTTTACTGAAGTTTGCTCTTTGATTGTGCTCTCTCTCCAGAACCCAAATAACTCACGAGAGAGTGTAAGCCATGTGAGTGTGTATGTGCAAAAGAGAAAGGCAGAGAACAACAGCACATGAGGAAAGTAAAGGCTCGCCTTCTATTTTTATAAGCATGTACTAATCAAACTCCATCTGAGGAGGATTGACATCAAAGACGTTCTTGAGCTTTGAAAGGAATTGATTCTGATGCTTATTGATATTGCCATGCTTGACTTCACAGTGTGTGGTTACCAGAGGGATAAGGGCAGACAACGACAATCAAACAAGTTCTCTAAATCTTCACATTCCCATTATAAATCCCTCAGTGGCTCTCAATAGGACAAAGCTACTTTAATGTGCTTTGGAGGATCCCAGCCTTGAAGTGAAATAAGGACAAATCAGGCACACGTACGCACTGGTGACAGCATCTGGACCAGTTTCTAGGCCTAGAAGTGCTGGAAACGTAAATCAAAATGGACCTTCAACAGCTATTCCGATCAATCCAAGAGTCCAAATCAGCATTTAGAAATGATCCTCAGCAGTAATCCTAGCATAAGCCCTAAACTCAAACCCTTGCATTACCTCTTTTAAAAGTGACAAACAGCCTTAAAATCTTCACACAAGTAACCGAAGAGAACAACAAAGCTGACACTCAGAGGAGACACTTGTATTCAAAGAGAAGCTCACAGGCACTCGAGGAGACACAGGGAGAGCCGCAGAATTAAACACCCAGATGGACATTTTGACACGGAGCTTTAAACTTACTGTCAACAGTGGAATCTAACGCTCAACAGTGGAATCTACAATGAACAAACACAGACCACACAGACTAAACACAGACTCACACCAGTCCCAAACACTCCACAAATGACCAGCCACCAAAGAAGTACAGTATGCTACTGTCCTTTGTGACCTCAACAGCTTTACATTACCTGTTATGTACTTTTATTTAGAGTGATCCGTACATGCTGGCAATCGCAGAATTTTGAATCTTTAATCTTTGGGTTATGCCCCCACTAGCTGCTATCGCTAAGCACAAGCCTATGATTTAAATATATTTCATTGGGTGTTACATCTAATCTACTATAGTGATGTGTTTTTTGTTTAAGTAAACATCATTGTTCACATTGTTTTAGTAACACCCTACCCCCTTTGAGAGAAAAAAAAATTCCTCTGATGGAGGCTGTGTGAGGCTGTGGTGTAAGATATAAATAGATCAGTTATACAAATTTTTCCACAAGTTTTGCAGAAAAATAGTTTTACAATGGCAGTGTAAAATTATGCCTATGTACGTTCCCACCATTTTGTGTTCCCTTAGAACCGCATATGAAGAATACTCCTCCCTCATTTACCCCTCTCACTTTCATAGCCCCATTTTCTGTGTCATTTTCTAGGTGATGTCATCCCTAAAGAGGGACTGCTCAGTTAAATGAAGTTTATTGAGGAATCTGCCACAGCATCTTGGCAAACAAAGACATTAAAGAGAGCGGCCTGCAAAACCAATTCACAGTATCACAGGCAATAGGTTTCTTACGATATCGGTGTAGCCACGTGCCTTGTTGAAACACTAGTAAACAAAGTAAAACCAGCATGCTGATTGACTTCGCTAATCAATATAGGTATGTAATCTATTCAAAAGCTCTAATCTAAAAAAATGTTATGTTTGCACAGGAGAATTATTCTTGAATTAAGAATGATCACCGTTGTTGGTTTACATTAATATTTCACATTTAAACTTGGCTGAAAAAACTGCTTTTTTCAGTTTATATTTCAGCATTTTTCAACTTCAAGCTGTATTTACCAACCGTGTTTTTTATGTTTGAATATTCAAACATTTTTCTGGATGTCCAGGTCATTTTAACGTGGCCCTAAGGGTAAGGAAAGTCGTTTTTGTAATACAGTATTCATGCACTGACTTTTTCTCTCCTGTTTGTTTTTTAGTCGTGAGTCTGGAGGGCCGAGCAGTGCATTTGGCCACCTTGGTGCAGGAGGCTGAGCAACGGGTGTCGGAGCTTCAGGCCCAGGTTCGTAGCGAGGGTCCCGGAGAGCGTGAGGGATCGGACAGGGAGCGGCAGCTGAAGGCCTGGGAGTGGAGGCTCCGGCTTTTCCGACGAATGCAGACAGGCTTTGAGCATGCAAGTAAGGCCTCAGTACGACTTTGATGGTTGTTACAGAGATTTTTCACGTGCTGAACAGTTGCTGCTCAGATCATTCCAGCAGTCCAGCAGTCGTCTTTGGTTTTCATTTGTGCACCCTTTTTCTCTGCTGGCATTCTGTCTGGGCCGAGTTAATGGCTTCCACACTAGGATGCCTAGCACACGACTCTGTGTGTGTGTGTGTGTGTGTGTGTGTGAGCAAACATAACACGCTTGTATTCCTGCTTTATTTTTTTATAGGCATTTCATGACACACTTAGTGGCAGGGTAGACAGCCACCCCCCAAAAACAGACACACTCACACGCACACACTCCTCCTTTCCACCCAAACCAATATGCCCTTTGATGCAAAAAAAAAAAAAAAAATGTCTTTTCCCACTGTCTAATTCCACATACTCATGTAAATCATACACCACATGTCAAAATGATGTTAATGGAGTTATATTGACAATTACAATCAATGACATCCTTGCTTCTTCTCAGCGGTGATTTAGTTGACATTAATTTGCGAAGATCTCGGAATACAGATGTAATATTGCTGACTGTACATTGCTTCAATTTAACAAGCATCCACTACATGACACCACTTAAACTTTTTTTTCCTAAAACTGAGCAATGCATCGTGCAACAGACCACAAAGTCTAAATGATGTCATGACAGTAAGCTGCCAGTCATGTGTGCTCGCTCAATTATAATGGTCATGAAATACAGGATAGGATCTTAGTCTGCTTTTGTTCACCTGACCGTCTCTCTGCTTTCCACCTGTCTTTTTTTGATTCTTACTGTTTGTCTGTGTCTGTCTGTCTACATAGACCCTCCAGATGCTCCTAGTGTAGTTCGCCTGTCTGTCAGCAGCAGCACCAGTCTGAGGGTTGACTTCCAGGAACCTCTCTGCGTCAACTCTGCTGTGGTTACCAAATACAAAGGTCAGCCCCATCATGCCCACTACTGCATGCTCAGTAGAATTTTGTAATACTCAGTATTACAATATTCTGGTACTAAATGACATTGCAAAGTGTTTGAAAAATAACTTTGTATGAGTAAAAACTTTTAAAGCAATAAAAAAAATCTTAATTTTGAACTGGTCAGTACCAACTTTCCCAATCTTTTTTTTTTTGAGTTTTGTAAGTGTGTTTGTATTTGCAGTGAGCTGGAGTTGTGCTCCTTCCTTCAGTCCTTTGCTGGGTGAGATGGTGGTGGAGGACACCACGATGCTACAGTGCAACATCTCTGGACTCACGTCTGTAAGTTCTGCTAGACTTTTTGTCACCATCATATTATTGACAGTCTGAACTGTTGAATCATTAATTTTGCATGAACAATCAATCAGTATAAATCAAGAAGAATCCAATCCAGGATCTGAAACAATGGAACTAAATCTCTTATGTATGACGCTGTCAAGAGAACACCACGAACTGTTTTGCTGACAATAAATTTGAGGCTTCGAGGGATCACACCATTTTCACAAACATAGTCAAGCAGTCCTTTGTCCTCTGTTCCCAAATTAGTCTCTAAAAGCTAACAAAAAAAGATACAATCATGCTTTATATGGGAGTTTATGGGTGACAAAGGAACAAAAAGAACCGCTAAGCTCTAGCTTCTCCAGCTGCTGGTGCTGACCGATAAAAAATTTAGAAGCTATTCTCCCACATGAAGACCCCTGATATTATTTACACATGAGCTTGAGGCGACATTTGAAGGCATTTCCCAAGTGACTCTTCTTTATTACATACATCAAACTCCACATACAAGTTGTAGTCACCATCTATCTCAGATGATGGGGGGTGAAAGACTTGTGGCCCTGCTAAAAACACAATTGGAAAACACAGTTTATTTGCTTTTTCAAAGTCTTGGCTCCTGACCATTCACAAGCAACAGTTGCAAAACAGCCTCCAAAATGATAAAAAGAGCAGCTTGGTAGCCTGCCACCTGATTTATGTTTGGCATTTTTAAGCGGGCATGTAGACAAATGGACGCTCCACTGGTTGTTTGTTATTGTGTGAGAGAAACCCCTTCCCCCTTCTAAGACCCCTGCTGCCAGCCAGGGCTCACTCTTGTCACATGACAGGGGTCAAGGCGAGGTCAGGAAGTGTCGGCTGGCAATTTGATTGATCTGGCTGAGAAAGGAGAGACAGAGGCCTGCTGTCTGCACACTGGGCACAGAGACAGACAGAGAATCTTGATTGACCCTTCGCCCTCCACACTAACATACACATGCAAGAGACAAACAGATGCTCTCAACCGCACAGATAGATACATATATGGTTTTACACATAACATACATCTACTGACGTGATGTTTTTTTTTGGTCATAGCAGTGTGTGCGGCCTTACTTTTGCCTTAATTGTCATGTGTCCTGTCCTTCCAGGGGACCTACTACTATGTCCAGGTGTCAGCCTACAACATGAAGGGCTGGGGGCCTCCACTAGTTTCCACCCCTGCCTGCGCTGCACCTTCCAGTAAGTCTCCATTGTGTATGTGTGTGTTCATGTGTGTGTGTCTTCATTTCACATAAAAGCACAACATGTAACTTCCAGTTGACAACCGTTCCAAACAAGTTCCCCTGTTTTCACGGAGCAATTAGCTGCCAGATGAGTGTGTGTGTGTTTGCGTGTGTGTCCTGAATAAATGGTACAACCTGTCATAACTTTCCCATACACAAAGGGACTTGAACATTGCGTAATTTCACATCCACTCACCTGATTTGGTTATTCCAGCTTTATTCCAACGTCATTCCAACATCGCTTTGATATCATTAGAGGGGCTGACAGCTGGACCATCCTCCGGCCAGTAGGCTGGGTGGGTTTTTGGGACCCCCAGTGCAGACGTCAGAGAGTGTAACCATAGCCTCAGTATGATGTTTGGGGCTGGCTGGCAGAAGAGGCTGCCCGGGTTCAGCCAAGAAGTTAACCGTGAAGTCATGTGCAACAACAGCTGAGGTGTTGACTCACCACAGCAGCTCTGACCCTCGTTCTCCTTTTCCCTCTTTCTTTATCAATCTATCTATCTATCTATCTATCTATCTATCTATCTATCTATCTATCTATCTATCTATCTATCTATCTATCTATCTATCTATCTAGGTTTTCAAATAAGTTACTATGGACAGATTTCATTGAACTATATACTTAGTATATAGTTTTTAGGTTTGGCCAAATACGATTATATTTGTTGTTTTTGTCATTATTTCATGTGAAGTAATTAATTCAGTGTATTGATTTATGAGATGAGTCTTATAGTTGCTGTTTATGTGCAGCATGTACAAGTCTACACAGTTGGTACACACCTACTAGGAGAGTGAACATAGGTACTGTGATTGTGAGCATATTGGCACACTCATGGCACATCTGGGGAACACATGAACATGTTTGTCCTCATCAGCACATCGTGTTTTTCAGCAAGTGTGTGTGTGTGTCTTCATTTTAAGAGACTGGGCTTTCCCTCTCTTTTTTTCAACTGTCCACCTCCCTCCCACCTTCCTCCCTCTCTCAGAGCTAATTTCGATGTTGCGTGTTTGTGTTTTCCATTTGGGCCTACCACTGGAAATATTTGCATGTCTGTGCTGTAGCGCGCGGCGCAGCCCCAACAGTGGGGGCCTTATACCGGGCCGTGGACGCCCATTAAAGGGCCCGCTTGTCCTGTCGGGACAGGCACCTTTCCGGGAATAGAGCTCACCGTGTTTCAGTCCCACGCGCCCTCCGGGGGGCTCCGGGAGAGGGAGTTGGGGTGAGGGTGGTGGGGGTGTGAGTGGTGGGTGATGGTGGTGGTAGGGGGGTGGGTTATCGCTGACACATCCTCCAGTGAGCAAGCAAGGGATGCTGGCTTGCTAACACAGAAGACAGAGGTGCTAAAGGATCACTTTCTGTGAGGAGGGAAGGGAAAGCTTGTGTTTTTGTGTGTGTTTGTAATATATAATGTAATAATGTATAATAAGTAGGTTTTCAATGTTTTATAATGGAGGGATTGAAGTGTTTGTAAGTGTCTCTGTGTGATTGGGAAACTGCAAGAGAGAAACAAGAAAAAAGCAATAACAAAGGGACCCAAAAAGAAGTAGAAAGAGTCAGAGATAAAGGTTGTACTAATTGTACTTTCAGTCTTTTTACTTTGGTAGGCAATGTGTGGTGTGTTACTTTCCTTTTTCACTGGGCCAGCCACACAGTGTGTTTGTGTGTGCGTATATGTGTGTGTGCGCGAATGTGTGTGTGTACATACCGACTGTTCTGAGCCCAAATATGTACAGGGCAGCCTGTAGCAGTGGTGCTCAGTGGATCTGTCCTTCAGCCAACCACAGCTTTCTCACACTGGGGTGGGTGCATTGACTGTATATAAATATGGAGGTCATGACAGCTCCCCAAAAGTGAAGCCAAAACATCTCGATCACCCCCTGGTGGCTGGCTGCAGTATAGGTCATAAATCCCGTCCCCTCCATGTTAGCGAACAGGACATTCGCTAAACTTAAAAATCAAAGTACACGTCAAATAAATTTTTCCCAAAGATCGTTTTTCTGATTTTAGGAAGTTCTTATCACGCTGATGTTTTTGAAAATTAAATTTTTCGGATAAGTTTGTTTTTAATTAGTTATTTGACGATATGAAAAGGGGGTGTGGCGTCATGATTGACAGCTGTGATAGCCACTCTCAAACCTTCGTCAGGTGGCGGGATGGCTGAGGGGGCGTGTCCAACGGGACGTCATCCCGTCGCCTGACTCTAGTGCACAGCTCCATATGACGTCACACAAGCAAGATGGCAGCTCCCGGAAAGGAGATATTTTGGCTTCACTTTTGCATAACGGTGGGAGGTGAAGACGTGTTGTCTGTATTTATATAGAGTCAGTGTTTGGGTGCTGTTTCCTATAGTACACACACTAGAACTATTGCAGAAGCAGGCCATCTCAAACACCTTGCACTCCTACGACTGGGAGCCTCAGGAGCAGGACCTGAACATTTGGTCCTAAGCATGAGTAAGACCCAAACTTACCTCCTCTAGAATCTTAGCTGTCACATCAGCTAAGTATTAAATAATAGTGATTTTTCTACTACAATCAAAATCACCGAAATAAAATAAATCATCCTTACTATAGCGACCATTTCATTCACTTTAACAGCCTCTGGGAGGCTGCTATTGAGCAGTGTCATTTTGCGGCATGCTTTATACGAACAGGTTTTCTATTAAACTTCAAACAAGAAATCAATTTTATTTCCATTTAATTAAAGTTACTACCCCATCATCCCTAGATCCAGGTTAACCAATTTCAAATAAACCAAATCATTTTTATGTATTCAAACATTTCTCTGTGAGCACAATCTCAGTCAGAACTCAAAAACTACCATCTTTCTTTCAAGCATTGTAAATGAAAGAAGGAAATGACTGAAAGTAGTCAATGCTGGCTTGTGTACCTTTTGAAAAAGAAAGAATAAAGTTCTGGACTGATCTACAATGAAATATAGGCAGTTAGTCTGAAAACATGGCCCCACAGAGAAAACTATATAGAACAAAGAGAGACATCTTTCTTTGTTCCAGTTATGTTCAGACTGTCATTAGGGACTATTGGAAGTTCTTTGATAAACACAGAGAAGACTGTAACTACAGTAATACCTGATATCCCCAAGTTGCCACCTCATATAAATAAATGCGTTAAAGCATATACAGAGTTATATTGAGTAAATCCTGGCTGTTTTATGACTATATAGTGGAAATCAATTAGAGTAAGTCTAAGCTAGTTCTATGGTCCTCCATTAGCAAATAGTGTATTCAGCCTTACAATCAGGGCACAACAGCACGATATTTTATAACCTTGTCAGACTTACAGCACCTTCATTTCATCAGCTTTGCTTTCCCATCATTATGTATATTTTATTTGAAGGGACCGCTCTAGAGATTCAATCTTGTCAAATTTTCCTCCCGTGTCTGTCTGCAGGTTGGAGGGATATCGATGGTCGTGCTCCCCGTCAGAGAGGCCAGAAGGAGGTGCTAGACCAGCTACTTGGCCAGATAAAAGAAGCTCATCGCCACTGTGTCTGCCATGGTATCAACAACTTTTTGATCGATTTGTTGGGCACGTTTGCCTAAAAGACTGAACAGTAATGTGAGAGTTTTAACGATTTGCATGGTTGACCCCTGGTGAAACCCGAACCCCCAAAACCTAGCAGTGACAGTGACTTGCTGTACTCATTGAACTACATATGAGCACATGTTATCTCAAAGATGTTTTAAACTACCATTGGGTTTAGCTTTGGAATTCATGCGGCAAACAGACTAAGAACTTAAAACTAGACGACTACAAATACACTTGACCCTAAGCGTAAGATCAGCACTGATGTATCAGTTGAAGTGAAATGCAGTCTGAGCCGAGGTATGAGCTTCTGACATTAACCTGAGCCTCTGTCGTTTTCACTACACCCGTCACATTTTAAACAAACACATCTGAATTTTTAGCCACCGTCTAGTTCATGTTTCAGAAACATTCTTGGTGTAAACAAACACGGAACATGAGCAATGTTCGGTTCAACCCGCAGGTGTAACACATCTCGCCAATTGCCATGTTTCATCTCACCTTGACAGACACTTTACAATCTCAGGCACGACAAGTACTTCGGGGGCCATACACCCTAAGATGACATGCCACCTCAAAAATAATACCCTCCCCTCTGTCTCAACAGCTCCCCACTCCCTTATGCGTCTTTCCATGACTCAGCCCTTCCTCTGCTGAATACCTCTCTCTCTTTCTGACAAAATGCAGATCAACTCCTCTCACACTCAAACTGTTTATATCCCCAAACACTGCTGGTTGTAAGCTGCTCCCATAAGTGTCAAAACCTGTCCACACTGACTCTTTTACACGATGGGAAACTACATTTAGCATTGAGCAAGTTGTCTCTCACACCCACGCTTTTAAACACACTCACCCACTTACTATTGTCCACTGTGGCTAGACCGTATTCGCAATAGGGCAAGATGCAATATAATAGTCAGTATTGAGTGGCTCTTGGTTCCTCAGACGGCGACTGATTGAGCTTGAGAGTTCAGGCACGGTAGCTGAGGTGGCGTGTCCCGGGGTCATGTTTGTTATTCCTGTAAGAGACGAGTCCCGGGCTGGAGTCGGGAGAGGGCATAAATTAACACTGACTATTGCTGCCTCCCCCCCCCCACTGCCGCCGCCGCCGCTCCAACCCCCGCAGCCCACCAGTCGTCCTGTCTACTGTCCATACATATACACACATAAAGATAGACAGGCGCACACATAGATACACATGTACATGAACAGACACAAATATAAGTACATGCTCGCTCTTTCAACTCTGTCTCTCTCCCACATGTCCATGTATGCACACCCCAACGCAGGCCAGCTTATAGCCCACGCCACCCTCTCCCGCTTGTCCAAACACTATTAATTAAACTGTGAAAGAGGCCTTGACTAACACAGGCACCCCAGCAGTCAGCCCTACTTGTCTGTCTTACTCAGTGTCAAACAGGGACTGAGTCCAGGAGGACTGGAACTGAACAGACTCATGAGTGGAGAGAAATTTGGGGAGGTGAGAGGGGTCGAGGGGTGCTGTTTTTTCTTGTTACTCCACCTCGTCTCGTCCACCTGAAGAGAAAATTAGTTCTTTTCGGGTCCTGAATGGGGGGATTTATTGACTTTAAGTGGCCTGGGGCTGGAGTAAGATCACCTGGGAGGGGAGGGAAGGGGGAGGGAATCTGTGAAGGTTTCTAATGAGTTGGGAGGTGCGTTATCTCACCAACAGGCGCCCACACAAACACACACACACATACATATATACACACACCTCCCTCTCTCGCCTCCAACCCCCTAAAGGCCCACTAAAAATAAACATGTCCCCACAGACTTAACTGACCTCCCTGTCAGTGAGTGGCGAAGGGTTAAGACACATACAGGCACACACACACAAATTACTACAGCTTCTTGGCTCCAATCATATGGCTGTAGCTCAAGACATGCCATGCTCCAACAGCTAAAGTATGTGCAGGTAAACACACACATATACATATACACAGTTAGTGTCCCTCTGGGACACGGGAGCTAGTGGTTCCCTCAAGGCCCATAGTCTGCTGTTGGCAGGCAGCATGACTGTCAAATGGTGCCGCGCCACTGGAGCGCATGAAATGTCAAAGAACATTCCACTTTGACCATGTTGTTGGACGTGTCAGGTTTGTTGTCAATTAGGTAACGGCCTGTCAGTGGAAGAGATGTTTCTAGAGTTTGTCAGGACAGGGGTATTCATTCAGGCAACCAGTCAGAGTCATGGCACAATTTCTCACAAGTGTCCTGACTTTAAGCGTCAAGATATTTCCCATATTATAACTCAGAGTAATTCCGCAGCTATGAAATTATGTCTTGTCTGTTTTCTTTCCACACAGAACAGTGCAAAGCTCCACCACAAGGCAGGAAGCACTCAGTATCCAAAAGCCTGCGCCACCTCTTTCAACCCACCAGCAAATTTGTTAAAAGCTTGAAAAGGTAAATTATTATTATTCCTCCATGAACTCTGAAAAGATATTACTGACTTTGCATCATAAATGACAGTCATGGTTTTCATACCAGCCACTAACTAAGTATAATTATTGCATTTTTATTGATCTGTACTTATTTTGATATTTTTACTCATTCGGTGTTGCAATGAACTAATCTGTTGTGTATCTACTGTAACATATACTTTTTCTGTTACTTTTCAGAGGACTCTATTTGACATCCATATTCTACAGAGATGATAATATCTTGGTGACTCCAGAGGACCAGATTCCTATTGTGGAGGTTGAAGATTCCTACTCCAGCTCCCTCATGCAGGACTTCCTCTGGTTTACCAAGGTAGACTGGAAGAAAGAAAGAAAAAATGAAGGAAAGAAGCAAAGACAGGAGGAAAAAATAAAGGAAGGAAAGAGAGAAATAAAGAGAAAAGTAGTTAGTGTTGAATTCTCCTGTAAAATGTTAACCAGTGGCATAACTGATGAAGTGAAGGCAAAAATAATTATATAACTAACAGATTATTTTAAAACTTTGTCAAATGTACCAGCACACATACAATGGGATAAATCAACTGACAATTATTACTTTTTAGGTACACAATTTTAACAAATTACATACTCATCAGTTATTAATACTCAGCTGCAAACAGAACAATAGACCATGGAGCTGATGTTATGCCACCTGATGAATTTGAAATATGATTTTACATGGGTGCTTCCTGTCCCTGCACCAGGTATCCTACTTATGGGAGGAGATTCCCTGGCTGCAACAGTGTCTCAGTCCCTCCCAGTCGTCCTGTTCCTGTACTCTGCAGACACGCCTCAAGATGCTGCAAGCTGTCTCCCATCTACAGGTAGTACAATGACCCACTCTCAACATCACTAACTATTAGGACTGTGGAATTGTAATTGAAAATGTGTTATCTTTTAGTTATTTTTTTCAGTTTTGCTGCAGAATTAATCAATTTTGTCAAAAAATTGAAATACATTACCTTCATTCTATCACCACCATACTGTATGGACAGTTGTTCCTGCTCTAAACAGAACCATAGAAAAGAAGTTATGTGCAAAGGACATCTACAGCAAGTTGTCAATAAAGAGAATTTAACAGCTGTGCATGTGATGTTATTCCTCAGGGAATGCTGGGAACCCAGGACATTGGTCAGGTGTATTTTGAGCCAATCAAAGACAAGCATGGTAACGCCCTGCTGGTGCTCCTGAAGGACATGAGCGCCTGTCCAAACCTGGATGGGGTGCGCTGGACGCAGCTTTGCAAACTCCAGCTACAACGCAAGTCCATCTCATCCCCAGAGGAGCCCACTGCCTTGGACATGCTTCTCATCACACTGCACGTACGTCCTACGGGAATAGGCAGTTCACTTCAGTTCACTTTTGAAAAATTGGTTATTTTTGCTTTTGTTTTGGAGACAGGCTGCTTCCACGGCAGTTAGGAATGGTAGTAGGGTCTGTCAGCAGTGGTTGTGGTTTTTATCAAGCTCATTCTTCACATTTTTTTGTTACCCGGAGATTTAGCAAGATGAAACAGTGTAGTGTAAGGCACTTTGTCAACAACAAAATGACCCCAAAAGTACTGGAAAACATTTATTTATTAGAATCAATGTCATGTTTTTTTAAACTCTCATTCACAGAAAACACATAAACATGAGGCTCTGTGGCTGAAACAATAGGACTCTAAATTGAAATGTGCTTCCAATTACAAGTGCTGCTTGTGCAGACACTCTTTATTTAGACAAACAATCATCATGGCTCCCCTCCTCTGTTTGTCACCTTCTTTGTAAGGACACATATTCAATTGACCTGCCGTCAGATCAATTAAAATGCCAGATTTCAGGTCAAATCTTGGATCCATGCCAACCCAGCATGTTAATCATCTCAACACCCCTCTACTTTTAATGCTGCTCATTCAAGCAGTGGCAATTGGAAAATTACATTTAAATTTCAGCATAGTGGACAAGATGATGAAAATCCAGCTAATTGTTGTTGTTGTGTGTTTCGTTCAGAACGACCACAATCTGGAACCAAACCACAAGTTGATTTTGTCTATATAGCCCGGTAAACTTGATACCATTGTTGCAATGCTGTTTTGTCTCCAGTGTAAGTTGGTTTGGTCTTGTGGTTCCAAAACAATGGTGGAGACTCCCTTTGGCAAAACCACAGTTCACTGAAATATTTGTTTTGCGGCCAGTTATGAACAAATTGTATGATGAAACACATAAAAATGCGCTGAAGGGCTATTTTGTAGTGTTGATTTCCACTTTAAACATGTTGGAACAACTCTAGACTGAAGTCTCTCAAGGACTAACAACAGCAAAACATGAAAACAACATAATTTAAATAAATGTGCCTATGGAGAAAAAAATATATAATAATGAATGCAGTCAGTATCACAGCTATAATCAGCCCCAGTCAAAACTACCAATCCCACCTCTTATCTAGTCTCTGTCCACCTGCTGTTTTTCAGGAGAAGCTGGCATATCACAGGCGGAGCAGGAAGCTGTTGTCCCCAGGCTTATACCTGGGCTACCTGAAGCTGTGTACATCAGTAGAGCAGATCAGAGCGCTGGTACCCCAGAAACTCCCCAGTGTCCTCTGTCATACCAAGATTCGGGACAACAGCAACGTCTCCAGGTGGGGATTACTGGCCAGTTAATGTGACTCAGTGTGTCAGGGTTTGGGCCAGGGGTTTCTACCAAACACAGCACCTAACTAAACTGGAAAACAATGAAAGTGATACCTGTGACATGGAATGATGCACCGTGTGAGTGTATGTTCTACATGCTTGTTGTTTCAGAGAGGAGTGGCAGTGGCTGCAGGCCCTCAGCTCTCTGGAGGAGTCGTTGGAAATGGACCATGATGTACAGAGTGCTCCACATTGCCTCCTACAGGACCTGCGCAGTGCTATCAAGGACCTAATGGCCCACATCAATGTCCCTGGCAATCAGGTCAGAGCGAGGCCGGGGTCCAAAAAATAAATAAAAAAACAAAAAAGTAAAACTGCGTGACTTAATAAGTGTAATATGGTTCTATAGCAAGAAAACACATATTTGTGTAGAATGATTTTGACTGATAACATGGAGCCAGTAGCAGCTCCTCAAAAACTATACAGCTGAGCACAAGCAGGCAGTAGCAAGAGCTCAAAGCAATGAAAATGATTCCAATGGGTAGCGAGCCAGTTCTGGTTAGACCACTAATTCTACATGATTTCTGTAAAAAAACATGGTTTGAATTCCAGTACAATGGCAATCATTGTCCATTTGGCTTTAACCTTTTACCACCCACTGTTCCACCAGCAGGACTCTAGCAATATGTTGAACTTAACAGACTGCTAGTACAATGAAAAGTCAGTTTTAACATGCATATACATATATATATATGTATATATAGTGGGTGATACACAACCGAAGATGGATTTGACCTTAGTCCTGTTCCCACACAATGATATACAACATATACAACAACCCCTGATTATAACAAACCATTCAGCTGCCTTATTTCTTACTTTATTCCACTCTACAGAGTTTGAGCCTCAGGTTCCATGCATGAATGAGTGAAAATGGGTTTACATGACTTCATGTTGAATCCATACTCTGTAACTGTGACGTCCCTTGTTTGACTGCAACCAGGGATTCACCCTTTTACTACTATCAATCAAATAGATGCAGAAATGGCATTAAAATACATACATTTTAAAAAACAAAAGGAATTGTTAAGCTAATTCTCTTGATCATTTTAATCTTGCACAAACAGACAATTGCATGCATATTAAAATGAAAGATTGCAGTAAGATTTTATTGGATATGATGTCAGTATTTTGTATCTGTTTAAAATTTAGTGAAATTTACCCAGCCTGCTCTGGTTCCAAAGGCCCACTGAGATCTCCTGTCTGTGTTTCCAGGTGCAGGACTTCAGAATATACAGCCAGGAAGTGGTGGAGTTTGGGGAGAAAGTGTCCTTCCTGCTCCTCCTGCCACCTTCAGATGAAGTCTGCACAGCTCCTGGTCAGAATAACCCTTACTCCCCCCGCTCTGGCTTTCTCACACTACCCCTGCAGATCTTTGAACTGAGTGAGTGTGCAAAATTTGAAATGAGTTCACAACCACACATAATCAAAATTACATTATGCAAACATTTGGCATAAATAGATGTTTCTGAGTGTATATGTTTTTGTGTTTTTTCACATAATTGTTTATCACATTTCATTTGTCACTTGGTGATACACTGCAGATTGTTCCAATTTTTCATATGTTGGTTTCCTTTCTTCCTTCCAGTCCATTTTAACGCCTATTGCCCCAGTTTCATCGGCCAATACTGCAGGGTGTCAGCTTTGCTGGAGCTGGAGTCCCTCATGTCCCAACAGACACTAAGGGAGGCTTTCTCTGAGGCTGAGCTTCTTGCTGCTAAGAAGAAACACCAGCAGGTCCAAGAGCACATGCAGGT
Organism: Thunnus albacares; assembly: GCF_914725855.1. Lineage (NCBI taxonomy): Eukaryota > Metazoa > Chordata > Actinopteri > Scombriformes > Scombridae > Thunnus > Thunnus albacares. The sequence continues at coordinate 11,631,916 of NC_058125.1, read as the reverse complement.
AGGACCAGTTAGTGAAGGGTCATACAGCTGGAATATGAATCTTGTTTTCCTACATACTGCTGCAACATCTAGGTGTAGTAACTATTTACTGTAGGACAATTATTTGTACAAGTTGGATCCATATTGATCCAGTAATGATCTTGGTGACTTTACAACAGCAAATGGAGGAGGTATGGCGTGATGCGAGATGGATCATGGACGCCTTGCAGTATGCCCGCTACAAGCAGCCAACAGGAGGCATCTCCATAAGCTGGATAATTGACTTTTCCAAGGAAGTGATGCCAGACAAACCTCCCTCCACTTCTTCCCAACCAGACTTTATGCCCTCCCCCATGCCTTCACCTGAACCCTGCCGCAAACACTCAGGTCAGACAAGAATTACATGACACGTCAAATTCAACTTACAAGACATTTAAAATTAACATTAACATATAAGAGGCTGATAATATTTTGCTTTAAAATGCTCATTTTTATGACCTCATGCACACAATCTGATGTGTTGATAAATAGTCATATTTTTCACATTCTGCAGATTTTGCTGGCTTGTCAGACGAGGAGGGCTCCTCTGAAGTCTTCCTCACCACCGACAGTGACTATGACTCCAGCCGTGCCCAGAGCCCCCGCGAGCTGGACCTCCTGCCCCCCTCACCCCTCTCATCCTCCGCGCCGCTGGAGCCTCGTGGCTTCCTGCGTAGTGACGGGAGCAGCTCAGGAGGAGGGATGTGTCTCAGCGGGGGTGGACGTGGAGGGGGAGTGCTAAGGGACTCCACGCCAGACGTCCTCCAAGCTTCCGAGCCACAGCATGGGAGGGAAGTCGAAAGGTGCGGAGGAGGGGGAGGAGTTCGATGCGGAGGGGAAAGGCGGAGGGGTGCGCCGGAGCTGTTTGACAGTGACTTCATCTTGCCCAGCAGGCAGATTGAGCTTTTACACATCACAGAGAAGAGACAGGCCTTCTGTGTGAGAACCAGCAGCCTGGAGTTCCCTTCTGCCACCTCAGCCCACCACCAGCCTTACTCCTACCACACCACCTGCCCCTCGCCCTCCACCTCACCACAGCGAAGGTGGCACCGGCCCTCGTCAGTGGACCGCTGTTGCTCAGCTGAGCGCTGCCTACCACAACTTCCGCCAGCACGTACATTATCAGAGGACAGCGGCACCCAGAGGCTCTCCTCACCATCACCTGCTGCCCTCAGGAAAGGCTGTCACACCACACTCAGAGTGTACCCACAGTACCGCACAGGCCTGCCAAAGGAGACCAGTGTTAAGGTATTGATATGTTTAGACATGTTGAAGTAATTAATGGTGCAACCCGGTTGCCAAATGGTTACCGCGCATGCCACATAACCACAATGTCCTTGGTTTGATTCCAGCCAGGGACATTTGTTATATGTCATATTCATCTCTCTCTCCCCTTGTTTCCTGGCTGCCTCATCGCTGTCCACTGTCCAATAAAGGCAAAAATGCCGTAAAAAATCTTACAAAAAAAAAAAAAAAAGACATGTTGAAGTAATTCACCTTTAAACTTTTGCTGTGTTTTTGACATGCTGGCAAAAGTTGAACAATTGCTTCTTCTACTCTCTTCCAGCTTTGTGTAACTCGAGGCACGTCGGCGCGAGAGATGGTCCAGCTGGTGGTGCAGGAGATGAACGTTGTGTCTCGGCGCATGCTGGGCAGCAGCGGAAGCAGTAGTGAACAGGAGAAGTGTGTGTACTACAGTCCTGAACAATTGAAGCACTTTGGCCTTGTTCTGGTTGTGGACAACAGAGAAAAATGGCTTCAGGATGACTTCTGTCCCCTGGAGCTCCAAAACCCCTGGCTTAGGGGCAAGCTGTGCGTTCGTATTAAGGAGTATTCACCACTAGCGCTCAAACACAGCCGGGCCACCACAGTGTGACACTTCAAGGAGAGTGAGAGACAAAGAAATAATTTAAGAGGTCACTCCTTGTGCAGATTCTCTTTTGAGAAATGTGTATTGAAATGACTGAACAGTCACCTTAATCAAAAGTGAACATTTGTGCAAACTGTCCACAGGCTCTTACACTCGCACCTTTTTCTCTCTGACTTGAGGTGTTACTGTCCACAATTGCAGCTATGACATTGTCATATTTTCTGTTGCGTTGTTATCTGAAATGCTACTCCAAGAATCTGTTTCCATGAAATGTGTTTTCCTCTTTTTTATGAACATCAGAGATCCTCATATGGACACCAAATGAACAATAACGAAACAGAACAAAGAGAAAGCAGTTTTTTGAGCTGTCAGAAATCATTGGGCAAAAGATTGTGATGCTGAGCAAGATTAATAGAGCGTCTCTTTGACTTCTGGCATGATTGACGCCAACACATCGGGCCGTGCATGTTGCCAAAACGACATGGGCAGCATCATCGCCTCCCCAGCCACACGCGGGTCACAAGGCTTTTCCTATGAACTCTCTCATTGTGTCATTCCCAAAGAGCTGTCGGCTGCAGCCGCCCGGCCCCATGTTCCCAGGATGTGGGCTCTGGACCAGGCCCAGAGGCCAGGAAGGAAGGGAGAAGTACAGAGGGGGGCTGGCGTCTCCGCTTGGGGACGCAATCGGCCCGATGATTTGGCCCGTCAGCCTGTCACTCAACTGCTCCTGGCCACTGTACTGTCTGGAAGAAGCAGCCAAGCAAAGGGAGAGAGTGCTTGACTGAGACTGAGTGAGAGAGGGCGTGGAGGAGGGTGGAGGCTGCATCTTTTAGAACCTGGCACTGACTCTCTGGTGCTCTTTTTCTCTCTTTTGCAGCAGCAAATCCTCTGTATAGTGGACTCAGTCGTAGTGTAGCCAACTAATACGATCATCTCATCTTGTGAAGTAACACAAAATAAAACCAGCTAATTTGGATTTTCAAAACTGAGAAAAAAAAACAAGCAATACTTGACTGTTTTTGTTTTTCTAATCGAATGCGAAAAAGCATGTAAACTTTTCAGAGTTGTGCTGAGTACATCTAAAGTACTGTAGTCATGCTGTGCTAAAAGTTAACCAGTTCAGTGTTTTTTGTTGTGTTTGGTTCAGTGGTATTCCCAAATGCATCAGAAAATGGTGCCCGTCAGTCTAGAGCAGCGTTTCCCAAAGGGATGGGGTGTGAAAGGGATGACTCAAGTTGTTAAGAGGCCCAACGTTTGTAAGCAAAGTCACGTACCGCATATTCCAAACTGTCTCCTAAAATGCTTCATAATAAGTTAAATATGAGGGGACTTTACTGCAGGATGGATACAAAAATATTCAAGCCCGTGTAACCACAAATTCTGCCTCTAATATGTCAATTACCTCAATTACCTGATGCAGGATGAGCCACATAAACTGCACAATAAATCATGCCTCTTAAAAACTTAAACCATCCCTTTCAGCTAATTTTTGGGAACCTGTGCCAAGTTTTGGTTTCTCTGCTCACACTGCAGTATACAGTATATAAAACCTCGCAACAGTCTTTGAATTGTTTACATAAAACTCCACATCACATGGACACAGAAACGTCAGGTTGTTGTACTTTATCTCCTTTTTTTATATCAACTCTTTGTCAGCATATGATGACATACTTTTTTTCCTGCTCTAAAAAGTCAACCAGGCGCAGCAGCGTCATACCGTTATAATAAATGTAGCACCAGAAAAGTCCACATGAGGGGATTTTGATGAGTGAAGTCTGTGGACCTGGCCTCAGTTACTGTAGCAATGCAGGCTCACAGGATGATGTAGAACCTGTCGCAGGGGGAGTTAACAGCGGTGTCGCTGATATGACAAAAGTGTTTACAGAGTTTAGTTTCCTTACACCTTCAAAGATGTGTTTACGTGTAACTACTGTATAAAAATGTCTTAAGAGAAACTAATGTTCTAAGTTGTAATTGGTTTTACTGATGGCTTGAACTCTTGTGTTAGCGCTTAGATGTCTTCTTTATTTGCATTGTTTAAAAGCAGTTTTTACAAGGGCCAACTGCAAAAAAAAAAAAAAAATGAAAAAGAAGAATCACACACAACCAGAACCGTGTACATAGACAAATAAGACCGGGGGTTGAATGTACTGTATCTGCCCTAAATGTGAAAGTAAGTGAGTGTAGGGCTGTCACCACTATGGAGGTAAAAAGTCAGTGAAGTCACAGGCAGGAGTTTCCCTCAAGATCGGGCTAAAGGGGAGGAGAGGGGTATAAATTCCCTTTCCAGTCAAAAAATAAAATAAAGCCCCATGTTTACAAGGAGCTGTTGGCAGATCCATCAGGCGAAGTCATGAAGGAGACATCACGTCACTTTTTTAAAATCTATTTTTATTGAACAATAAATGAATATTACAAAATAAAAGCCTTGGTTGTTTATGTGGGTTTCTTCTCTTTTAGCGGATCGCCGCACACGAGTGTAGGAAGTGTCTAACCTTCATGTGTGTCCCACTAAGCAATAACAACATCTTTTATGTGTATACTGACCCTTTTAATACTTCCTGTTTGAAAGAGAGCGCTGTGCATTATCTGTTTTACATTGTCTTAGTTCAAGAGCTGAGAATTCCACAAGGGCCCGTGATATTTTTTGGCACACTTCATCATCCGTGAGGAGCATAGCATGGTTATGTTTCAAGCGTGTGTAGATCGGGTTTTCTCTGGGGCTTATTCTTTTAGTTTGGAGTTTCATCCACATGTATGATACGCTCTCAAAAGCCGCTCACTCGCTTGTTACGAATGAGAATAAACGACAAATAGAGGGCACTTGTTCCTACAGACGCTATACTGCAATGACCTCATCACTGTTTGCCACCAAGTTGATGACAACTGAATAGTGGGCAGCTGCAGACAGAATCTCAGAGTATAATTGGTGGGCATGGCTACATGAAGCTAGTAGCGCCAGTGATGAACAATGATGTTACTATTGCCTATGTAAAGGGAGTGTTTTTACTGTCAATTTTAAAACAGGTTTGAAAGGAGTTTAGGGTTGGCATTAGGAAAATACCTGACATAATGACATCCCCCACCAATTTCGGGGTGATGTGCATTACCTCAGCTTTAAATTCTCAATGCAGCACTGTAAAGATGAGATATGCAGGTTTATTCAACTATACTCAACACTGAAAAAATATAGTTTTTCAAGCCTGGTGCTGTTACCCTCAACAGCAGCAAGCAGCATTCAATAAGCATTCCATTCCTAATCATTAGTTTACATCACCAACACAATTGAGAGGCAGTCTATTAATGCCATGAAGAGTTCTTTCTGCATGAAGACATAATGAAAGAAAATTCATTTGGCCGGTCTAATAACAGAACCAGAAACCGTTTTACTGCACAATAAACTTGTGATTCCACTCTATAAAATGGCCGATTACTTTACTTATCCTCTTCGTCCCGGCTGGGACATAAAGCCGCAATTATACGCCGCCACTGAACCCTGTCTTGTGGTTTACCCTGTGCTTCGTCCCATGAGAGACCCATCTCTTCCAGTTCTGTCATCACTGTCCTTCGCTAGGTGGTTTTGATCTGCCTTTCTTTCTCCTCCCATTGGGGGTTCATCTCAAGGCAACTTTAGGTGTTCTTTCCTCCTAAGGACATGACCAAGCCATCGTAACCTGAGTTTCTTTATCTCAAGGGACATATTCATGCTGCCTGTCTTCCTATACAGTTCCTCATTTGAGATCTTGTTAGGCCAGCAGATATTGCAGATTTTACGTAAGCAGCTATTGTGGAGAACATTGACCTTTCTCGTGTCATTTGTCGTTACTCTCCAGCATTCAGAGCTAAACAGAAGGGCAGCCTTAACATTGCTGTTGTAAAGCCTGATCTTAGTTTTGAGGCTGAATTGCTTGGATTTGCAGATGTTACGAAATCGACTAAAAGCACCTCTGACTTTGTTAAATCGGGTCTTGATGTCTTTTGGGGGCCATTTTCACTGCTTATGAGACTTCCGAGGTATGTGAAATCTTCAATGCATTCCAATGCCTTTCCATCAATGGTGATGGGGGGGTTACTGTTGGAGCATTGATGCACATCACCTGGGTGTTTTCCTGGTTGATGTGCAGACCAGTGCACTTTGCATAATTGCTTAGCCAGTCAAACTTTTCCTGGAGATGAATACGAGTGGATGACACGACTGCTAGATCATCGGCAAAGTCAAGGTCTTCCAAGTATGAGCAAGGTCCTTTGGATCCCATAGGGACAGTCTGATATTGTTTGATGCATCACCCAGTCGATGGTAATTAGAAACAGAATTGGTGAGAGAATGCAGCCTTTTCTTACTCCAGACTTCACAGAGAATGACTATGTCAGAGTGTTCTCCAGAATGACACTAAATTCGAAGTGTATCATCAAATCCAGTAATGGTAACAGTTTTAGGTGGTCTCAATACACTGCTCAGTGATGTTCCAGAGAGTAAAAATCTGATCTATGCATCCTTGATCTTTACGAGGATAGGATGCTTCCTTAGCTTGTCTGATGCAAAATGCAAATTTCTTGCAAATTTCACTCAAGTTGTCAGTTAAATTAGATAATTTTGTCAGACTCAATCATCTCTAGATATTCATTTAAAGAAGTTCTAGATGTTAAACTTCAGGGAACCGAAGACTGTTTTGAAGTTGCTGATTTGGGCGATGACGGGTTCATATTCTTGCTGTTTTCATTAACGCATTTCAGGAAATATTTTTTAAATCTCTTAATTGATATCACTTAAAAACTTAAGTATCACTAAATTTTTCACATTCTGTCTGGTCCAACTGTTGAATTCAGAAAAATAAATGTTAAAAAGAAACACTTCAATATAAATTAAAAAAAAGACATGTGATCACACTACCCCAGCCTGTTTACATACATATCTGTTTACCTATTTACTTGCAGCTGTGAATAATTTTTAAATAAAGTGGAACTAAAAACTTAAAACAGAAGTGTGCAGCAGAATATGCATCTTTGCATATCCATAAATAAAGCCTTATCTTGCACCGCCCTGTTATTATACAGTGTGTTTAAATGTTTAGTTGAATCGTGATCCCAGGGTTGAATTCTGCCCAGCCAGGTTGCTTTCAGCAGGCTCATATCACAGCACTCCCTTGCTAGCGCCATGTGTTTTTTCAGCCCTTGAGCAAATAAAATGCTGCATGCTTCCCTGTCAACAGATCCTACAAACACTAATGTGCAGATGGACACACAAACACACACTGGTGCACACAAGCAGTACGCACTCGGGAATCTTGATATATAGATGTGTAAATGCACATGTAGAAGATTTACACTTTTGTGCTATATCAAGACAAATACAAACACACTTTCCCAAGCAGCTTATCACACACAAATCATGCCATAATGCATCCTTGCTAACACACTACGCCTTTAAGAGCAGCCCTTTACTGTTTATTGACAGTAACTTAAGAATTGTACTGGAATTCTGACACCTCCTAATTTTAAACCTTCTGACTCCAGGAGGACCCGAGCTAAATATAACCTCTGGCATATATCTGAATACCTATAAAGAAAACATTCTAAAAGCGCCCTGAATAGTGGCTATTCATTCTCATAAAAGAGATTCAAAGTGGAGCGCGCTGAGCTCGGGTGCAGAGACTTGTGACTCATCAAAATATCTGCAGCTGAGCAACGACCAAGAGTATCTGGGAGAATCATTTGATAGGTGATTTCGTCAGCACTTCCACTGGCAGAGGCTGTTGTGTTTCCCGTGGTGGAACTGGAAGAGTCCAAACTGCTAATTGCATGTGAACCCATGTTCCAGTTTGTGTGTGCGAAACCTATCCGCCTCCAAAGCGGCAACCGATCTTAACTGGAAAGTGAGCAGGCTTCAGGCCCTAATCTCCTCCGTCTCAGAGTGCCCCACCTCCGTGCTCTTCGACTTGACCCCTCCTGAGGTCGTTGAGGATTAGGGGCCAATGGGTTGATCCACACCTTAGCCAGATAACTTACACACACACACACACATGCACATACACAACCTTGTAGGTCACTTTAAATGTCTAGATATCTAGATGGATTCCTAAAGGAAAAGTGCTTTTCAACCAAACGGGTTTAACACACACAAAAAAAACTCCTCTCAAACTGAATTACTCAGAAGTTTGCAATATATGCACTATCCTGTTAGTTAAAACATGCAGGCTGCTCTGACAGCTCTCCACCAATGCCATCCCCTTATCCTCTTCTTCTATTCCATTTCTGCACCGACTGATCACCTGTTTCACCCCCTCCTCCACCCCACCCTGCCTACCACTGTCCGATTTCAGCCTGGCACTTGCTGGAGGATTAGCAGCAGGCATATATGTATATGTATGCTGGCATGTGCGTGTTTCTGTGTGTGTGCAGTGGGTGGGAAAATTGAAGCCTGCCACTACTGCATCACTCGTTTCTCTCTCTCTCTCTCTCTCTCTCTCTCTCTCATTCTCTCTCTCTCCCTCTCTCTCTCTCTCTCTCCCTCCCTCCCCAGGGCCTATAAACCTTTAAAGCACCTATAAAACACTTGGCGAGGCCTTTTTGAAGTTTTTATGAAGATCTGGCTTTATTGTTCCCAAGAGATGAGCCCCGCTCCGCTGGCGCCTCAGAGCTTTCTGGAAGTGCCAGTGAATTCGGGTGGGGAGGGGGGGGGGGGGGGGGGGGGGGGGGGACGGAGTCCAAGGGAAAGAAGGGCTGGGAATGGGGGTGGGCACTGAGGAGCCTGTGTTTTCATGCCCCCCCCGTGCATCTGTATGTAGTGTGTGGTGCATATGTGTGTGCAGCTTGCGTGTGTCAATGTGTGTGTCAGGGTGGCAGATAAGCTATAGATGCAGTGTCAACAGCAACAGTGACATATTTATCGTCTGGTGTTGAGTTTTCATCCTTTAGGTGAGTTTTAGAGTTAAGACACATATAATTAAACACAGTTTAAGAAGGTTCTAATGAAAGCACATGTGTGTTTGAACATGAGCATGCATGTGTTGCACCATGTGTGTGTCTGCGTATGCCTGCGTATGCGTTCGCAGACGATGGGGCCAGCAGGTTGCGTCCTTGTTGTTTGAAGTGGGGCTCTGTTGTTCTCATAGAGCTAAATGAATGGAGCCGGACCCCCCTCCATCTGTCTGATCCAGCGGCACCGACCCTCCCTCTCAAATCCCGGCTCCAACGCCCGACGCACCGGCCCCCCCAAAGGAACAGTTGGCAAATGGACAGCCCATTAAACAGGCGAGGGCGACGAGTCCTCACCTCTGAGCAGCACTTGCAAGAGCAAAGAAAGTTTGTGACACAGGCAGGGAGAGAGGGGAAGGAGATAAAAGTAACCCAGAAATAGTTTGTGTTGGAAGGTGTATGTGTGTATTATATAAGTGAATGTGTCTGAAATGCAAAACCTGATTGAAGTGTGTGTGAGTGCAGATTTCTGTGTGTGTGTGTGTGTGTGTGTGTGTGTGTGTGTGTGTGTGTGTGTGCGTGTGTGTGTGTGTGTTGGGAGTGGCAGTTACAACTCAGTGGCCATGACATTAGCCATGCTGGTGGCTTTGACTGTGCCTTTGCCTTCCACAACAGTCATTGTCACAAAGGTGTGTATTCTCACCTTCTACTCAAGCAATTAACAAAAAAACACAACTTTTCCTCAATGTTTCATCTGTTTCATTATGTGTCATCTGGCCCTCATTTGGTAATCTAGTTTGATTACTTGCTTGAGTAAAACGGGATCTGATAAAAATCATTTGTTTATCTATTAATTCCAGCTGGCCTTTTTTTCATGAAATATATGGTCAAGACAGCTCCTGAAAAAAGGAGACATAATTGATTATAATTCAATGAATGTCTGTTTTTGAGATTTCTCTGAAAAAAATATAATGTTATTTAAAACATTATTTACTGTCACACACACAGCACAGAGACATCTGATTTTGACCAACCACTTACATAGAAATAGCTCTCCGATTAATGCATGAATGGTTTATAATTGGAACCTACATGCAGGTGATGAATCCTGTGACCCAAACACTGGGATACATCGAATCACAACGGTCCCACAAGTTTCACTTTTTCTTATTGGAGGTCAGCATCCTTGTGCAATCAAACTCTAATTCCTGATGCTTTCTCTGTCAGCCATTTGTCATCGTCTGCATAGTTATGAAGTTCTCTGATTTGTTTGAAAGTGCCCACCCACCATGTTTTTTAATGCTGGGGAAAACAGCTTGGGTCCTCACTGAGAATTGGTTGCATGCAAAGGAGCCAGGGGGTTGGTCTGAAGAGAGCCAACCCTGATGACAAATACAGTACATTATAGGAAGCAGACAAAGATGAGAGTAAGAAGCGGCAGTCGAGGGTGTTTTGTGTTTCGGGATCAGTTTCAGTACCCTGCGCCTAGCAAACAACCTGAAAGCAATTTATTGTCTTTCCCCAGACATTTAGGATCAAATCCATGTTAGTCAGTGAACATAAAAGAGTCTCAGAAAGAAAGCAGAGAGCAGGAATTAGGCCTTGGAGGTTTCAGGTACATCAAAATAAAAGAACGGATGGCTTGCAGGTACAAAAATGAGTCAGACTGATAGTTTGGATAAAACTGAAGGATCCCTAACACAAGAGGAAATAAGAGAAAGGACAAATCCTGCATTTCAGCGGAATGCTGTGACTGATGGGCTTGTACTCTGCACACACACCCATGCACACACATACATCCATATTAACCCCAGCTCCAGCCCCCTTTGTGCAGAGGATGATGTCATGCCTTCTGAAAACATGTGGGGGGCGGCGTCGGGGGGTTTAGGGGGGGATTCCTTTGGTCCTTTCAAGTTTGCAGGGGGAGCCTTGGGCCACGGCAGGGTAGACAGTACTAGGGCAGGAGGCTCAACGCTGCCACCCCTCCCTCCCCCCCCCTCCCATCTCACCCCACCCCAGCAAGCAGTCACATTAGGCACGCTCCGGCCACGCCATCAAAGGCCTGGCTCGCAGCACACACACACAAACACTTGCATCTGCACACACAGAAAAAGTATGCACGCACACAGTTGCTTCCCGACTGCATGTACGAAGCCACAGACACTCTGACACAAGTCAAACAAGCATGTTCGCACTTGGCTGAAACAAACGCGTGCCTAAAAATATCGAGACACATGCATACACACACAAAGGGCTGGGAGGCTCTCGCACACACACACACACACACACTCGCATACCAACAGATCAAACACGCACACACTTCAATCATGCCCGACCCCCCCGGCTGTGTTATTGTTTTGAAAATATGATTGCGGTGACGGATAGGGTGGGGAGAGGAGAGGGCTCTGGCAGGGGCGAGTGGCAGGGCCCCTCTATTGTCCCCGACCAGTGTGAGTCTGTGTCCATAGCTATAGAAACTGGGGCCACACTGGGAAGGCATGCTTTCATCTCCACCACAGGCTCACCGCTGGCAATAAGGGGTCAAATAAATCCCCCTGGATGCAGTGGGGGGGGGGGGTAGTGGGCTTGCAGGCACACATGCGGGCACACACACACACACACACTGAGCATGTTTACCTGAGTTGTCTTGCAAGTTCCCACTTGCAATGTCTTTCGGTTTCAGTTGATCTCGATACATAGTGAGGCACTTTCACATAAATGATTTGTATATTTTTTACTCTGATTCTTTTATGTATCTATCAGGGACAGTACAGATTAATCATCTTCAATGTGATGCACCAGATTTAGCCGAAAGGTTCATTTTCATCTGCTATGCAAAAAAAGAAACAAATCAAAGCATATAGTAGTATACAATAGTATACACTATATGTGCAGGGATCTCCACTTAAGTGTATTTTGTGCCCATGTTTGTGTGTATTTGCTATAGTCTGGCTACTGAAATTATTAACTATCATACTAAAAAACTATTTTATTCCATGTTAACAATCTGGGGTTACTGAACAGAAACTATTTAGACATGTCGCATTTTTGATGCAACTTTCAAAAGAATAACTTCCCATTAAATGATGATTAAATGTCACCTCTCCCTTGATATTGCTCGAATCTTAAGCACACATTTTGTCTGACATTAAAAAGAGACTCTTGTCTCACCACAACAGAGGCGGTCTGAGTCGCTTTGAGTAAACGCGCCCTGAGCACGCAGCACATGTAACACAGGATCACAATGTTGATCATCAGGATTCACAATGTCTTGAGACATTCCAGACTCGCTGATTGGACACACACTTAAAACACACGCTGTATACACAAACAAAGACATGCAAAATTGTACAGACACGCTCTTTGACACACACACTTTCAGTATTGTTCAGTATTGTTAGCAACATGATTACAGATGCAGATGATAAAATACAGACGCGACAGTGCTGTGCAGAACTACAATTTGTCTGTAAGCTGTGGATTTTTATGACTCATACTGACCAGATTGTTTGATCAACCTTCCATTTTTCTCCTCTATTCTTCTCTGGTGTTATATCACACAAGTCCATCTCTGCTTCATCTTCAAGGCCCTGAGCCCTGCCCTGCTGAGGACCAAAACCCTTGCGGATTAATGTCAGACTGACTCATTATAGTGCTTTTTCCGTGTGTGTGTGTGTGTGTGCACCAACAGCCCAGCATGGAGATGTAAGAGCTGGATAGTTGGATAGTTGGACAAACAGACAGGTAAATAGTATCTGGAGCCAGCTGGATTACTGGTTTCACCATCACATACACATGCAATTTTCATATTTTGATATAATAGCTCAGTAAAAGCTCATGTTGAAACAGTTTTGAGAACTGTTTATACTAACATCATGAGGAAATGTCAAACTCACGCACCCATCATAACCCCAAATTTAGCCTGGTGCAGACAAAATCTAATTAACATCAAAAATCATGGATTTGCACTTTGTTTAATGCGATCAGTGACGGACGCATAGGGGAGAACTTCAGCGGACATGTTACACACACAGTGAGCAGCCAGCTGTCCTGTTAGCACCTGTGTGTGAGCGGTGCAGTGGGGTGGGGTGTGTGGTGGAGCCAGAGCCAGTCAGAGAGTCACCAGGCCTGAGGAGAGGAGAGGAGAGAGGGAAGGTCAGCACCACTGCATGCCACAGACAGACTGACGATACTTCTACTGGGCTCCACGCCGGGGACCTGGCTGTAATTACACCACACACATACGCACACACACATGCACGCGCACACACACACACACACACACACACACACACACACACACACACACATATTCATGCATGCACACATACTGTAACCAGACAGACTGAGAAAGGTGCCTGGCTCCTGAAGTGTGTCTCTCTCTTTATGTCTTACCACAAGTTTTAAAGTTTACGTTAATGTCCTCTGTCACACACCTGAACAGTCTCAGAACTACATTTACATTTAAGTAGTTTGAGTGAGATAACCTTAAATAAAGATCTTTCATATATCAATTTCACCACAGAAAAATTCCAAAATAACACAAAATTTGCCAAAGGTATGTGGACATACCATATCTCATTCCAACTATGCTGCTACAACAGCATCAACTTTTACGAAGGCAAGATTTCCACAAGATTTTGGAATGTAGGGATTTGCTCCAATTCGACCCAACCCTATCACCAGACAGGAATGTTAATATTGGACAATTCTGCAAAACCCCAGAACACGTTCAGTGACTGTTTTTCACGTCTTCTGCCAATGTTCTTACTGTAAAACTGTTCCTAGAATTTCTGTGTGTGGTAACTATGGTATGGTTAAGGTAAGGGAAATAAACAATGGCTAAGGTATGTTTAAGGTTAGGCAAATAAAACATCTGGCTAAGGTCGAGGAATGATGGTGGTTATGGTTAATAAAAAGGCAAACAGGTCTGTGACGCTACAGGTCTGTGTCTCCTGCATAAAAGTCTGACAAGCTACACACCCAGCCACCTCTCTGACCTCCACACGCTTACTTTCTGCTTCGCTACATAAAGGCACACTACTTCGTGTATTGACACTTGAAAATTGGCACTTGACGTCAAATGTAAGAGCATTAGTGAGGTTGAGCACAGATATTGGGTGATAAGGCTTGGCTCAGTATTGGCGTTCCAGTTTATCCCAAAGGATTTGGTTAAAGGTTCTTCTACACCAAACTCAGAGAACCATTTCTTTTCAAACCTTGCTTGGTGCACTGGGGGCACTGTCCCCAAACTGTCGCCACAAAGATTTCCCTTCATTTAAAGTAAGGGACATAGCCCAAAGCATGATAAATATGCTATCCACATACTTTTGGTCATATAGTGTATGTCAATAGTCAGATTCAGAGTGCTCTAACACAAACATGGATTTCCCAATTTTCTTTGTGAATGGACACTTGTAGTCTGAGCTCTCAACTGGCCAAATCCAAGGTTAAATAAGGTCAACAAGGTTATTGGCACAAACCACAATTGTGATCCTGTTTGGCTCTCAGACTGACACCAGCACAGATCTCTGGTATCAATAGCTCCTTGTTGATCTACTTGGCCAGGCAGTTTGCCGTCTCTCTCTTCCTCTCTCTCTCCATGACTCCTCTGACTTGTGAAAGTTATTGGAGTGTAAATGTGTTTAACAGCCTCTGTCTGCTGCTCTGAGTACGGAGAGTGCTATCTGTTGTCTGCTTCCTGCTTCATAGTTATCAGTTATGTGTCAGTCGATGAGGGTTTCCAGTTTAGTCAGAGAGCTGCTGTAAATCCACATCTGGGAATTGATTCGCTACATTATAATAATCTAGTCAATCTTTTGAGTAAGAGATTGCGACAGACTTGTGAGAGGAGATGGAGATGCTTGGAAAATGTCTTGTTGGTTGTCAGTATTTCGACTGTTTTCAGACTATTCCAAGACTAACAAAAGTTCTATCCATTTTTACACCCTTTTTTTGTTCCAGACACAGTTTTAGCACGTCATTACAGAAAAGATGATCTACCTAAATTTTATGAATCTACTAGAGATTTATGTAGCAGTGTTCTGCGGCTTTGTAGAACCCTGTCACTCATTTTAATTGTTCTGTCTGTAGCTGCTACCTCACTAACATTTATTTCAGCAGGCAGTCAATTAAGAAGAGCCTCTTATTTACAATGACAGGTGGGTGGGAATGGGTGTTCCCTGTTCCCACTGAGTTCCCAGTTAAAAAACCACCTTAATCCTTGATTGAGACATAAACAGAGCTTGAGGTCTAAGGGAGCTTCAGGCCTTTATTGTTCTGCTGTTCTTTAACCACACTCCATTTCAGTTTCTCATGACTTCATTACCTCTTCTTCAGTTTTCATATGTACCCAAACCCGTCCCCCTCCCCAGCCGAATTCTATTTCCCTGTTGTGACAGAGAAAGGCAGACGCTCCTGTTTACTCATGGCTCCAGGGGCTTGTGGCTCCCGATTAGCAAACCAGTGTGAGTCAACATCTGGTACATCCCTTGGACAAACTATCTATCAGTGCACACTCAGCCTGTTGTCAGACCCCCATCCTTTTCTGTCCGGTTCCCAAGCAGGAAGGCACCCCCTGGGCGGCAGTGCGCGCTTGCACATCGGCGAGACATTTCCCAAAGCCTTCCCAGTCCTCCTGGCATCTCGGCAGGCCGTCACCTTCTTACCCTCCTGCGTGTTCCACAAACATACCAGAGGGCCAAAGGGCACTGGGGGCCAGTGCTGCCCGTTTGTCGACATGCTTGATTGGGGTTGGGGGCGGCGGGACTCGCTCAGGTCACGACACTGATGCGGTCCACCATGTCTGTGCAACCTGTGGTGATTATTTGACTGCATTCCATCCAGGACACTGATGTTTTTAATGCGGTTTAACAGGCTGCCAGGCTTAAACAGGGCTACCTCAATCTGAATCCTGTCACAGACCAATGAAGACGCCATAGTAGAATTTCCCTCTCTTTGTTTTTGTTACACAGTGCCAGTCTATGAAAGTATCTTGGCTGTAGACTCAACAGAACACACATGCTGAGGAGAGTGTCAGGCAAGGGAACATCTGTTGTGGTCAGTGGCTGTGGGCAAACTGTTTCATTTCGACAAGATGGCTTGTGGCAACACAATGACTTAGTGGTTGGGAGAATGACCGAATTGCCAGTACTTGTGGTCAGGGTTTACCTAAGCTGGACAGAGCTTCTGAAAGACATGTGGTCACGTTTTACATCAAATTACCCTTTAGTTAGATATATAAAAGAGGGTAATGAAATTGTCTTGACACAATTGTGTTTCGAAATTTGATTTTTCAAGTGGAACTGTAGAGGAAGAAGAAACCTAGTTGGTCTTAATTGTTTTTTGTCTGAAGTCTTTATTCCATTGAAGTTACTTTTCCATTCATCATCTTATGTAAACCAAGAGCACAGTAAGTTATTTTATAACAACAAGCATGCAGAGTGTGATCAATACAGCATACCAATGATGGTTTCACTGATGGGACAGTAGATTAGAATGACAGATTGAATGTTGAGGCCTTGTGAGTAGTGAAAACACATGACTTAACTGTCCAAATAAACTGTGATATACTGTATGTTCCACTATCACAGCTCTCATATCACAGCCATGGCATCCGTTCAAACACCGCTTGACGTCTTCAACTGGCCAAGTCTGTTCACAGGAATGTTGAGCACTGGTCAGCGTGGCTGTCTGAAGACGTTTGTGTGTTTGTGTTCTAGTGTGTAAAAGCCTAGGCCCTTAGGTCTTAACATTGCTGGCATCCTTCTTATTTTCCCCTTTCTTTCTCTATCTCTCTCTCTGTCTCTCTTCCCCTCTTGGCTGTTGTGCCACCGTGGAGAAGGCAACAGTGACCCTATTGTGAACGGTGGGAATTGGGCAGCAGGCCAATGATGTCATCCTGCCATAGGGAAGACCAGGGGGAACGCCCTCCTGGCGTTCGGAATGCACTATTTTTTCCTGTTGTTTTCCGGAAGGCGGTGATCAGTTTAATTCCACCCTCATCACTCCCTGCTCTGGGGCAGGGGGTGATGGAAGGAGGGAGGGCAAGAGGAAGAAGAGAAGCTGAGAAGAGAAAAAGGATGGGGCACTCTCTTGCACTTCCAAAATGGGATGCAACAAATAAAGCAAAAACAAGAGGAAAGGAAGAAGAAGAGCATGGGATGGTCCAAACTGCTGAGATCCTTTTTTTATTTTAATTTTTTAAGATGTGAGTCATGGTAATCACCCTGGAATGCCATGAGATCACACCAACCTCCCCAATTAAAAGTTGCTGGGTATCATTACAGAAGAATAGCAACGATTCATCAAGTAAAAGGGAGGAATGGATTACGGAAACTAACAGTCCTTAACTCCAAGTAACCCCACTGGCACAAATCAAATGACTCCAAGCGGACACACACACACACACACACGCATTTGCTACATTCACACCTTTCACAGTGACTAAATGTAACTACAACGCTGTCACGTCAAGGTACTTTTGCATTTTTACTGTGGCAGTTTTCAACAATCGTAACTTTCCTTTTACTTGTTAATATTTAAACCTGCATTAGCAGTTTTTTTTTTGCTGTAGAGGGCAGCAGAAACAAGCTGTAATGACACAGACATATTATCACTGTCTAAATTTATATTGTAAACTTGTTAGCAAACAGTTGACTATGTACACATCTAGCAGATATGAAGCAACATTAACTTTAATTTGTAGTGTGTCTGGATGAATTACAGTCCAATATTCACTCTCCTTTTAGCTCTGTCTTTGGTCTCCACCATTTCCAGAGGGAATCACCTGGCTCTTTAGCTGCTAAATGCTCCACTATTATCAACAGCTAGTTGTAAACTTTGTCTGTCTTGCTAGAACAAACCAACACTGAAACACTTCATAGAGTTACGGGGTGGTGATCTGTGGGGTTTGTTAGTAATAGGTTAATATAAAAATGTTGATTATAGCAGCTTTAAAGTATAATTCTGGCATGTTATTATTTGGGTATCATTTTTGTTGTTTGGGCCATCATTTTGACAGATTACAATAACATTGTACTCACCAAAGTAGCTGTCAAGACGATCAGTCACACAGTCAGACAATCCTACAGATTGAAAAAAAGGCAATGGTTAAACCACATTATCTAAACTGCTTCATTTGCAGGTAAAATTTAAATCACTCACTGCAAAGAACGGGACAGTGCCTAACTATGGCAAGTATGATGGGTCAAAGTTGAAGACTATAAGAAGTCTGTAAACTGTAGACAGTTAAGGCAATAATTGGCCTTTTGATTCTCTTCCAAACAAGTTTGGTTAACCTGATCATTCTATTTGATTTCTTTTTAGCAGGTTAATGCAATTCCAGATCTCAGCAAACTAACTTGGTAAGTACAGTGTTATCAATACCTATAGGAATAGTCACCAAACCTCATCCTCATCAAGTTGCAGCACTTTTGTAAAATACTTCAAGAATTTTTCCACTCCTGGTCTTTGCATATGCTCTACCATACTGGAATATCATATGAGGTGAGCTCAAGTATTGTAGAACTCCAGTAATGAGTGACTGAACACATATGAAATCTAAAGCAAAACATTTATATTCAGAGAGGGTGTGTGTGTGCCACAGTGATGTTTTTCTGGCTTTGCTTGACTTCATCAGTCTTTCAGTTCAAAGTGGGCCCCACCATCACATCACAAAGCCACTGAGCCGTCTACGATATGATCACCATTAATCACAGCTTGTGATCAAGCATCGAGCAGCGTTTTCTCCATCACGACTGGAATGTCGTAGTAGAAACAAAGGATGCGGGACCATGCTCAGATTGACTTCAGATTGCACATCAGCATGGAGCTGCTTTCTTTCAATAACACGGACAAGCTATACACTTAGTGCTGTTTTCTTTTCTTCTTCTTGTCATCAGAGGAGAGGGAAAAATATCACTTTGATGCTGTTTACTGGGTATTTTGCAAAAATAACTTTATGATGAATTTTAGGGGAGAGAAAAAAAAATGTAGAGGGGGCTTCAAAAGTAGCGTTAACGGGAGACAGATTTTTGACATGCTTCCCGAGCCATCTGCTTTGGGTTAAAGCTCGGAGACAGAGTCGAATATGGGGGAGAGAGAAGAGGGGAGTAGGACTGGAGAAGATGGCGAGGGCAGCGGGGAATAGAGGGAATGCAATATTGACAGGCAATGGTGAATAGCTATTTATTTGCATTGCAGACCTTTCTGTTTTGAATTGTTGTGGTATGAGGTGAAAGTGTATGCAAGAAATGAGATATGTATCTTGCCAATATAACAATAAGTTGCTCATGGTCATACAGCTATTGCAACAAAAATATTTAAGTGGGCTATCATAATTTTACAAAAAAACAGCTATGTTGTGGTTCTAATCTCAGGGTTCTTGGAAATATTTAGTTAAAAATACTTTTAAAATATTGCAGTTTTGACAGTTCCAAAAAACCTGTTAAGGCTCTGGTTGGTTCTGAAAATCTGACAGCCTGCCAAACATCCAGCAGAGTGTTCTGCTGGAGACGCCACAACACAAAACTAATTAGGAGATGTGCTCCAGGCATATCTGTTGATTTGAAGGGAGGGCGGGCTTGGGGATTTCAGTGTTGCACTGTCTCTGCCACTCAAGACTATTTCCAAACGGCCACAGCCTCTTGCCAAATTCCTTCACTTTGCTTATCTTCTGACATTAGCTCATTTAATGGAGCAAGAAAAAGATATGAAATGCAAAAACAAAGCTGATTTTGAGTCCAGCTACACTTAGTGACGCTTTTTGTCTTGGTCTCTGAGTCTCTCCTGTTTACTCCCCTCTCTCCTCTCCAAGCTGTCCGTCTCCATCCACCCCCCCTGTGCCATTCTACCAGTCCCCAGTGGGCACAGTCAGCCAGTCTGGCCAGGCCTGCCCCTTGCTGTGCCCCTGCGCTGGATAAGCTCCTGCCTGGACCTTGGGTAGAGGCCTTTGTATTAAGCCATGGGGGTGTTAGTGTGTCTATGTGTTTGTGTATGCGTTATGCGGGGGTGTGTATGTGTGTATAGCATTCACAGCAGAAGGGGAGAAGGGGGTCCTATCTGTGCCTAAGGGCTGCCCCCCAATGCACCCTCACCATGCGCCCTATTGAGACCTAAGGGAGCGTGAACAATCACTGCAAAACCAAAGAGCTAAGTCCCCTTGTTATACAAGCCCAATTTTCAGCACCAGCCCCACCTCTCTCCTCCATGGTGTGTCCCACCCCCATCCCAGCACCCCAGCACCCCAGCCCCACTCGTCAGAGGTTGACGGGCTTCGTTAAAGCGAGCCGGGGTCCTTTTATGGCGTTATTTAATTAGCCATTCCACAGTAAACTGCCATCCGGCACCACCACCCCCACCCCCTCACCCCCTATCCTCTTCTCTTTGCTGAAATCACCACCACCTTCATCACCACCTCCTCTCCCTTTACCCCCACTTACTCAACATCATCACCACCACCACCACCCTCCCCACTGTGCTGCCCGGTCCCCTCCTCTCTCCTCTCCCTGTCTTTATCTCCAGTAATTAGCCAGGGGATGGGGGTGGACTCATTGCTGGGTTCCCCAACAGTATTAGTGCTTGAGACTGGGAGGAAGGGATGTGCCTCTCCCTGCATGAGATTTTCTCCCTCACTCCGCCGCCCCAAGACCTGTGGAGGAAGACAATGGAGATGGCCAGTTCTACAGTAGCCAGCTCAGCCTTACTGTCCCCGCTGCCCACTGAGCTCTGTCTATACTGGCACCCTAATCATTAACCAGATTATGACTTTGTGTGTCTGCATGTTGGAACATGCAGGAATTTACTGCCCATGTAATTAATGCAGTTTAGTTGGTTAATTAAGGATCTTATACTAAAATTAGAGCATTTCATGGGAGAAAAGTTCTTCCATCCCTCAACAGGAGTTTGTTTTTATACTCATTTTGAGGATGATTCAGGTTAATTGTTTTTGGCAGAATGGCTTCAACATTGTGTTTTAGATCTTTGATCACAAAGCTGGTGAGCAATTTAACTGGAGCTGCACCATAACTATGAGCACACATTCCTTCCCCATGCACTCAAACATGAGTAGTCCAACAGTCAGGGAGAGAAGCTGGGGAGCCCCTGCCTGCACGTCCACACCGTGCTGGATCAACGCCCTCTAGTGACCACTACAAAAGACAAGCACAATGTCGAGGTGAAATAACCAATAACCCTGGCCAGCCTGGCCATAATGCGCAGGATAGATACAACCTAGGGACAAGATAAAACTGAACCTGAAAAAAGTACCACCTTTTGTGGCTGACTTCCATGATATTGTGAGTAAAACGGGTTTTGTCTATGTGTAATTATCGAAAAAAAAGTTTGTTTAAATAATTTAATTAACTTGATTGTTGTTTGACTCGACAAGGGGTCAGTTTTACCACCGTTTGTTAAAAATAAAAAAAACACTATTTTCATATCAGCTTAAGTAGTTATGGGTCATTAAAGCTAAAGATATAAATACATTAACTTGATAGTCAATATACTAAACTTGCCTAAACCATATTGTGGCGACAGTATTGCAGGATGACCAGCATAGTTCAAGTAAAATTAAGAAGTCCAGCATGGTCTGTAATGACTGCTTAGCATGGGAAAGGTACCGCTTAGTTATCCATGGCCATTTATAGCCCTTAATTACGTGCCTATTTTGTGACCCCTGAGTTCAACGGGCCAATTCCTGTGTAGACCCAAATCCTGATGAACAAAGGTGGAATGTGATGCCCCTTTTCCGTAGACAAGTTACTAAACGTTTCCCATCAATTCCATGGGAAAGTTCAAGCCAAGAAAACTTCTAAACCCTTCAGCTGAATATTGACAACGTATTGAACCTATTAGTGCATCGCAGACACGATGGCAATGAAAAAAGATGGACAGAGCAGCTGCCAATGCGCCTGAAATATGTATGAGATGTCAGAATGTCTGTAATATACATAACAGTGTTCATGTTGTGGAATATCACACTATAATACAAGATAAAACCGGTGCTTTAGGACCCAGTTGATCCTTGTGATTGTGGCTGATATTTTCCACGTTGTGAAGGGAGGGGGGTGGCCCGGAGGGGGGGCTGTCAATCATAGTGAAAGTGGCCGGGGTGGGCAGGCCCCTCTGACACTTTGTACCGTCGGAGGGGGATATTTAACTTGGGACTGAGCACCACTCGCTACAGACACACTCACACACAGTGTGCCTAAGCAAAGAAACGCTCCAGCGCCAAGTCTCTCAGACTCCTGAAGTAGGAGCGACTCAGTAGGAGCTTCTGTACCAGTTATCAAAGGAGTAGAGACGCTCCCTCAGGAATTGACCGCTTGCACCGACCGGGCAAAAAGGCTCCAGATTTGGGACTGTCTCGTCATGCAGCGACAGTGGGATCTGGAGCTTTTCTGAGAGGATTCAGAAATGCCACAGTGAAAGGAACTCTGAACTAACAACGTTCACTGGCTTCCTGCAGTTTGCATTTGATATGCACTGAGCCTGCAATTTGCTGTAAAGCTGTTTTTCAACGTTTTTTTTATTACACGCACAGTCGTGTGTTTTGTGGGAATGTTACAGCCTCCGATTTTTCTTTAAAAAAAAAAAAAAGCTGATCTGCGATTTGGAACATCCTCTGGAAAGATAAATGGCTGTTATTTCATAAGTTGAGGTTGCATCCCACTGCGACGCATTTTCTCTAAGTTTTTTTGGACATTCTCAGTGAGGTGCACATATCGACGGCTGGAATACCACAAGGCACAGACTGCAGAGACATTTTCCGCAGTCCATGGATTGTGCGCCCTGGGACCTTGTCAAACCTGAGAGCGTCAGGCGACGTTAAGAGAAGCCACGTTTATAAAAGCCGTGCGTAAAAATAACATTGGCCAAGGCAGCCCTCATTGCCGGGCGCGTGACATTTAAAACTTGGTGAAGTACTCTTTTCTGCGCCCTTCTCTCTCGGGACGCTCCGGATCTATTCTGTCTCTTTAGAAAACACTTCATTCCATGCAGCTCTCGCCTCGGCCGCTGTCATCCAGTGTTCGTCGTGGCTTCCAGTCCCCGGGGTAACCATGACAACCGAAAGAAACCCAAAGTGAATCCAAGGGAGCGGGGTGAGGCCGGAGAGAGCGTGAAAAGAGTTTTCCCCATTTTGTTTTGTGCTTTTTTTGTTTAGACTAAACACTTTTTTTGCAAAGCAGGGGCACCGTTTCGCGCTGTAGAGTTGCATCAGCGGGCAAATTGCAAAGTTGAAGGAGCCCTAAAAAGCAAAGCACTCCGCTCCATGTCATTCAAACCCGACGTGGTCTATTAAAAGTATCGCCTTGCTGGTGGCTGAACTTCTACTATTTATGAAGCCCCAGGCTAGTCATTGCAGAGATCACAGTAACCGGGAAAAGAACTGAATATTATTTACGCGAGAAGAGCCGGTGCGTAAAACAAGAGGAATAATGGGCCTCTCTCAAACGCTACTCATTTACGTGCTAGTGTGCGTTCACCTAGGAGTTTCCCAGCATTACCTTCGCCTCCGTCCATCGCCCAGTGATCACCTCCCTGTGCCCGACCTGAAGGAGGACCCCGACCCGGAGTACGACCCCAGGGAGCAGGACTTGGCCGAGAGGACTCTGAGGAAAAAGCTCGGCAGCAACTTTGACCCCAACTTCATGTCCATCAGCTCGCCCATGCTGGTGAACCTCTCCGCGCCAGACAACCAGGTGAAGCTGCAGGGGCCCATGCCTAACGAGATTAAAAAGCTGGACCTCACAGAGACCCCCTATGGAAAGCGGGTAAAAGTGGGCAAGAAAGCCCGCAGGAAATTTCTGCAGTGGCTGTGGACCTATACGCACTGTCCAGTGGTGTACACCTGGAAGGATTTGGGCGTGAGGTTCTGGCCACGTTACATCAAGGAGGGAAACTGTTTCTCTGAGCGCTCTTGCTCCTTCCCTGAGGGGATGTCTTGCAAGCCCGTCAAGTCAATCAACAAGATTTTCCTCCGGTGGTATTGTCAAGGGTTTCTAAGACAGAAATACTGTACGTGGATACAGGTGCAATACCCAATCATCTCAGAGTGCAAGTGTTCGTGCTGATTTTCTCTAAGGAAGTAGTGGTGGTCAAGGGGGAGGGGGGAGGGGGGGCGGGTGGGGGGGGGAGTGGACTGGAAATACGGTTTCTATTGCACTGTTAACTCTCTACAGAGGTGGGCACCATAGCAAATCTATTTTTTTATATAGCATTTTAAGTGAAATACCAACATTGTACATATTTAAGAAAAATGCAGCTATTTTTTCTAATTGAACCAGGAGGACCATATTTTATTCTCAACCCTGAAACGTTGCTTTTGGGGGAACACGAGCACTTCATAAGGAAGAGCTTTTTTTTTGATATTTTTATGAGACATTGAAGATGGAATGCATATGCTACACTTCTCCAAGAGGTGAACTTTTTTTTTTCTTCAACTGAACATTGATGCTGACTGTTATTTCACTGCAATGCTGCCTAGAGTTTTTGTATAATATTAATATCAATATTAATTAAATTGTAAAAAAAAAAAAAAGTTGAGGTTAAAGATATATATAAAGGCGTGAACTCAGCTTTTTTGGAATACATAGTATTGTAGAAATAAACAAATCTGTACGTTTTATTTATTATTTTAACGATTGTGAGTATAGAGCATAAGGAAAGAGAATAGCAGAGTATACCAGAAAAAAAATATGGGAGATGTCTACTTGAATATTTCTAAAAATGACAAAAAAATAAATAAAAAAGTAAAACATATCAGTGTACATGTTATGGTTACACGTTTTAGCAATAAAGTCTATCTTTTCAACATGTATTAGTGTCAAGCCATGTTGCTTACAACGAGTGTCTATATCCAGGGGGGCGTGTACACTGTAAAAATATCATCTGAACATGTTGTCTCATTCAGTCTTAAAATCTGTCCTTGCAAGAGAAGTCTGCAGATAGCTGAGATTAACTTCACTTGTTTCCAACAGAGTTTGATTTGGAGGGTTTACTATAAATAACTGCCGTGACAATGTCATTGCATTTTTAGAAAAAAAAATCTTTTGAATTGGAAGCAAGTGAAATGGAACCACGTTTTATGAAAATGTTAAAGAGGATGACAGACTGATATTTTTTGCAGTGTAGACGGCCGGACTCCGAAGTGGAGTGGAGTTACTAACTGCACAGTAAGTCCAAGCTTCAGTGACTCTGTGTGGACTGCCTGACGCTCCACGCCGTCACAGTGATTTTAGAAAGGGCTGATTTACTACGCTGTGTAATGCGCAACACATACCTCAAGCGCCTCCACAGAACTGGCATTCATTTGTCTCAGCCAGAGGAGAAGAGAGGCCGAGGCACATTCATCTAACCCCGTCT
Organism: Thunnus albacares; assembly: GCF_914725855.1. Lineage (NCBI taxonomy): Eukaryota > Metazoa > Chordata > Actinopteri > Scombriformes > Scombridae > Thunnus > Thunnus albacares. The sequence continues at coordinate 11,606,748 of NC_058125.1, read as the reverse complement.
ACGCACATGCTCGTTTCAGGGCTCCGAGGTGTTAACATAATGGGTAAAATATGATTCAGACATTTCAAACAGTGTCAGATGATAAAATGGCGAGCGTATACGCGCAAGCCAGGGGCGTCTGGGGTCTGTGCTTTTTACTTTGGAAGCTCCACACAAGTTCCACTGAGGTATTTGTATAGAGGTGGACTGGAGCAGACCGGCGCCTATTCAAGTCTGACCGCCCTGGAGAGAAAAAAAAACAAAGCCCATAAAACAATGGTCAACTGTTTTTGACGTTAGCAGACTATTAATTGGAGAGCAAGGGTACGCTGTCTGCAAGTTAAAGAGATATGGCCAATTAAACGCGCTGGAGACGCGCAGGGAAATTAAGTCGTATGAAATTAAAGCGAGGAGTCATTTTCTGTAAGTAGGGGGTTTTATGGTGTTTATATCATTCTTTAAATACAATCAACGACTTAAACAGAGCCATGACTAAATGTCTGAAAGCTAAAAGCGGCGTGTGTAGTATTTCCACTGAGCGCATCTTGTGTGCGTTAAAGTGATTTGTGTTTTTGCTGGCAGAGTTGGATTTGACACTTGCCGCCCGGTTATTGTGACAGAACCACTGAGGGGATTTGGTAAGCAGAGGAGAAGAACGGCAGCATGCCAGCGGAGGAGGAGGAAGAGGAGAAGGAGCAGGAGGGGGGCTGCTTTCCTTACTGTCAGCTTCTTTCTTGATGATGTCTCGGGGTTTTTAGAAACTGCGTCTCTGACTCGACGGCGCCACTCAGCCGCCCCCTCTCGACTGCGCAGAATGAGGCACTTTGGGAAACAGTAACCCTTTCAGGCTCTGCCCGGAGAGTATTTTAGAAGCGTGTGAAAGGCAATACGCCGCCCTGGCTCCAGCCAGTTAGGTGCGCACCTTTTAGAAACAGACCCTGCCAGCCAGTCAGATCAGTGGTTCTCAAAGTGGGTTCCGGGGACCTCCAGGTGGTCCTTGAGGGGATTCCAGGGGGTCCTCAGCAAAATGATGAATCATTCAATTTCAGTAAAATGCTTAATTCACTCGAAATCAGCCAATTTTGACAAGATATACGACTCATTACTTTAGTCATATATCACTCTTATCATTATTATTTCCTCAGTGACAAAATCAGATAAACTCTTCAAGTGTTCCTGCTAAACTTGTCAGGTGACGCTCCAGGGTCCAGAGTTGTTGTGTTTAATTAAACCTCTAATGAAAACATTAGACACATATAAAGATATATTATGTTAAATGATCTTGCAGGTATTATTTTAGAACCTATCATTATCATGAATGAGTCATCTGATGAGATAAGATTACATTTCTTCTAACCAGCTCCAGCTCTAAATCCACGGTACATCCACTAAATGAATCCTGTCCTAGAAATAGCAACCTTTTGAATAAAGAGTTAATATAGAAGTGTCTGACATGCTTGTAGGTTAAATATGGACCATGTGGTTTATTTCTCACACCCAGGGAAATATTCCAATCCTCAAATGAGTAAGTGTCAGAGACTCCTGTCTTCACTTTACAGAAACCTGCTATGTTGCCTATTTCACTACTTCACACCATTCATGAAAGATACACATTCATTTATCAACATACTGAAAAAAAAAAAATCATCATAAAATTCACTTTATGTAAATGTATAATCCTCATGGCTCCAGACAGACCTTTGATTGACATGTTATGCTGGGAAAAATTAGAAAAAGCCTCCCCATCAAAACCATCAGAGCGCCACATGTGAAGTGTTGACACATCAGAGCAGCTTGTCCATAAAAAACGTCAAGACAGCGGCGGCCTTTACCCTGTGAGATCCTCAGCATCATTATTGTCTGACACAGCCTGCATGAACATAAACCTCTGACAAAGTGAGCTACAAGGACCTCACAATAATAAATAAATTTTTTTATATTTGTATTGTCATATTTATTTACACCCCTTTGTGAATATAAGAGAAAGCACAAATTTGCTGCCTGTAAGGAGAATTTAAAAAAAAGGCCTGGAGACAATTAGGATGGGATGATGGGGGGGAAGGGGTGACACGCTTAGTGGTGATGATGAGGCTCTGTCTCCTGATGAGAGTCAATTATTATGATGGATTGTGGTCCGATTGGAAATGATTGGGGTGTGTCAGAGGGTGGGTGGTAAAAGGTCTGCGGTGATTTTCATTCGGGCAAATATGCGAAAGGCCAGATTCATACCTGCGTGGGCACATACATGCCGAAGTGTGTGAGTGAGTGTGCGTGCTGATTGCCTGCATGCACACAATCAACCACAGGCAAACGCTCACACACACATCTCTGGCGTGTGTGCAGTGGGCTGACAGACAGACAGAGACGGAGACAAGGGTCTGTGGCTGTAACTAAGGCCCAAACCCCATGGTTGTAAAAGCCAGTGAGTCAGCACTGCTGAGGTTATTGATGATGACAGGGTATTAGATGGAGCACTGAGGGGAGGGAGGGCACACACACACACACTCACTCACACACACACACACACACATAAATGCAGTCACCACAGATGATACCCAGCATTCCGTCAGACCACCAACCCCGGCTTGTGGTGTCTGGAGGCTTGTGTGTGTGTGTGTGTGTGTGTGTGTGGGCGTCAAGCGTTTGTTCATGTTGTATAAGAAGCAAGAAAGATGTGTGTGAGTGCCTGTGTGCATCCACGTCTCAGTGTGTGTGGGAGACAGAAGCTGTGGATCTGCAGTATGTGTGCTGTGATACTGTAGTGTGTTTTTACAGATCCATTACAGTCTTCCTGGTGGTCTTCGGTTGATTGGTCACTCTCTAAACCACCGAAGGGCCCAGATTGGTTAATTACAGTCCTCTCTCACCAAGGTTATGCCTGAAATGCGTGTCTGTGTTTTCATGTGTGTGAGTGTTTAAGATGGGAAGTCTTCTTCAAGGAGTTCACATATGCCTCTCACCGCGCTCCCATTGCTTTGAGAGAGATCCAAGAGCAGGCGCCCATCATGATCTCAACCATCCATCACTTCAAGGGCTTACAAACCTGACTTGGAATCATCCGCAGTGGGCACAAAATTCATAACATGCCGTTACATCAACACAGCGGCCATCTTGGCTGGCAAACAACAGGTGACTGTAGTCAAATAACAGGTGATTGTAATCAAACTCCAGTCATCGCCAACGAGTGGCGCTTATGACAATTAGGCAGACTGGTAGGAAATGCATGTAATGCCACAAAGAGTCATGAGAACATGCATCATTCACAGTACTGCATTACTTCCATTTTTAGTTTCTCAGAACTGGTTGCCAGTTAGTTTTAGTGATTATTTATCACATATGGAAAAGTCTGGCTGATAACTTCAGTATGCTAGCGTCTGAGGAGTGTGAAAAGCAGCTTGTGATTCGGAGCCAAAGTGGTCATGTCTTTAAAATCCAAGCTCTTAAAACACATGTTGCATGCCGAACATTACTTGTTTTTATACATTTAAACTAAATTTCTCTTATTAATCTCATTTGTCTACTATTTTATTCCTTTAATCACTTTGTAGCTGTGACTTGAAAAGTGATAATCAGCAAAATAAGGTTATCATCACAATTTAATACTGTTGGCGTTGCGAGAGCTCCCTTTAAATCGACAGCAGTCTGAAGTCTGCAGTTAGAACCTGGTTACCCTGTATGCTCTTATGAGCTACCCTTTTAATCAGACGCATAGTGTCAGAGTCACATTTCTGTAGTCATGCTTGCTGATTACTCAGTTTAACTCTTGTTAGATGTAACAGATATTGTAAGCCCAAAGTAAGGCCTAAAAATAGAGCTGTGGGTGGCGTGGCACTCACAGGGCTGGGAATAGTGCATATTCTGAGCTCTGTTTCCATGGTTACTCATGCTTTCTCCCTTTGCCAGCACGGGTCTCAAATTCACAAAATAGTCCCCATTGCATCAATGGTTGTGTTTTTTATCCCTTTAAGAAGAGACTATTTTTTTAAACTTTTTTTCATGTTTTTTTCCTCCCCAATCAGTGCGTTAAAGTATGTAGACCATGTTTGGTACATGCCACTGTCACAGACTGTGAATTGTGAAAGTGTTAGTCCCGGGGCTAAAAATGTATGGACACAAATACGCCACTAACCACTACTGACTTCTCCATTTTTACCTCATCAAGCTAAAATCAGAAAACCTTGCTTGTCTGTCAAACTAGACACAAAATTGACACTGTTTTAAAGAGAGACTGCAAAGTGAGTACAAGTCAACTCAGAGCACACACACACACACACACACACACACACACACACACACACACACACACAGCATAGATATTAGCATTGGTCAGTACTCATCACCAGCCCACACAAACACTAGGTGTACCCAGAGTGCTCCTGATACATAATTGGTCCCTGCTTGTCATAATGACACATGCAGGTAAACATGCAGGTAAACTATCTTTAAGGTGTTTACTTGACTACTTGATCATGATTGCGTCGGCTTGATTATATACACACGCTTGAGTTTTCCTCCAATTAAAATCTATATTTTCCATATCCATCTCCTCTCACTCCAGCTCACTGCTGCTGTACTTCTCACACACACACACACACTCACACACACACACTCATATATACACCTCCCCCTCACAGCCTGTCCGGCGGCTGTCTCCCAGTACCCCTCTGTGCGCCTAGATGGCATGCTGAGAATGTTTACTTTCGCCACAGTGTGTATTTACAGAGCCTAATAGTTTTTTAGGCCGCAATGGCGCCTTGCTTCGTAACATGTGTACAACCCACCTACTCCCTCTAACTCCCTTACACACACACACACACACACACACACACACACACACACACACACACAGAAAACATACATCGCCCCCACCAAACAACAAATCAAACCTCTGGTATTTGGGGTTTGGCAGTAGTGTGAGCTCTGATGCAGCCAGGTGACACGAGGAAGCAGCAACATCAGAATGCGATGTTACTTCCTCTGTGATTGGAGTGAATGGATCAGATCCGGCTATAAATACTGTTAAGGCCTGAGATAAGTGTGTGTGTGTGTGTGTGTGTTAGTGCTACGAGAGGGTGAATGAATGCATGAAGGGCTTGCAATGAATGGATGCCGCCTGATGTCTTGAATGGTAGTGTGAGACATAAGGCACCCGGAGATTTGTCTATATGAAAGAGAGTAAGGGAGAGAGAGTGAGATCTTGTATTTGGATTAAACAGCTTAGACAGATAATATGATCCAGGTGGGATTCCTAAAGGCAGATAACTCTTCCTTCCTGGTCACATTTGCAAGAAAGATGGGGAAACATATCACTTAAACAATTCCTTCAAGGTTTCTGAAAGCAAAACAAAGGAAATTACAATTGATTTTATGCAAATGAAAACTGAAAATTGGACTTTTTTGGGGAGACTTTTGAAAAGGTTTTTCCATTCACAGAGAATCCTGTCTTTTGATGTGTGTTCTGTACTGTGAAAACAACTGCAGTGTATTATAGGGAAAGAAATCAGGGTCATGGGTCATGATTAAATGTTAGTTGCTGAGCCATGTAAAGACCTCGCCCATAAAAAGCTGTGAGTAAAGGACAGAATTTATCACACCACAGAAAAATGTGCAATTAAGCACCCAGCCAAATCTGAATAATTAAAAGAAAATCAACAATTTTATAAAATTCCACAAAATTGTGGAAAAATAAGCAGTATTCTCTGCTCTGAAACGCTGGGGGTACGTCCACTGAAGGCACTGAAAGCATGGCCCAACTGAACAGCCTCTGAGTTAACAACGCTCTGACCAAACTCCCATATAGAAATACACAATTTAAAATAGGCAAGCAAATTAGGTGTAAGGCAAGTAACATGGATGATATTTTAAAAATAAAGTAACATTAGGGGCTACTGTTTAATTCGGCACATATTTTGTTGGTAAATGTGGACTTGTTTCAGTAAAAATGTAACTTAAATGACTAGTTAACAAGCGAACTGTCACCAATCATCAGTATGTTAAATTGTCATTTTATTCAATTGAGTTCAGTGCACTTAAGATTACTCACCTCTCTGCTGAAAAATGTCTTCATTGTGGCCGCTGTCACCCTTGGTGCAGTTGCCTCTCACGTCGTGCTTTTTGGTGAAGTACTGCCTGGCCAATGCTCCTGAACATAGAGATGGTGAAAAACAGTTTAACGCTCTAACTGCACAATTCAGTACTACATAGTCCAGTTAAGTAGAAGATGCTACTTTATATTTCCACTCCACTACATTTCAAAGAGAAATATTGTACTTTTTACTCCACTACATTTATTTGACAGCTTTAGTTACTTTACAGATGCAGATTTGACACAATGGATAATATAACATGCTTTTAAAATACAACGCACTGTTAAAGATGAAACCAGTGATTTCCAACCTTTTTGATTTTTGGCGTCTTACAAAAAGCAGTGTGTAGTCGGGGTCACATTTCAGATGTCTATGAGTTGTTAATGGCTTCACCAAATAGTGATTTTTCCCTCTAAACTTCTTACCTCGTTTCATTTCAATAAACGTTCAAATGATCAAATATTTCACCAAAAATCGAGGATTAGAGAAAATGACCAAAAACTGAAAACAGATTTGTGTATCAGCACTTTGGTTCTTTGATTCTTTCCTCTCCCATTAATCATCTCATGACCCCTCAGATTTATCTGGTGACCCTTTGGAGGGACCCGACCCCTAAGTTGAAAACCACTGGACTAAACTAGCAGCTACAACAGTAACATGCTGCTTACACACCGATGCTTCAGTGTTAATAATCTAATGATGTCATATATAATAATATATCAGTCAGAGGGACCAAACCAGTACTTTAACTGCAATACTTTAACTACATCAAGCTGATAATACTTCTGTACTTTTACTTAAGTAGGATTTTTCATGTAAGAATTTTACTTGTAATGGAGTATTTTTTACATTGCTGTATTGGTACTTTTACTTAAGTAAAAGTTCAGAATACTTCTTCCACCACTATTAAAAAGTCACTACATAACAAGTTCCACATAAGCATTCCAAAAAAACAGCAGAGCGCTGCAATTAAAAACAAGTGCAGTCAATTAACCTTTAGTCCCCTGAGGAATAAGGTTATTTAATGAAAAAGGTGCTTGAACAATGGATGAAAAGCCTGCTGCCAAAGAGCTACGTATAATACATTTTAACGGGAAATTGTGCAGTTTTATTTTAATATTTTCAAATTCCTGCCTTGCGTGTATGTCTGCTTACATCCTCATTATGTATTTATGTGTTTTCTTTAGTTTGTTTCTGTACCACTTGCATTTAAAGATCCCCTCCAGACATGTTTGAAGAAATGAAAATAGTCTGCTTTTTTTCACAAAAAAATTAAATTCCATCTTTAAAAATCCTTAAAATGACATCTACTCCTTCATTAAAAAGTGTCAGTGTATGTGCACTGGAGGCTTCAAGTTTCCACATCATACTTGTGTAAGTCGCATACTGACACTGACACAATTGACCCAAAAGTTATTGTGATGTCACAAATCATTCTTGTAGGTGCACACCTTAAACTCAGATTTTAGGTGAGCACCAAAAAACTTTCCACTTTCAGCAGATGAATGTGAAACAGCCTTCCATTATAAAATACCTCAGACACTATTCTGCACAGTGAAGCTTAAATAATTGAAGGAACAAGAAGAAAAACTGATTTTCGAATGAAGGAGGACTTTAAAGTTTATCTTGATCTCGTATACTGCCTTGGAGAGATGAGGTAAATGAGAGAGAAGTGACATTTACAGCAAAGAGAAAAGTGGACGAACATCGGAGCACGCTAACATTTTATAAACAGTCTCAGGAAAAAGTCAATCATAAACAGTTCTGCTCTTTTCTATTTTGTTGTTCAGTGCTGCGACTTTTCCGCCTCTGCTGATAACTAGCTGAACAAAAACCATATGTTTTCATGTTCTTGCTTTTCCAGTTCAGTGCAGTGAATTAACCAGCACACAGGGTGAGATATATTTGTAGAAGAGGTTCCAGTAACATGTCTTCAATGGTAAACTCAACAGATCAGAACACAGTGCAGCCAGTGAGACTTTATGTGTTGAATAACGGGTACAACTTTAAAGTCACTTATCTTTCAAAATATTCTGCTGTGATGGATTTTTGTTTTTTCGACAAATTGTGGTGAAAATTTGTGTAGCTTTCAGCACATTAATCTCAAGGTCGGATTCTTTGTGGGTTCAAATTTGACTCAGTGTCTTTAATGTTTTGCTTTAAACTTGAAAAAAACTTGCTATCTGCATATCTACACATACAGAATAACCTACAGAGGAAAGCAATAGCTTCAGCCCCTTTCTTTGCTGACAGGCATTGTGGGACTTGTAGGAGTTCACTACCATAAGAATAAGTATGTGCAGTGGTGGAAAAAGTACTCAGATCCTTTACTCAAGTAAAAGTACCAATACAGCAAATCAAAAATACTTTATTACATGTAAAATTCCTCCATAAAAAATCCTACTTAATTAAAAGTACATAAGTATTATCAGCTTGATGTAGTTAAAGTATTGCAGTTAAAGCAGTGGTTTGGTCCCTCTGATTGATATATTATTATGTATGACATCATTAGATTATTGATACTGAAGCATCAGTGTGTAAGTAGCATGTTACTGTTGTAGCTGCTGGAGGTGGAGCTAGTTTGAACTACTTTATTTACAGTTAGTTAGTTTAGTCCAGTGGTTCCCAACCTAGGGGTCGGGCCCCTCCAAAAGGTCACCAGATAAATCTGAGGGGTCGTGAGATGATTAATGGGAGAGGAAAGAATCAAAGAACCAGTTTTTGGACATTTTCTCTAATCTTCGATTTTTGGTGAAATATTGGATCATTTGAACGTTTATTGAAATGAAACCATGCGAGAAGTTTAGAGGAAAAAACACTATTTGGTGGAGCTGTAAATGACTCATAGACATCTGAAATGTGACCCCGACGACACACTGCTTTTTGTAAGACGTCAAAGGTCAAAAAGGTTGGAAACCACTGGTTTCATCTTTAACAATGTATTTTATTTTAAAAGCTTGTTATATTATCCATTGTGTCAAATCTTCATCTGAAAAGTAACTAAAGCTGTTAAATAAATGTAGTGGAGTGGAAGTATAAAGTAGCCTCAAAAATGGAATGGAAATAATTAAGTAAAGTACAAGTACCTCAAAATTCTACTTAAGTACAATACTTGAGTAAATGTACTTAGTTACTTTCCACCACTGAGTATGTGAAACAGATTGGGTACAATAGAAGTCATCACAAAATGAAACACAGATTGGTGATATATAACAGTGAAAGAGTATAAAATGGTCACTGTAAAAGTTGTGAAGGGGACAGTGTACTCGATCTGACTGAAAGGACAGAATAAGCATTAAGAGTGGAGTCTAAGACACTTGGGCCATTGTTTTATTTTCTTTCTCCCATCAAACAAAGAGCCCGAGGGAACCAAACAGGTGAAAATAACTGGCTGCATTTTCCCCCTGGGCTGCCATGCACGACTTGGGCTGGTGAACCTGATGTCCTGACGCCTGCCTGTCTGTCGTATTCAGCCGAGGTGGTCTATTCAGAGTGAGGGACCAGGGGACACACAGCCCAGGGGGTGTGGACGTGTGTGAGTGTGTATGTGTTCATGTATGTGTGTTGGTGTGTAAGGGGGAGGGGGTGGGGGGCACTGTGAGCAGCAGAGAATGCTTGGTGATGGGTTACCAAAAACAGAGCACCAGGGGACAATGGGACCCAGGACATTCCTGACATAACCCCAACACACCGGGGAGGAAGTGGAAGGGGGGATTTATTGGTGTCAACGGCCCCTCGCCCCGAGAGGAGGAACGGGTGCCTCTTTTGTCCCCTCTGGCGTTGGAGATGGACTGAATCGAGACGCCTTGCACAGAGAGGACGCCTCTAAACACATACACACATAATAACTCCTTTGAAAGAAGAACCACCAATTAGGGAATGGACATATATGGCTATAGAGGTTTAGACTCAAAGGGGGCAGGTTTCTGTGTGTGCATGTGTGTGTGTTGTTGCATGCCTGCCTGCATGCACTTGTCAATAGGGTCTGAATGTAAAGAGAGAGCCAAATGGGATGCTTTTCAGCTCAAAGTGCACAAGGGTTGAGCCCATGGGAACACTGCTATGAACTTGTTTGAATCAGAGGGCATTTAGTCTCATTTAGGAATGGTTCATGTTACACTGAAAGAGACCACAATGAGCAAGACAATGTAATAGTCTGGTAATTGGCTGGACAATTGTCAAGTGAATTTCCCATAGTGTTACCCCAAACCTTTGTGTACTTAAGAAATAGGTCATACTCTCATGTTGAGTGAAATAGAATTAAATTAATTTATATTATCACTTTAAGCAAATCAGCAAAGACATTGCAAAAACATTAAAAACCAGGTTCTGTTTCTCATAATGGAACATTTATCATTTTCTCAGAAAAGGCATGAATCACACCACCCATTATGCCCATTTAATATTATTCAACTGGTGAGAAGAAACATCCTTTTAGTAATGGGAGGGCTGGTTTTGAGTTGCATTGTAATTACTGACCCAACCCCGAGCCTCCTTACAGCCTATGCAAACCATATTGAAGGTAAATACCCCTTTTGTGAACGGAAATGACTACGGAAAGCTGACCACTAGGCCTGACAAAGAATACTTTTTCTCCATAGATACTTGAGACTTAAGCCTTACAGAAAACATCAACATCACATTGATTTAAGGCTATATTTGAGGTTATTGATTTAGAAAATATCAATATACCTGCTGAGGCTTGATGAAAAAAGGCCCCTTTTAGAATCCGACACAGTTCTAATTGAATACAATTACTTTTCATTAACACAAATTAAATTTGGGTTTTTTTCCGGTTGAACCAAAGAAGCAAATAATCAAAGGGGCCTTAAATCACAGTGTAGAAGCCTTTTTTTTATCCCAGCAGCTACGCGAGGCCTGGGATCACTTCTTCAGCTCTTATGTACTTGCCTAGCATCAACTTTGACAATTTCTGACTTTCTGAACGTGTTCTTAGCCAATGGTCCTGTTACAGCACTCCCAATTTGACCTGCTTAGCAAATCATGTAACAGGTGGAGCACCATGCCAAACTAGACCAATACTGCCATCTAGTGGTGAAAAGATAAGGGTATGCTACACTTTGGTTATCTATAATCCCAGATAAACAGTAAGAAGTGGATGTTTTGAGGTATTACAGGCTCAGGGGCTGTATTGTGGACATGGTAGCTTTTGGAATAAGCCTTTTTAAATGATTGTTAGCTTGTGCATTATTAATCTGTCAGATACCACGTGATGATTTATAATCAGATAAACTGTTTCCAAATATATGAACTAACCCATCCTCAATTTAGCCCTGCAACACTGTGCCATTCAAGGTTGGATGGCCTTAAAAACACCTTCAAAGCAATTATGAATGTGCTCTGATATGTGATCAATAAAAACAGAAACACTGGAGTAATCTGGTGGCCAGTAACTTCATGTTGTTGCATGTCACTTCCCATCTCTCTCTGCCATATCTCTGTTGTCACCTATTACCTAATAAAGTTAGCCAACAGAAGAGAGAAGAAAGAAGACAGCTGTGACATACTATATGAGTAATCAATTGAGTGATCATCCACCAATATTATTACCATTTTTGATGTTGATGAACTTAGACAGACAGGAGGGGGGTGTATTTTCTTCTAACTGATTACAGATTCATTTGGCCATTATTTACCATCAGTGAGCTTGAACTGAACCTCCACCAGCATCCACTTCCAGCTCACTGGATTACAACTAATTCACCGAGCGGCTCTGTAGCCTTGGGTGGCATCGTCGTGGCTGTACAATTTATTAGCTAATCGGCAAGACAGTGCCAGATTCTGCTGCTCATGAATATGAAGGCAGAATGAGAACCAGAACTTTCATTAGAGTGCTTCAGCTCTCTCGCTCTCTCTCCGTCCTCAGAACACACATAGAGTTCAAATGGGAACTCCCAAGCGCTTCCAGCTGGCAACACTTTGGGATAATGATGCTGGATTCCACACAAATGAAGGGTCTAAATACCACCAGAGAGGTACCTGAACCCCCTCCTCAATTCACATACATGTATTTAAAAACACACACTCAGACTCAAGCAATCTTTTTTTTTTCCCTCTGTGGGTCAATCACATATGCACTAACACACAAAAGCTGAAAAGCCAATTTCCCACCATCATCCTGGACAGTCGCTGCTGTCAAATGTAAGCAGCTATCCCAAAAATAATCCTACAGCAAGTCAACAGTACACCCCCCCACCACCCCTCCACACACACAAACACACACATACACACACACACACACGTACACACTGAGGCCGGCACACATCCTGTGAGTCTTCAGGAGTGGAGATTGGGTTACTGCAGATTCCTAGCTGCGGCCTCGAGGTATCCTCATTTAAAAACTCTCTGTGGTTGAGTCATCAGTGTGAGCTGGGAAGAGACCACCTTCAGTGGTGCGATGTCAAAATGATGGATGAGACAATAATACTGGCAGAAGAGCTATTGATAGCTCTCTTTCCTTAATGTTGACATGTTGATACCGCACACCCCAAGCAATGGAAGTGTGTGTGTGTGTGACAGAGAGAAGCATAGAGAGACTCTAGGCCTGCACACACACACACACACACACACACATGCACAGCACAAGGACATGCTGGTATTATACCCATTAATATCTCTTCCGTTCCCACTCAGGCCCTGGGTCTTTGAAGTGGAGTGGCAGCTGAGCCCTGAGCAAGTGAGTGTGTGAGAGGATGTATACAATAACGCCAACATGCCGTCTTGACTCGAAGATGAGTCGGCAGAGGGAAAGTAAACAGGCGGGGTTCCCTGAGCGGCTGTCGTTATAAACAGGGGGTGTGCTGAGAGGGGCTCAGGCTGTTTATTTTTACATGGGACCTCAATGTCGTTTGAAGTGCCCTCACTGCTCTCTCCCTTTTTCTTTCTCTAACTTGACCTCCTTTTCCCATTTTCCCCCTAACCCCACCATCACCTTCCCCTCCTATAACCCCACCTCTACAACCACCCACCCATCCTCTCTGGGGTTCTCGCCAGCAGCAGCTAATTATCAGTCGGTTGGGTTCCACCGTGCTCCTGTGTTTGGCCCACTTTACCTCTGACTGTAAAGGCATATGGATGTGAAGTGTGTTTCTGTACAGTGACACAGAGTTTCTGTGGTGAACTTGAAGGGCATCAGCAGGAGCCTGCAGACTAGTGAATGTACTCTCACTGTGGGAGAAATGTCAGGTGTATGGTTGAATGCTTGAATTATAATCACTTGTCCCATCAGCTGAGCTGTGTATGAGTAGTAACACTAAGCATATATGTACCATTTTAGGTGACAGCGTCCACTTTAAAAAATAAAATGTATCAAATTACTACTTTTAGTGTGAGCTTGACTTTTGCACTTGTTCATAAGATATAATGATACCATTTACTAATAAGGCATCTGTTATTGGTCATTAATAAAAACAGGTTTAGGGTTGCTGGAGTGTCTGGAGCACCATCCATATATATAACAATGTATTCACATTCACAACTAATGGCTTTATGGACTGTTATTAAAGGATGGGTTCACAGTTTTTCAAGTATGTCCTAAAACAACAGTCAGGTACCCAAATGAACATTGACACATGTTTTTCTTACTATAATAATTTCTCCTGTTCATACTGACCATTATGAGATCCCTTCATAATGCACTTTAAACATGAGTGATGGGGGACAAAATCCACAGCCCTCCTTCCTCGCAAAAAAATGTATTTAAAAGTTTATTTTAAGTGGATGTCTTTCAAAGTTATTGTCTTTTTGGTACCAAATTCCATCATTTAGGATCCTTCCACGGCAGCTGAACAGGAAAACACTGTCCGTCAAGACACAAAGAGAGACTTTTATACTCATAAGACTGTAATTGTGGAAGGTATCCACTTTGTTTGACTAACTCTGCTAGCTGAAGCCTCATGTTATCTTCAGATAAACTTTTAAATACATTTTTGCTCAAAATAAGGACTGTGGATTTTGTCCTCCATAACTTACATTGTAAATGCATTTGGAGGGGATCTAATGGTCAGTATAAACAGGTTGAATGATTACAGCAAGCAACACCTGTTTCAATGTTCATATTGGCACATGACTATTGTTGTAAGACAGACTTGAAAAGTTGTGAACCTGTCCTTTAATGTCTTATTTACATGTATCATTGCAGATGACTTTTGCTGATGGCTTATTAGAAAATGTAAAACCCATTAATGTTCATTAATGGTTTACAAATATTCATAAATGGCAAACGTAAGCCCTATGACAATAAAGCTATAGGAAGATATTGGGTAGGAGCTTTAAACATTGCTGTAGCTGCAAGCAGAAAACTTTTGCCAGACTTAGTGATGACATGTGTTCTCCAACCACATTATCTGAGAGGGTCAGCTCAAGATGTAACCATGCACCGACTGACTTGCTGAATAAACGCAAAAAGTACAGATCAAATGCATAGTATTAGCAAGAGTCATTGATGAATAACATTTTAATGTCAAGTAATTATTATAATTATAATACTGAGTAATAACATTCCCTGAACATCAAGAGAACTGCATGGTGTGTGTAACGCTCTGATCAATTTGTCTCCAAATGGACAAGCTAATTGTTCCTAACATATGAGATGTAACAGGCTGGTTGAACAGCATGACAGTGGTGTTAGCAGAGGTTTCCCAGTGCATGGTTAAAACCCACAAAACATTAGGTTAAATTTCACTCAAGACTCCAAAGCTTCTAAAGATGCCAATTATGTTAAGCTGAATGTTGGAGAAATGTGTATAAAATTATCCATTTGATCTAATGGTTCAGCCATAAATGATGTCATCTTGTGTTTTAATATGTCACCCAATATAAGCAACATACAGTTTCAATGAAGCGTTGGAGCAAGCAGGTGCACTGACAGTGTGGAAATGTTTTTATAGTTGTTTTAATGTTTTAGAAGCTACTAAAGGAGACACTTAAGAGAAAAATCTTGTTTCAAGAGGATAAAGTGAATTTTGACATCAGTAGGACTGTGTGATCTCTTCAGTTAGCACCAGTCCTTCACACCTTCACATGCTCATGAAGATTGTTTGTACTTTTGGGTCAAAAAAGGCTCACAGCTTGAACTTTGATCAATATTTGGCCATTGACTCATCAAACACAGGTGTAACTAATCACATCAATTATGGCTGCATTCCATTTAGATGTTTTAGCGCTGGGGCTCTTGTACTGCGCATGCTAATTGGATGCCATTTGTTATTAGGTCAAATAAATAGAACAGGGGTATAATTAATGTTATTAGTTACACCTGTGATTTCCCTGCAATAACAAGTCAAAATGTCTCCTGTGAGGAAGGTTTATGGTCTGAAATCGCTTTAAAAATAACTTTGCCTGATTGTTTCTCGTTATTTTAATGACAACGTCAAGAAATCTGGCACCAAAGAGCGTAAAGTATAATATTTCTACTAAACTGTGTGGGTGGATGCAAGGTCAGTAGTCTGACTGAGGTTTACAAGTACTTCGCCACGAGAGGGCGTCCTTCCCCCACTGAAAACAAGGTAGGGGGTTTCCCTCTGGACAAGGTAAGCATCTCCCCTTGCGCCCAACAGCAGGGGTGCCAAAAAATGAAGCGAGGACAAAGCCGGAGGCTGACATTTTCTCCAGGGTGTCCGCCGCAGGGAACCCAGCGTTGAGAGCCCCGGGCTTTGAACAGACAGACCACTGAGGCTTGTTGTGCAGACAAAATCAGAAGACTGATCCAAGTGCAACAACTCTAAAGGATCGAGGAGCTCCCCGCTTGAATCCCATCTGACAGCGAGTGAGTGTGTTGCCTGTTGTTAGTCTTGCTTTCTTTCATTCTGTCTTTAACGCAGTCTAATCTCTCCCACTTGTAATTGGAGAGATAATCTACCTAGATTAGTGCCTGCCCAGCGGAGCTCCTTTATTTCACAGAAATGCGTCAAAATGGGCCTTGTGCGGGTAAAATCTATGGACATGAACTATACTGTTGTAAATAGATAAAGTGTGTCAACGCTAGAAACAAATCAGTGTGGAGGATATCTTACAGTTTAATATTTCAGTGTGTTGTCCTGTTTCTGAACAAAAGGTTTACTGTAGTTTTTCGATTCCAAAACACTCAGTTGGACTAAATTTTATTGAAAACCTGCTGCTTGTTTCAGTTTCTGTGTTTACTGGCCTGCTCTCTAAAAACAAATCAAAATCCCAGTTTAAACTCAAACTGTGTAATTGAAAACTACAGGACAGCAAATAATAAGAAAATGTCGTCATCCCACACTCGGGGGGGATTTTTTTTTAGAAATAAAGACCAAGGAGCATCAAGGAAAAAAATAAAAAGACAACAGAATAATGAAGATTCATTGTTCAGTTAATTTAGACTCCTGTTAAGCCGATGAAAATGTTATTTTAGGGTTTGATTCACGTGAGAAAATGATCAAGAATGGGAGGAGAAAAAAACGACTTGGAATGAAGGATTGACTTAATTTAGCATGGATAAATAAAAGAGAATAAAGTAATTGGACATGAGGCCAGAGGAGCAAAAGGAGTAATAACAATAAATACAGGCTGATGGCAGATACATAAATGTGTGGAGATGGGAAGTTTCTTTGGGGAAACATTTATCAAGTTTTCACGTCTAAAAAATGTATAAAGTGTAATTCCTTGCATACGGCACAGTGAGTCTTTAGTCGTGCACTTGCTCGTCATTTATCTTGCCTCGACTTTGATTCAAGTTAATTGGTTTTTGGCCAATTTTTGGTGAGGTGATCCGTCGTGTTTGAACCCATTAAGTTTAATTTTCTTCATTAATTAGAAGGCTATTGGCTGCAGGTGTGTTCTGGTGTAGGCTGAGCATGCACGCACACACACACACACATACACACACACACACACACACACGCACGCACACACACACGCACGCACACACACTGGGTTGAGGTTAATTATCCACGGTTTTGAACACATTTAAATGGTCTTTGTTTTAGATGAATGGTTGGAATAAAGGCACAAAAGCGCAGCTCGGTCCCGAGCCGGGCCGAGCCGGGCCGGGCTGTTCCCCCCAGAGGATGGTACAGTAAATACAAGAGGAATGTTGATCAGCTTACAGCGGAGCCAGGAGGTGCTCGGGATTTGATCAGCCGTGATGCTCGAATAATGAGCCGCCAATAGGCAGGCTGCACCTGCAATAACACAGAGAGCAACATGCGTGCTGCTGTCGCCTATAAATTAACAGGGATTTTAAAACGGACGTCCTTGCTGTTCTGCTGGGCTGATTTTACAAATGTAACATGTGTTTCTCTATACACATTAAAAATTAATAGTTCTAGTGCTCGGGGGTGAGATCATTTGAAAGTTTTTAACAGCCAAACTAAATCGCACTCTCAATAACACATCAGTGCCTCGAACATAAGTCACCACTTCTGTTCTTTAATCACTTTGTGATGGTGATAGATGTCAGTATTAATATAATGAATGGGCCTACTACTGTCTACAATTGAAGCAGCTGCAATTCCAAAGTCGCTGTAAACCAGTGATCTCTCCTGTGCGCCTTTACGCACTCTCCCTTAGATCAGCTATATAAATGTGCCCATCATACTGATCATGACCTGCTATGCTCATCGGCTGTTGCGCCTTAAGCACTAGAAGAAGGGTATAAGCCATATGAATGCAGTTAATTAGTTAATGTACTGTCATGACCGAGGGTGCAGGGCCACATTTTCTGTGCCAAAACGAACATCTCTCTCTCTCTCTTTCTCTCTCTCTCTCTCTCTCTCTCTCTCTCTCTACACACGTACAACAGACCATCCTCATGACGCAATGACGGGCCAATGCAGTGATATATTTAATTTAATGCTACTTTTGTTACAATATATGAATAAAACCATCACAAAATCCACATTTTTGGTGCCTTGAAGCGCTGGCGTTCGGTAATAAATCCAACATGTGTTGCACTATTATAAGGATTAATAAGTTATTACAATCTGCATCTGATTCTTGTTTCTGTGGGCCCCGGAGCCCCGCTATACTCTGTTTCAACAGGTTCAACGTTGTGTTCTCATTACGACCTCCATATGGCTGCCTGTGAATACAGCGAGCCATGGGGCATTTAGAGCGAGCAGCACAGTAACAATCAGTCCGTAAAGCGGCGGAGGTATTTGTTGTAAAAGTGAGACCAGTTGTGTTGTTTGAGGAAAAAAAAAAATCTTGAAGCAAGTGGTAGTTTGGTTAAGTGTTTATTTTCGTTTGCGCGTTATTTTGGCTACACAGCTAAATTATACGCATCACCAAATTACAGGTAAAATAAAACTTAAGTTAACAAAACACAGTGGGCTATTGGAATATTTGGATCTCTCTCTCTCTCTCTCTCTCTCTCTCTCTCGCTCGCTCTTGCTCTCTCTCTCTCTCTCTCTCTCTCTCTCTCTCTCTCCCTCTCTCGCGCGCACACATGGTTGGGAAAATCTGGGTTTGATTTTAATGGGGAGTAGCCTACCCCGGGCTCGCTTTACAACCTATGGATGTACTGGACGATTTTCAGTTGGTTTGAGCTCCGGGCGCAGATGAGTGCAGTGGGTCCACCTCCTCTCTGTTGACTATGTCGCATGTGTTTCTCTTGTCCTTTAATATTTTAAAGCAGCGAGTGTGAGAAAGAAGAGACACTTTTGCGTTCGGAGAGGAGCATTTTCTGACGGAAGAGAACCTAAAAGCTAGTTGGTGTGGATCTCTCTGTGGACGCCTTTTAAATTTAAAGACAGCGGCAGTCACGACTTGACACTGCGGGGTAAGTTTATTATGTGCCGTGTCACTGTGCCTGTTTATTTCATATTCAGCGTGTTCGTGTTTATGTGGAGAGCAGATTTCAATTTTACGCACCACTTATTTCCTTAGAAAAGAAATGAGTGACTCACAGTGCTCGCACTGACGGGGTGCCCATTACCTGTCATTTGTTTTAAATGAAGGCAATGACTGTCATTACTTGATTATAGGCTGAGCTCGTGTGACTGTATAAGTGGGTGTTTGGGTCGCTGAATCGCCGGGGCGCGCTGGATCAGAGCGGTGGACACCGCAGACAGGTGTCAGCCTCCTCGGTTTACAACTGGCCCGTGGGTTGCAGCAAAAAAAAGTGAGAAAAACAGCCCGCGCAGAGGATTTAATACGAGGTACAAGAGGTGCGCTATACGGAGTCAGTGAGCTTTAATAGCGAGGTGGACTCAGAGCCAAGAGCGGATGCCAAAGCAAGCAGCGCGCTTCTCGGTTCCCGTCTTCCTCGGCACTGCCCTCGCCAAGTCTCCCAATGCGTTTGTCACTTCTAATATTTTCCCTACTCGCTTTGACGCTGCCGCATTCATATTGAAAAACATTTGTGCGCAAAAAAAATCAGGATGGCATATTTTTGTCTGCTATTAATGAGCCACAATAACTTTCGGAAACAACAACATTCCAAATCCAGACATAAACACGATTCTTTGTTTATTAAAGGTTAAAATCTTACTGAATTCTTTAAAGCAACTCTTGCTTTGAAGAAAAATGTCAAGTCAAGCATCATCAAGTTGCATCTATTCTGTGTTTTTTTTTTTTTTTCGGAGGAATAAAGTGAGGAGAAGCTTGATTTGATACTGAAGCCCATTGTGGGCAAGGTGTGACAGGAAACAATAGCCTGCACAATAATGATGAGCTCCACCCTCCCCAAGCTCATCTAGTCTGCTCTCAAGAAGCAACAAGCCTGGAACTGAAAGCGAGAGTCCCATACAGATTGCTTATCTTATCTGCTTCAATAGACTTAAAGTATGCCCCTATTGCACACTGAAACAGTGTCAGCCACTTGACCTACTTCTCACTCTCACCGCAAATGACTGGAATCAAGTCAAGGAAGAAGGCCTCTGAATCCTCACTGCTCACTGATGTCAGAGAGAATGTTGAGGCATCAAGTGTAAACTCGGGGGGTAATGTTTGAGTTGAAGCGAGGTGCTGCTCATCTGGAGAGCGGCCATCACTTCCCTGTTTTTGCAAATTAATCATCATCATTTAATTGCATCACACCACGCTTCCATCAATAACAGAGCGAGGGGAGGTAGAGCCAGGAGCAGCTGAAGGCACATGATGTGGAAGCTAATCCAAAGCAACATAGTGCAGATTTTATTCACTGCTGCAAGTGTGTGTGTGTGTGTGTGCGTGTGTGTGTGCGTGCGTGCTTGTATGGGGTATTTATGAACCCCAGAGAAAGGCGGGTGGATTGAGATGGAGAAAGCTGCAGTAACATAAGCATATCATTTTCTTTTGCTTTGAAAAGCAGGATTCCTCAGGACTCTTGGCTCCCTCCACCTGAGCAAGTAAAGTCAACACATCCAATATATTTTTCTTTTATGGCTTCAACAGTTTGACATGGCAAAGTAATGCTAGATCTCTCTTTCTGTCAGTCCCTCCTTTTCTGTTTGTTCTGGGTGTAACCACCCGTTCCCTTCTTGAGTCAAGCTTTTGTCATTTTTACCAAAACGACATGAGCCGTTTTTTATTTTTAATAAAATTAGAGCTGCTCAGTCGTGACCACGCTGGTTGATTTTACGCAATCGGAACGATCACCTTTTTATATTACAGCTGTTTGTAACAAGCTTCCACATTTAGCTCTGGCACCTGATCACACATAGCAAAGTTTCCTTGAATGGCAGGTTAATATTGTGGAATTCCATGTGTAGAAAATTCCATGTTCTCCACAAGTTCCATGTTCTTTCCCTCCTGGATCAGTTCCGGCACAAATTTATATTTAGACCAGTAGATGGTTGACTTTTGACTGAGAATGAAGTCAAAAGTGGCAGTATGTTTTCTCTTTGAGTGACAAATTGGGTGTGTGTGTGTGTGTGTGTGTGTGTGTGCGCTTACCTTTCTTGTTGAAATACCTGTCATTCGTCAGCGTGACACCCAAGATGTCTCTCGCTGTGGGAAGAGGATCCAAGGGCAAAGATTCACATGCTTCATCCTGCCACTCCCCGCTCCCTGCTACGCCTGCATGTGTCAGCCACACATTTCCTCCAGATGCAGGGGGATATATATATATGTGTGTGTGTGTGTGTGAGGTCTGCATGCCCACCTAGTACCTATCAGAATCTGACTTGAACGCACTCAGTAGACCTCCTTTGTGTTGATAGCGAACTCTGAGTTGTCAGGCGTGATGGGCTGAAAGCTGATTTCTCCAAAGGAACTGGGTTTATTTGCACTTGTTTACTCACTGACAGTGGATTGGGTGTGTGTTTCCCCTCCCTGTGTATGCTAGCTGCTAGCTCACTTCTACTCATCTCACTGACATAAAGTTGAACAAGCTCTTGGCTTGCATGGTAACATGATAACGTCAGTCAAGCCAAAAGTCAGACATTTAAGTTCTTTCCCCTGTTAACCGGGAGGCTGTTGACCTCTGACCTTTAGGCAAAGATCACCCAGAGCGCTGTAAGATTGTTGTTGCAGGAGAGAGGAGAGAGCGGAGGTGGAGATGGGAAGGAGAGGAACAAGGGATGAGGGGAAAGGGTGGTGTCTGATGAGTCACGAGCTTTGGCATCCTTTACGATGTGTCCTCATGTGTGAGTGAGGGCACACGTTGTGAATACAACTACAACAGCGCATGTGTTAGTCTGTCAACAATGTCTGTGCTTAAGTGTAATGTACGCAACTGTGTGAGTATTCCAGGCACTTAATAAAATGATTTGTGGTTTTTTTTCCCCCTGCGAGTTCAAAGCAGGTCCTTGCTTTTGGCTGTGGGGTAGAGGTTGCTCTTGTGCAATGGAAAAAAAAAGAGACTGTTTTCCTGTTAGGGGGGCTTTTTGGGAAAACCGCGGCTCTGCCTACCGCAGCCAGCCTTCAAAAGGCTTTGAAAGAGTGCTCACCTCTCCACTCCTTAAACCCTTCCATCCCTCTAAATGAGCTACTTCCTCTCATATTCAGGAACACCTCACCTGCCCTTCCCCAACCACCACCATCCAACCACACCGCTCCAAAGCTGCGGTCAGGGTTATGCTCAAGTCCATGGGAAATGTTCAATAAGGGAGCCCTTAGTCCACCCACACATACTCAAAACACTTAAAGAACTTCAACGTGCTAGCATTTCTCGCATGTCTTTATCATCTGTTACCCCGCTGCACGGCCTTTATCCAGTGACAAACTTTAAGAGGGAATCGCAGGGTTGTGGGTGTCATCCCTTTCTCAGGCGCATCTTGAGAACACATGTAGAGGAAATATTTCTTGTATTTGAAAGCAGATCATAGCTTGATAAAGGAGGCTATAAATGTTTGAACTCTTGTCCATTCACTCCCTCATCTGTCAGTCCATCACTCTGTCAGTTAAAAATCCAAGACAAAGTACACGTTTTTCCTCCCTCACTTACAAGCTCACAGGTATATTTTGAACTTGTGAAACAGTTATTGACGACTGAAGCCTTCCTCAGTTGTTCTGAACCCCTGCTTTGATTTTTAGCAGAGAAACCAGAGTGTTGTGCCACAACATGGCTTGCTATTACTTTTGGCGACACCCCAATATAATTTATTAATCCTCAGATGTGATTCAAATCAAATGGATTCTTGGATGCGTATTGTGTTCTGGTTTTAGTTTCAGAAATGCATCATTACACAGTTGCAAACCCTGCTGCTCTTCTTTGTGGTGTTATTTAACTTTAATATCCACATTTGTTATTGATTTGGTCTTTTATTATATTTGGTTTTTATTAAAAAATAAATGTGATTTTTTTTTCAGGTTTTTATGTTAAAATGGGTGAAAACTGAAAAAAAAAACCTCATTAATATAAAAATTTGAGTGAAAATCTGATTACATCTACAAAGTACCATTTGTAGTCAAATCACCTTCATAGTTTAGCCATTTATTGTTTTTTTATATGGAGCTTTGGCTTACTCTCAACATCATATTTTTCCCTCCATTTTTCCGTTCACTTTTTATTACTAGAAGCCCTTTTGGAGCTATGCTCAAGTTACACTTTCTTATTGCAGCACAAAACAAAACAACGTTTGGACGTGTGGACAAAATATCCATGTGAAAATGCGATCTACACTGCCTGATCTGTTTTTGCGCAAATTAACCCTGTTTAACCCTGAAACTAGTGAGTCACTGCTGCATTCAACTTTCTGCCTGCTCATGTCCTTTACCCTCCCTACGCCTCCCGTTTTCTCACAAAAAAACACTGACCTCACAGAACACTTCATTAACAGAAAAATACACCACAACTTGTCCTATCAGCGTTTCTCGCCTGCTTTTGTACTGAAGTGTACAGTGTATGTGCATAAATACAGAGAGCGGTAGCTTAGCACAACTTCCTGTCAAAGTCTGTGAGAACTAGCCTGACCTCATATTTCACCTCGCGCTGTCTGTCT
Organism: Thunnus albacares; assembly: GCF_914725855.1. Classification (NCBI taxonomy): domain Eukaryota; kingdom Metazoa; phylum Chordata; class Actinopteri; order Scombriformes; family Scombridae; genus Thunnus; species Thunnus albacares. Next base: position 11,583,335 of record NC_058125.1, on the reverse strand, counting down.
TCTCTCCTCCTGTTCAGTTCTGGATCAGGTTCTGTTGATTTTAAGAACTGCTGTCGGACTGCGGGCCAGCCGTGTGGGCCAGGCCACAGAAGCTGCCGCATTCCTCTGCTGGGCGTTCTGTCTTTTTCCCTGCAGCGTCTCTTTCTGTCAGATGCAGAGGTGGAAAGGGATAGATAGGGGGAATTATTTAACGGATACTCTTTGGATCCTCCTGCTTTGTGTTTTAGCTTCACAGTGCATGAGAACCTGAGGCATGTTATCAGATTGTTAACAGATAGCAACGAGTTGAGGTGTGGCCACAAATTCAGGTGCAGCAGTTTTCTCTTGCTAGAGAGTTGATGGTGAACAGTTTCAAGGGTTGGAATTAGACTCAAGAAGAAAAAAAACAGTGGCAAATTTCCTTCCTTCCTACAAACAGACACACACACACACACACACAACCCTTGAGCAGACATAAGCAGGCTTTAAAAATTTGTCAGTGATCTCTCTGCTAATGACGCCCTCAGCTGTGAGAGTTGACCCCCTCCTGCCCTCGGTCCTCCCTGCTCCTCCCCTCCTCCTCCCCAATCCCTAATGAATGCCAGTGAGGAACTCCGAGCGCCCTCCACCCCCACACCCACCACCCCGCCCACCCACACACACACACACACACACACACACACACACACACACGCACGCACACACACACACACGCTCACACAAACAGAAGGATCGTCGTCACCACTGCGGAGACGGCCATCATGAAGTCACCAATATCTGACCCCTGTTAGCTGAGGCTTGTCAGTCATGTTGATTTATGTGGACAGGTTTATTTACCTATCGTGTGTGTGTGTGTGTGAGTGTGAGAGCTAAGTATGGTATTAGTGCTGAACTGATTAGTTCATTAATTGATTAGTTGATCAACAGAAAATTGACAATCAAATAATAGTTTAAATAATTTATCAAGCAAAATTGATTCAATTTTATATAATTGTAAATGACACAAATTAATTATATGGGTTGGGACACATCTGGGTTTGCATCCCAGATGTGATTCCTGAATAAGATGCACAAGTGTTTTATAGCATCAAAAACAACATCAAACCATGTGCAATCTGGATTTCTAAGGTTGTTGCTGCTCTCACTGTTCTTTTATATTCATACAATGAATCTTTCTATAGTGATAATGAGAATGGAGGTGGCCCTGTTGTTAGCCTATTAAAAAGTCCTCCATGGTTCTGGGCAGCCACTAATAACCCCACCAGGGATTACTGTACAGCAGGCTGGAGGGACAGCAGGGCACCAGTTTGGGCCTCAGCTTGCTGTCATCTGTGAGAAGCAACCCAGAAGACCTCCATTCACCCCCAGTCTGAGTGGGGCCGCCACGCCAACAACTAGAGCAGCGTGAAAGGCTCCCACTTGGGATACAAAGTGGCTCAGCTGTCCCTCTCCTATCCTCACCTCCCCCGGCGCCCTCCTCTACACCCAAGCCAAATAAAGCCTCTCAGCGACTTCTGTTTTCCTAATCTGTGAACTCTGACAGAGGCGCCCACGCTTGAAAGAGAGACAACTCAACATGGGATGATCTCCCGGTGACAGGGAGAAGCTGAAAAAACGTTTCCCGGAATGTCTCCGCTGAAACCTCCAGACCACCCTGCCATCTTCCTGTTCCTGTCTTTCTCTCTCTCGCTGCCTGTTTTTTCTGCCTCTCTCTTTCACTCCCACTGTTCCTCACCCACATCTTTTTAATCTCATTCCCCTTCTTTTGCCCTCCATCATCTATATTCTCTAATTGGGCTGTCACTGGTTGATTAAAACCATTGAATATGTTCCAATTGCTAAATGGCCTGCGTGGTCTTTGTGGAAAAGTACACCTCCTTATGCAGGGTCCTTCCACTTAAAAAGTCCCATATTTTTTCATCCATTCACATAATGTACCTGTAATACTAATGGGCAAATTATTTAACACTGCACTCGCTTACCCACCGGGGATTGTAGCACGCTGGCACAAGTACATTTTCCTTGTCATTAATCCACACAGGAATGTTGCAGTGATGAATTGGCAATGCAGTTTGTATTTGTCACTGCACTCCAAGCAGCCATTCACTTTGAAATGGCTTAGCTGCCACAGGAACAGTTTGTCTTTTAACATACCAGATGGTGGTAGGTTTGTGTGCTGCAGGGTCACATCAAACTTTAAAGGCACAATCTGTGATCCAAATGTAAACAAAAGGGTAGCCAATATGCTAAAAATTCAAACTTAGATTTTAAGCTGTTGGATTAATTAACACATCTTTTAATGCATGAATGTTAACCTTGCATTAAAGCTTGTTCTGTTTAATGCAAGGAGTTTAAAAGATCAATACCATTCCCATGGTCTGAATGGTAAATATCAATCTACTGCCACAAGCAGGTTAGCTTAGCTTAGCCTACATACCTGAAACAGGGGGAAACGGCTAGTTAACAAAGTGCTATGCTAAGCTAACCAGCTGCTGGTGGTGGCTTCACATTTATTTAACTCTTGTCAAGAAAGCAAACAGGCGTATTTTCCAAAATGTAAGACTATTCCTTTATTGTTTCCTGAAAGAACAAAATATTTGTTCACATCAGCTATGTAAATAAATGTGGTTCTAAAACGTTCTTCTTCGTAGTTTCCTGAAAATGTTTTTTTTCTTGTGTGGTATTCATTGTCTTCTTCAGAAAGACAAGAGACATGGGCCGCAGCTGTTGCTACTTCAACCACATTTAATGAAAGACAATGTCTGCCCCCACTGAGGGAAACTTGTGGTTTGTTAAACACACTGTCAATGCTGAAAGCAGAGGATTTTCTTGCTGAAACAGATTCTTAGTATTTCAAAGGTCAGCCAGCTACACCACTGTGCTGACATCCTGGCAAAGCTTACAAATCCAGAAAGATTTTGTGGAGCTGGCTCACATTTTGCAGTTTTTACAGTGATATAGAATAAGTCATAAGTTTTTAATAAAGACCAGATTTTTCTCCAGAGTGTAGTGTTGTTGAACTGTCTTAGAGAACTGTTAACACTTACTGCAAGGCTAGCATCTATTTCAGAGGGTTACAGAATGGAATTAAACAGCCTTGTCACTGTTCTCTCTCTGTTTAACCTACACGCTCATCTGCCAGACACGCCTGACAGCACCAGACCCTGGAAGAATCTCCCAGCAGGCCCGGCAGCACACGGACCGCTCCATATTTAGTCATTCCAAGTCCAGACACAGACCAATGCAGTCTTCCACCTTAATCTGTCTCCCCTCTGTTTCTCCCTCCATCTCTCCCTCTCTCATTTTTTATGTCCTTCCCTCCACTCCCTCCCTGCATCTCTGTCACTTTCCCTCTCTCTCCTACTGCTACTTCATCTCTGTCCTCACTCGCCCTCCCTCGAGCCATTTCTGCTTTATCACTGTCGTGCCCCTCACTGTTTCTCTCCCCCTCATACAGTATGTCCCTCTTTTAACTCTTAACTACTTTTTTTCCCTTCCTTGTGCCTGTTTGTCCTCTTTTCTAATCTCTTGTGTATGTCAAGTGCCTGGTTTTCGCTTTTAAAAACTTTTCTAACTTCCTCGCAGTCCCTCAACAACCTTCCCATCAAATCTTCAAGTCTGAATAATTCCCTCTCCATCTTCTGCTTTCCTCCTTCACCTGTCATAATTTCCGCCCCATCGTCCCGCTCCTTCCTAACCCCCTTTTTCTCTCTCAGAGCCTCCCCGCTGCCTCATTTCTCGGATGAACATGCTGCTGACGGAAGCTGGGCCTGGATGCTAATGAGTTGCTAATTCTATCAGCCGCCTCTCCATGCCCTCCCCAGTGGGTGTCGGGCCCGCCAGCTTTACCACGGCCAGCCTTTTGATGGAGTGCCTTGGCTGATGAACTCCCGCCTGCGTGCCCACTTTAACCTCCTCGTCCTCAGACACATGTCATTGATCAATGTCCTTATCCGTCCTGGCAAGGCCCACTCATACTATAATCATTTATGAGCAGCCCCATTCCCTGCCATCCATTTTTCATATGTTAAATATTGCAATAGCAGGGGTTATTTTTTGTGTGTGTAATGTTTTCATACCCAGGTCTTTAAATGTCTTTGAGAAGATTGTATTTACATTTTGGGTGGCTACTTCAAAGTTTGCAGAGAGGGGAAATGTACATTTATCTTTTACCAAATTACCATTTATCATAAACCAAGTCTATAGTTCAAAATGAAGCAGGAAAGAAGTCTGAATTTTTAATAATGTGTAGTTAGCTACCAATTTCTATGATTGACATAAGAAGCAGTTGTACTTCCACATTTTCGTCCACACTGTCTTTCTGCTCTGTGTAATTCCTGCACACTCTTTCCTTTTCCTTTAACACCAACTCTCCGCTTGAGGAGAGGCCAAATGGACGGGTTTTAGCACTCAAGCGCAGATGAGTGGTCCTATTTACCAGGCCACTGGGCTCCTTTTTGAGGGTTGCTAGCTTTGGACCCCTCACACAAGAAAAGAACGAAACTTTTGTTTTTCCGACTCCCCTTAAATCCGTCTGTCTGCCTTCCCCGCTTGACTGAAGTGGATACAGAGACGGCCTTTTGTTCTACTAAGATGAAGAGGGATGCTGTAGTAAGAGGGAGAGTGAGGGCAGGAGGAGGTGGGTGTGATTCATTGTAATTTAATAAATACCTCGCAAAGAGGGCTGGGGTGCCTTCTCAACCCCTCAGCTGTCTGATTTGAAATGGGGCTCTTCTAGATTTGACACCCAGGGAAGTAAAAGGGGATTAGGAAGGAAAAGCCTTAGGCCATATACATCTCTTTCTCTGTCTCTTTCTTTGCCCCACAGCTTTCTCTCCCTGCGCCCCTCAATCTTTCTCTCTTTGGGACCGAGAGGCCCCTCGTCTAGCTGTGAGGGTATGAATGATGTCATCCAGGTACCTATCTTGACCCAGAGATTTAAAAAGGCTTGAATGGAGCCTCATTACTTCGGTTCTTATAATGTGGAGTATAATCCCCAAATAGCTATCACTTTTGGTGAATTTTCTGGTTCAGTGAATTAACATAATGCTGCCTTCTCCAGGGTCAGCTAAGTGTAACAATAGTGTTCCAACTGTTGATTCCCTGTCAAATTCCTGCAAAAATCAGTAGCAAGAAAAGATCAGAGCTCAAGAGTTGAGCCGTGTCCTCGTATATAAAATAGTGTTTTTCACAACCACAGTTGTTTCACCTCTTAAAGCAGAGGTTTGGCTGAGTCACATGCGGTCCACTGCTTCGCAGCATCACCAGGGATTATAGGGCGACTTCTGCCATGCTGCTCAAGCATGACCAGAAGGCTTGGCCAGTTTTGACTTGAATGGAAGTACTGAATGAGAGGCCGGCATTAAAATTCAGGATGCAGTCACTTGCAGCCACTAATGTCTCTCTTTAAATGGTCACATCCTCTCTCTTGGGCCCCCGTCTGTCTTATGCTTTGACAGGCTTTTAGTCAATGAAAACATGCACTTGTAATTACACTGTACAAAGGGTCTGCCAACAAAATTTATTTCCTTTATAAGGGCAAATATAATTTAGTTTTTAAGATGTACAGAGTTCTTTTTTATACGGTAAAATTCAATCAACATTACTCTCTATTTTATATCCTATTATGGTAAAAATATGACTGTGACATTGACCTCTGTGTTTATTTTTTTAACTTGCAGGAAGGGCTCTGGTCAGCCTGAAGTGAAGGGTCACTGAGCTCAGACACTCTCCTTCCACTGACTCACATCTAAGCACATACAGAAAGTAATACTGACACGCAGACACATCTGCGCACACACACACACACACGCACACACACTCCCTCTCTCTTTCATTTATACACACAGACTCATTGGTAGACACACACAAAGATTTGTCTGTGCACAAAAACACACACACACACAGATTCACACACAGGCTCTCTAAGCAGGATGAGGGAACCCTGGAGGTGCCTGCTGTGCTTGTGCCTCCTGGCATGCTCAGCCTCCACCCACAGCGCTGCCAATCCCTTTGCAGGGCAGCAGACCCCTCCGGACCCTTGCTATGATGACACAGGTGCAGCCCGCCGCTGTATCCCTGAGTTTATCAATGCTGCCTTTGGCAAGGAGGTGATGGTGTCCAGTGTCTGTGGCCGGCCTCCGTCCCGTTCTTGCAGTGTGGTGGAGCGAGGTGACGATCGGCCTTCTGTGCGTACGTGCCAAATCTGTGATGCTGCTGACCCTCGCCGATCCCACCCTGCTTCCTACCTCACCGACCTCAACTCAGCTCACAACCTCACCTGCTGGCAGTCGGAGAATCTGAACATCTCTCCGTACAACGTGACTCTAACCCTTTCGCTGGGTAAAAAGTTTGAGATCACCTATGTCAGCTTGCAGTTCTGTTCACCACGACCTGAGTCGCTGGCCATATACAAGAGCATGGACTACGGCAAGACATGGATGCCCTACCAGTTCTACTCCTCACAGTGCCGGCGTATGTACAATCGGCCCAACAAAGCAACAATAACAAAGCAGAATGAACAGGAGGCTCTATGTACAGATGGCCATACTGACCTTTATCCACTCTCCGGAGGACTCATTGCTTTCAGTACTCTGGATGGACGGCCTTCTGGCAAAGACTTTGACAACAGCCCAGTCCTTCAGGACTGGGTGACGGTCACTGATATCCGTGTGGTCTTTAGCCGACCCCAGCTACCCCGGGAGCTGGGACTGGGGGCTGGAAGCAACAGCGGAGGGAGGGACGATGACCCCATGGCAGTGACATCAACACTGCCAACTTATTTCTATGCAGTGGGAGACTTCCAGGTGGGCGGGAGGTGCAAATGCAACGGACATGCCTCACGCTGTCTGAAAGACAAGGAAGGCAAACTGGTGTGTGACTGCAAGCACAACACAGAGGGGCCTGAATGTGACCGCTGCAAGCCCTTTCACTATGATCGACCATGGCAGAGGGCCAGTGTGCGTGAGGCCAATGAGTGTTTGCGTAAGTATTTTCCTCTTTTCTATGTGCTTTTAAACATGTTTCAGTTAGCTGTTGTGCACTATACTGTAGATACAGTATATCTTTGCTGTACTCCAAATATCACAGGCTGTGACTTATATTTCTGGGAAATTATATTTAGTACAAAAAAGTAATCTAACATATGATGTCAAGACGATGGATACAGTTCATTTTTGAAGATCACAATCTGTTCTTTATAAAAATATCATTCAACAATCTTCACATTAATTTAAGGCCACCAAAAGGACCATACAAAAGTAATGTGTGGAAGCTCCAGTTTTTTTGCCACCCTCTTCCTCCTCAGCTCTCTTCCTTGCTTGTTTCCTTTCTCGCTACAGTCCTAATAAGTGAATGGGATTGAGACAGAGGATTGAGCCCTATTGAACACACATCAATAAAACTGTGATCTACCTGATAAACACATCTTCATTATCAAAAAGGCAGAATAGGTCTATTTCCAATGACTTCCAAAACAACATATGAGTGTTTTCAACACCCTCTAGAGGACAGATGGGGACCAGAAGAGCCACCCCTAGGACAATTTTATATATAATGATGTTTTATGGTGTGACAATGCTGTGGTTATGGTCTGGTTAGGTTTAGGCACAAAACCCACTTGGTTAGTGTTACGGAAAGATCATAGTTCGGAAACCTGAGCCACTGCGATTCACGGTGTAAAACACCAGTGAAATACACTCCTTCTTGCGGGGAAAAACACATCTGAGCCACTCTGAGACAACTTTTTGCCGTTTTGTCATCTTGCTAACTATTTAGCCATCCTCCCTACCCACCTCCTCCTGAAAAGGAAGTCACCTTATAATGACGTCATCTGAACTGCGTCACTTCTCCAAGTCATAATTACAACGGCCACTAGATGGTGTAAATGTAACTATAAGTTGTTTTTGCCAGCCTGAATTTTAGACCTATACTGTCGGGTTTTTTTGTTGGTTTTATTTGTGAGGACAGGCTGATTTGGTACAAATATCCCCTTCTTAGTTCAAGGAGTCCATAAAAAATATGGTAATATTTCAGTACAAGTATTGATGGATGGATTTCTTTGTTGGATAGAGGCATGACCTCAGAATGTATTGGACAGCAGTGTCAAGTCAGCCCATCAGATTGAATTTACACAGGAAAAGAAAGAGGGAGGTAGAGAAGGAGAGAATTAACTACGATGACCTGTGTATGACTGTTATAAGGGTAATATAATTAATAGTGTTGCCAGAAAATACCGGATGAGTTCGTGTTTTTACAGGTGAGCAGTTCAGGTGAGCTGGTTGAGCTGGTAAATTTGGCAACATCTCTCAAAACACAGGCCCATCCTTCACCTGCATTTCCCATCAGCCTCTTGTATTTACCGTTCCTCTACAAAGAAACAAACTCACTGCTCTCAACAAAATCATGTTTTCTGTACTTTTCTCTGACAAAACTCTTTTTCACGAGCATGTCTAAACAGTGGATGACAACAGCTCGATTCATTGGCACACCGCTACAGCTAAGTCATCCAAGAATGTTATTTGGCAGTGTTTGCCTTTACCTCAAGACATGCTCAGTAAAAGTCATCCAGACATGCTTTGAAAGCTTGCCAAGTAAAATTATAGCAATTTCTGAGGCAATTTTTGTTAATGTAAATGGATTACCTTAGTATTGGATTAGCCTTTTCTATGATAACAGGTTTTTGATGTGATATTTAGCCTATATATGAATTTCGTGGCTGCAGAAGTTTTTAGGAACACACCGTGTTAGTCATGTGTTTTTAACATTAATTCATTCTTTAATATGTGGAAGTTTCTTTGGTGGTGATTTTTACAGCATTTCTCTGTTAGTATAAATAGACATAGGTGGAACTTAATTCAGGTCAATTTTGCTTGTCATAAAAATTTGTAAGCATAGGAAAATAAAACCATATTAGAAACCACTGTCCCCATTTTAACCTTTCCCCATAATGAAATGAAATTACAGCCAGAGAGGAAAAAAACAGGAGCAGAACATTGAAAAACAGTCTATATTTTTCTAACATGTTGTAATTGCCCAGTGAGCTGGCCTGAGATCATATTTAGCATTGAACAGTGCCAGATCTGTTTAAGGGGGACAGACAGTGACAGAGCCAGAGGAACAAGGCCATTTTAGCATAAGACTGGCCAACAAACCCAGTCTTCCTTCACTCTGTACTCTGAAACCTCCCATTCCAGCACTACCTTACTTTGGTTTCTCAGATCTATCTTTGACACCCTCACTTACTCAACTCACAGATACAGGCACATACTCACCCACACATGCACCTATCCCCTTCTACAACAATATCCTGTAAATCCCTCAGTGTTTTCTCCCTCGTACTTTTGCACACACTCTCCTTCAAATGTCCCGTAGCTGTTTCCGAAATGTTACACCCGCTTCCCGTAGATCTCTTCTCTGTGGGATTGATATGTCACTTCCATCCACGATTTCTGGACTAAACAGCCCGGCTGTGCTGGCCAACTCTGATGACATAATCCCAGTGTTGATACAGGGCAGTTAAAGCCTATTGCATGTTGCACGCTATACCTGATCACACATCCGGACACGCCAATAAGTCAGTCCCAGATGTCACCAATTTCAAGTTCCAAAAGCCTCTTTACAGCTTATTCCGGTAGAACTGGTTCCAAAATATCCGCAAAGTAGCAGCAGAGCCTTTAAAAAGCCTCTCCAGTGTATATTAAAGCCCATTCTTAAAATGTTAAAATGCACACACCCCATGTTGATTTCTTTGCTTGCTTTCCTCTCTGAGACGGTGCACAAATGGCAGTGGGCTGCAGTGTGAGCCCTGAGGCACACCACTGTGGCAGCAAAGTGTAAGTATTAAGACCGTGCAAGTGTGTAAAGACTGACAAGTTACAGAACCGAAGAGTCCCTTAGGTGTCACCAGAGCCTTTACCAGGCCCTGGGGGTGTTTGGGTTTGAGGGAGTGTCTGAGGGGGCTGGGCTGAGGTCATGATCCTTTGTGGGGTGGTGACAAGGTTAAGTTGACGGGGAGATGGTTTGTGGATAATGAGGAATTCAGAGTAGGCAGATGTAGAGCCAAATCAACAGTTGTTTCACACCCCGCCTCTGAGTCTGTCAGTCCCTAAGAAATTATGTGTCTGGTAGACAGATTTCACCACTTTAAACACTAATGTTCAGATGATTTAAAAGAATTTGCTCTCACTTTTAGGAGTTTTAAGCCTTTTCCCCTGCAAAACAAGAACACTACTCTCTTACAAGCTGGTTTGATTGTTCATGGGTCTTGCTAAATGTTTGACATGCACCGCACCAAGATTACTGTCTGCGCTCTTGGCAAGCTCACACACTGTCTCTAGACACAAGCCATGCACACACACGCCCATCTGCCGCCTCCCTCACTATGAATCCTGCCTGAAGACATTGGTTTACAAATCCCCGCTCTAGTAGTCAGAGAGGGCAGCCTCGTAAAGGAGCGTGTCTGTTTGTATTGAGGGAGACATGATGGAAAAAGCTGTGATTTATCTGCCCGGAGTTTGAGCCACAGGACAGAATGAGGAAACAGATGGATGAGATCTATTTGGTTACTGTCATGATTGAGTATTGGCTTTTCTGCTAGCATGGTCGATGCCATAATGTAAATACTGTATGTTGACTTTAAAATGTGAGACGGTATATCATGCTACAATAGAGTCTGCCAAAGTCACTGTATAAGATGAAGAGGCCTCTTGTGGAGTCAACGACAATGTGACATCCTGAGTAGATGATAATTTATGGTGCTGTAGTAGCGCTATAATCTTGGCTGTTTCTGCAGCCATTTTGGCCCTGTTTGGCCGCGGCACCAAGCTGTTCTATTCTCCAGTCCTTCCTCTACCTCATTTGGACTGCGGGAAGTCCAGAGTGCTGCTCTGGGACGCTACGAGCTCAGGGCCAGACACCATCCATCGCTAATGGACTTGCCAAGCCAGGTCTGCTCCCAGTGATGCACCAGGCACACCGGTATGCATTCATAGCATTAAGTACAGAGGTCATGTGAAGGCTGCTTGAATGGCCATTTGGGCTGATTTCTTAAGATTGCAGGTGAGCTGCGGTTGGTAGCAGAGCTGGGTGTTCCTGTTCTGGTGCAGCGTTTGGGTGTGGTGTTGAATATTTTCAATAGTAAATTTGACATATTGAGTCCAGTGGGGAATGAGTGATATGGTATTCTGTTTTTGCATGACAAGGGGAGTTTCCTTTGAAATTAAATCAATCAACTAAATAACTATTCACTTGAGACACACATTATATATTAGTCCATGTCATCACCTGAAGGAAATCCCCCTCAGATTAGTTTTTACCTCAAAAGAAGTTATTACCTGTTATATAATAGGTGTCATTAGATCACATCTGCCGCACTAATGAAACGGTGGTTGCAAAAATATGAATTTTACAGCGAAAGAACGAGACAGATTTTAAATTTGCAAGTCCTGTCGCAACCCGTTCAAATCTTTTGTGGGGGTTTGTGGTTTTTGGTGGGCTCAGCCTCCGTTTTTTGGAAACTATTAGCTGGAATTAGGGGGACATTGACAGATGGGTTTCTTAGCGAGAGCAGTGTGATCCAGCAGAGGTGTGTGTATGTGTGAGAGAAAGAGCCCGGCCAGGAACACATGCTCAGGAACAGGACTCAGAATAAGCTCTCAGATCTGTACAGAGCTGTGGAAACTCTGAAGACCACAGAAGCACAAAGTTCATTTTTCTCTCTCTCTCCGTTTCCCTCTCTGACAAGGGGCAGATGGTTATTTGATGCTGATTAGAATTTCAAAATAGGCCTCCATCCTTTCACAGCATTTTTTCGCTCCACATCTCCTAGTAAGGGCAAGCAGAGGTCAGGCCCATGTTCCACTTGTAGAGCAGATTCATCAAGACACTTTTTCGGCCTCGTGATTGAGAAATGACCTCATTCCATACATGAAACCACTGCACAATTTGTGAGACTGCATGATTTGGATAACATGAACAACTTCACATTTTTATAGTTTCTCATTCGTATCATGCTGCAGAGGAGCTGGATCTGTGTGCTTTTGTTGTTGCAACACAGTTAGGTTTGGTCCTGAGCAGACAAAAGTTAACCTCCTCAGATTGTTTTGGGATTCCATAACCAGCCATACTCGGCAACCTGAAATGTCCATCATGGTCAGTTGAAATTATGCTGTCTGTCCCTAGAGGGCAACATGATATGAAGCTCAGTGAGTTGCCAAATATGAACAGGTAAGGCTGAAAAAAGCCAGAACTGCCTTGATATTACTGCATGTATGTACCATGTTCCTACTTTCGCTAATTGACTTAAAGACCCTCCCAACCCTCCCACCTCCGCTGCCTGTTGCTGGAGGCTAACAGGGACCCGACACTTCAATTACTTACAACACGACACTCAAATGAGCAGGAGATGTGTTTAGGTGTGTGTGTGTGTGTTGAAGGGGGGTTGCTGAGTGAAAGAAAGTGGATTTAGAGAAACCTCCTGTGCTTTGGAATAATTACACAGCAGAGGAATGTTGTTTCTAAAATCACCAGCCCTATGAAATGATGCCTCTGGGCTGGTTAGCGTGAGACGCAGGGGCTACGGCGCACCGAGGCCAACAAACAGGAGGTGTGTGCGTTTTGTTTTGTTGGTGTTTGTGTGTTTTAAAGACCTAAGCCAAGAGTAACTTCCCCTATCTGGCAGACAGGGTTTGGTCAGTTTGATCAGTTTGCACTGTAGATTTGTTCTTTGCTTTTATTCCGTTTGCCAGGATTGCAGCGTTGGTCCATGGCCAACCCGCAAAGGATTGATGCATTTCTCATTCTTCGAAGCCACCCATAAAGGCTCTTTGGCAAGCGGGGAACATGGTGAAACAACGTTAAGGACAGCAAAGTGTCAAATTACAGCGTTAATGTCAGCTGGGTTAAAATGCTGGATCCCTGGGAAAGGCTTTGCCGCTGCCTGAGGCCAAGTGTGTGCATGTGCATATGCATCCCCTTGCATTTGTGCATGTGTGTGAGCCACATGTAGTGCGATATAGTGCTTCATCCTGGTGCCAAAGCAAACTGGTGGAGCAGCAGTGTGCCCACCCTGCTCTCCCAGGCCCCCATCAACTCTCCCCCACAGATGGTAGCAATCACCTCCTGAGGTGCCCGTCACTGCCGGCGCTCTCTTCCTCTCTACCCTTGTGTAACTGACTCTTGTCAATGATTAATTCACTGCCGGGAAGTTTTTCTGTGTGCTACCTCCTCTTTTATTTCATATTTCTCTCTTTTTGCTGATATCAGCCCTTTTCTTCTGTCATTGAATTCAGTTTGCTCTTTTAAATGTTGTTGCAGGCCTCTGGGCTCTATTGCCTGAGAAACTATGTGGTTTTTGGCCGCTAGCCGGTATTGTTGGTTTCATCAAGATTCAGGGGCTGTTAAAAGAAAATATATGTCTGTATGTTGATGATGAGTGCTTGACTATCGCGCTACTAGCTTCTCCTTTTGAATTGGTGAAGCTGTGGTTTTGTCTGCCTGTCAGATCTCTTGTTGTCACTTTGCTTGCTCACACGTTGCTGTATAAAATTTGTGCGTATGGATGTTGTCTGTTACTGTATGTGAAGAGACAGGTCTTGTGTGTGTAGTATAAACAAATGTACAAATGTGGAGCAGTCTGTCCTTCTCTCCATTATCATCTCCTTATGGAGCAGCTCCACAGGGAGCACCCAACCCAATTTCCTAATCTTAACTGTAAAGTTGAGCACTATTATAGAGATTATGTACAAATGAAGGAATGATTCTGATCAGTCTTCAATGGCAGAATGAGTCCAAATAAAATGACTGGGAGCAAATTTTCTCCTGAGGATTGAAAATTAAGCCTTGATCTCATTTCAAATTTAAATATTTGGTTTTTAAACGGGACATATTATGCTTTTTCAGGTTTTCTGTTATTTATATACTGATATGGTATCAGATATCTATGCTTAACATGGTCAAAGTTCCAAAAGTATCTTGCTGATGAGTTGACGTCAGATCATCGTGCATACCCATAAATGGCCATCCATAGTAGCCTTGGTTGCTAAGGTTGTTGCTAAGATTTTTCCATGTGTTGTTTGCATTGTCTACTCTCATATTTCAAATTGGATTCTGGCTTGAATATGTACGGATGTATTTGAGAAGTTGACATTTTGAGTAAAGATTGAGAAAAAGTAGTGACATCTTACTACTATAGTTTGTTGCATGGTTTGTTGATGTTGCCTGCGGATGTCTGCTGAGGGGCAGCTTCCAAGGGCTGGCCAATCAGAACAGAGTGGGCTCCTCGGGAGCAGGGGCTTAAAGAGACAGGAGCTAAAACGGCCTGTTTCAGACAGAGGCTGAACTGAGGGGCTGTACTATAACTGTAAATCATGCAAAGATATTCTAGTAGAGCCCCAGAATAAAAATATAGACTTTGAAATGTCCATAATATGTCCTCTTTAAACGGCTGAAGTGGATTTCTGTCAGTGTTTTCCAGCCACCCCCATCTTCACATCTTATTTTTTTTCTCAGCATAACATTTGAAATTTTACTTTTCAATTCTGGATCACCCATCATTAAACCAAGACTCTTTTGCATTCATATACAATTCTGCATCACAACCTAATCATAAAACAACAAAACATTTGATATCTATTCATGATTTTTACTGTCATCTCTGGCCACAGTGGTGAATCTACACAGTATGTTCCATCTGTCACTTTCTATTTCTAAACCAGTGCAGGCATCACTTGCATCCCCTACGGTGGACCTCATGGTTGTGTATGCCAAGTGTCATGGCAAAAGTAAATCTTTTTTTTTTTGTGCCTCAGTTTATAACCCATTCGCCATGATAATTTGATTGCACAACAATCGTCTGGCTCTGCCCTTGTGCTCAAATTGTCTGTGGAAAAAAAACAGTAATCGAGACAGACAGAGACTGAAGGCAAAGGCGGGACAGAGATAACAATGTTTAGATGTGGGGAAGTGAAGTGGACCAGAGAGAGGGAACAGAGCTAAGGACTCAACTCTCCACTGACACCAGGCCCCCCAGCCTGGCAACCCTCCAGCCTAATCTCGTTAAAATCTTCCCCTGCCTGATGCCATCCAGAGAGAGAAAGGGGAGATGGAGGAAAGGATGGACAAGAGAGAGGACAGGGGAAAGAGACAAGCACGAAGAGGGAGAGGCAACCAGTGAGAGTATTTGAGATGGGGTCTCATGAAAGTAAGAGGGAATAGGGAGGGAGAGAGAAGGAGGCTTAGGGAAGGGGTGGGAGGGGAATTAAGGGGACTTTCAGTTCAAAAGGGCTCCCAAGAGCCTGCTCTTAAGCCCACGGCGTGAGGCTAACCACAGAAACCAGTGGAGGGGAGGGGAGGGCTGAGACATGGTGTCAAAGCTAAAAGTGAAAGATATGTCTGTCTGTCTGGAAGAGAAAGAAAGAGCAAATGGGGCTAAAGTGGTTTCTTACAAAGAGGTAGAAGCTCCTGGGATGTATACAGTACATTGTAGCATTGGTCATGTAATGCACACAGCAGGGCAACAGGAGCTGTAGTTTCCTGTTAGTTCTCAGCTCAGAGTTCTTAAATCTTTGTCTCAGCTTGTTGTCCACAGCTCATTAGAGTATACAGACCCAGCAGTGTTTACATCTGTTTAAGTCTCACTTCTGTTTGACTTTTTTTGTATCCTTTGTCACTTGATCCTTGAAGTTTTTAAAGTGGTTACTACTTCTTAAGGCAGTCGTCTCTGGTGTGTGTGGGTGCATAACTGTGTGTGTGTATATATATATATGTGTGTTTGTCCCCACTGTACACTGCCTTGGCTCTAATGAGGAGCTAATTAACCGGGTGTTCCCCCTGGTGCCCTGAGCAGGTGGCTGGAGCAGCCAGGCGGAACTCAGCCCAAACACACACACAGACATACACACACCCACACACACACACACAAGATGGCAGGAACCCATATAGCAGAGCCTGTTTGGCCAGGCAGAGAGGGCACCCAAGGGGGGCTGCAGCAGGTCTGGACCACAGCCTGGGCCAAGAGGGGAAAGGTGGTGGTGGGAGAGCGGCCCTCCAATTTTCAAGGACCAATTTTAGCCATGGGATTTGGGTTTTGCACAGGCATCCAAAATCAATTGGCTGTGCTTACCGGCTTGGCTTTGGTCGAGCTGAAGGAAAAATGAGGTTAGATTTATCCCTGACATATGGAGGAGAACAGAGAGGCAGTGCACTCCGCAAACACACTTGCATTTTATTTGTCAAGAGCAGTCTTTACGGGGCAATTTGTCATAGCACGCTTGACAGACCAGTCTGTGAGCTTGTTCAGAGCACATTTACTTGTCGAGGTACCTGTTATGAGAGCTAAAGTAGAACAGCGTGGGGTTCTTCAGTCAATGTATGTTACCTGAAATATTCCCTGTATTTAAAGGAGTAAGCACCATCTAGATCACAACCTGAGCAGATGTGTGCAGACTATGTAGAAGAAGATATCAGATAACAACCAAACATTTACCCACGCAGTTATTCCACCAAAATTTGCATTTGATGCTGGTCAATTTGATGACAAAGTTGTGCAACTATTTTCTTCTCTAATATTTTCCTAGTGGCATGTTCCTTCCTCCGCTCCCTCCGTCTCCTCTTTTATTTTCTGTATGAGCATCCTTCAGTTTGCTGAGCCTGTAGCTTTTGTTTGTTGTCTGATTTCCACGACAACATAAGGAACCACATTTACGCATCCTTGAATTGGATACTAACAAATAAAAACCAGCGTTCACTTGAGGATCTGACTTTCCACCACCCACAGAACTTCTCTCTGTGCTGAAATGTCTGTTTTTCCTTCAACAGATAAGAATTAGTGAGTGTTTTTGTGGCGCACCAGTGAGGCTTTGATGTGTTAATGAATTGAAAAATGGCCTTCAACAGTGTTCAGTTATCCCCGCTGAGCCTAATTTGGATGGGGGGGGGGGATGCAGGGGTGGCAGGTTGGGGGGGAATTGGGGTGTCAGTGTGTGTGTGCACAAGCACTTCAAAACAAACCCATAAACATTCCAGGATCCTTGGGCAGCTGCAGCTCCGAGCTGAAGTTAACTGCACGCAGTGTGTACACCACAGAACGCACACACAGGTACACATATGAACACCTTTCTCTCAGTCATTTTCATTAGCTTACACGTTTTTATTGTTTCTCCCACTCTCCACTGTCCTGCAGCCATATTCATTCAAGTTTTTCTCTTTTTTTGTCAGATATTAACTACTATTTCTGCCAAAAACCAATTCTCTCATTCTCTGTCTGTCACGAAAAGTCTGGCTGTTGTTAAAGCCATTCCTGGCTATTACTGCTACACATGTTAAATCATTTAAAGGTTAAATTCTGGAGCTTTCTTTACATTCTCCACACTTGAACATATCCTCTCTTACTTCAGACTTTGTTGGCTGATCTTGTTGCACAGCAGTAAATCGAGAAGATGCCATAAGAGGGCCGTCGGTACTTCAGCTGCGGAGAAAATGTGATCCATCGCTTTCATGTTCTGCTACAAGGTGTTAATGGACACAAGTGCTCACAGCTGTGTGTGTGTTTGAGACGCTTGATCATAATCACAGTCCCCCCCCCACCTCATTCTCCCCCAGCAGCCCCGGCCACTCACCAGAGCGGGTGTGTTTTTTGTCACATTCCCCTTAGAAGAAGTTGGACAGGCTGTTTGGCTATTCTCATGCACACACACACACACACAGTAGACACAGAAACACACATGCACAGAGAACGAACCAATTACCTACTCAATATGTCACCAATTTGATGCATGCAGTTTTTTTAGTTAAAGCAGGGATAAACCATATTACTACCACTAAGACCACACTAAAGATAAAAAGCTTTGAACTCTCTCAATTTGCAAGCTTTCTGTATCCCACATTGCCATGCCATCTTTACACTGCCTACATATTTCCTCTGGACAGTTCTATAGGGTCAAAGGTCGATCCTCATCTTGGGGTCACCAATCCATGGGAAAACATCCAAGAAATCCAGCAGCATCTCCACACATACAGTGCTGCCTCAATAGTGATCTGCACATGAAACAGTATTTCATTAACAGCAGAATTCTGTACAAATTGGGCGACATAATAACCAGATGGAGTTGGGAAACAGTCTGGGAATGTGCTCCCCCCTTTTTTTTTTTCCAGGGTCTGCAACAAGGGAAAAGCGGGCCTCTTTTCCAACCTGGTGCCAGGCTTCCTTTTCAGCGTGGATGGCGGTGCATATCATTCACTGCTCTCTTTATTACCTGACATTTGTATTCAAGTGATTCTCATCTTGTGAATGAGCCATCAGAGTGCAATCAATAGTCTTTTTTTTTTTTTTTTTTTTTTTTTTTTGATCAATTGCAAAAATCCCATATTTAACGTTACACAGATCATTGAGCTTCACATAAGTGCAGGACTGACCTTGGCTGTAGTGGAGAAATGACAGCACTGAATTTCCTTCTTCATAAAAGATTTGCAAGGACTGTATTTAAACCCTATATTGTTTACATCCTTCTTGACTTGCTAGCAGTCTTCTTCTCATTTGCCTTTTTTTTGCGCATTACTGCCCTGAACAGGTACCAACTTGTAAAAAAATTGCTCCGTAGCGCTACTAGTGGTCAAAAACTTCAGAGTACCTTTAATTGTTCTTATCCTTTTCTTCTATGAGTACAAAAATAACAAATATTCCAAAGATCTGAGTACTATTGCATTCTTGTGTGAATAATATATGTAGCAAAGTAAAACACAAATTCATTGAATTACTGCAGACTACACAGTAATGTAAGTAATGTGAAATGTTACAGAGTAAACATTGAGCACATGGATGAGACTGAATCTGAATGAAAACATGTGCAAAATGTAGTTACGATATCTGTCTTATTAATATAATACAAATAATTTTTTTCTGTACAGCACATAAAACCACACACATTAAACCTCCCAGTCCCTCAGCAAGTCTGTCTTTACTTAGACCCCATTGTTGTGTCTTGTTCTACTCTAAACATCTATTGTCGGTGAAATCTATTTTCTCTAACCCGCTCCCCTCAGATTAAAGTTAATTAATATCACCTTCTGTTGTGATCTGCTAATAATCCTACTATGCCATAACTGTTGACATTTTTGGTCAAACAGCTCAGCTGTTGTTTACGCTTTCTAATTTATCTGTGGATACCTTTGAACTGGAAATAAGCTGTGCAACTCTGTTGTCTTTGAAGCCCTGGCCAAATCTACAGGTCCCAGGTCTGACTCTGATTTAACTGGCGTGTCTGGATCAAACTCTGCTACACAAATAAGAGGGGCAGGTTTCTAATTAGACTCCTCAAATGCAAGCCCCACATGTAGAGAGCGAACATGGAGATTATCACTAATGTCAGAGCTTGTGAATGCGGTCTCGTATGGAGGAAGCAATGGAAAGACTCGTCAGCCGAAGAGGCGTCCAAGAACCAGCAGGATTTGAAGTGGAGCTGGGAGAGACTGTCTAGAGATAGAGCCTCACTTCCCATGTCCCATATATTCTGGCTCGCCTATTTAGAAGACAGCTAGCTCGAGCCCATTCCTTTATCTGAATCATTCTCTTTTTTAATAGATCTTAGGCGTCTTTATTCATCAGTGATTCATGAAATTAATGTGTCTCTTTCTAGTGATTAATAACTAATGGGCTGAAAGAAGCTGAATTCATTAATTATGAAATGGAGAAAATGAGCTCTGCAAATATCACTTTTGATTGATGAGTTCTGGAATAGCAGCCAAGCACACAGCCGCAGTGTGGATTATAAACCACTCACTATTACACCGCCTTACTGGAAAATCTCTCCCAGCTCTCTTGTGATATACAGTACCTGGGAGTAAGCATATGTTCTACTGCACTGCATACTTCATGTCATGTAGGTTTGCTTACATTTAGACTCTAGCAGATAAATACAGAGAAGATAATGTATTTTTATACATTTTATCCTCTTCATCTTTGCTGATGCAATCGCACATCTGGTAATGTTAACTTTTTCCTAACTTCTTTTCCCTCCACAGCATGTAACTGCAACCTCCATGCCCGCCGCTGTCGATTCAACATGGAGTTGTACAAGCTGTCGGGGAGGAAGAGCGGAGGGGTCTGCATGAACTGTCGGCACAACACCGCAGGCCGCCACTGCCACTACTGCAAGGAGGGCTTTTACAGAGACATGGCCAGACCGATCACTCACCGACGAGCCTGCAAAGGTACAAGTCCAACAAGAAGTTACATAGTTTGGTGTAGTAGTGCTTTATGCTGTTAGTTTAATAGATTAAGAGTCTCATGAAGTGGTATTCATGAGACTCTTAATCTGTTTTCCTTGGATTTTATGTTAATGAAGTTAAATTTAAAGTCTCCGTGGGGCTCATTTCTTTGTCTATTCATCCGTGGTGGTGAAAAATACTGACCACTCTGTTTACAACAGCTAATGAGAACATTTTTATAAACTTTTGTGTTTCATCAATCAGTACTAGAGTAGCAAAATTAATATTTATTTGGATGAAAATGTCACAGATTATTACTTGAAGCTCAGTTTGACTTCATTTGGCAATATGCTGCCTTAAGTGTTTACAACATTTTCAAACAAAATCTGATTCAGATGTTTTAACCCCACTAATACTTGTGAAATCATGTCATTTCTGAGAAAGTGAAAAAGGAACAACAAGTTATGATTGGAAGTATACACGGTCATGGTAACTTTCAAAAAGGAATATCAGCATGTCTGACTTGCCGTACATACCATAGCATAGAGAAATGAATTGATACCATGCCCGAAGCTTTTCTGGTCGTCTGACCAAATGTTTCCCCACCACACACCACGTAATATTATCACTTGACCAAGGCATTTCTCATGGAAGAATGTATTTTACCCCTTTATTATTTCACATTTGCAGTGAATATTTTTCAGCCTGATATTATGCTGGAAGTTTTGCAAAAATAACACCAGTTTCCTGTACTTGTTGCTCAGGAAAATATTCAAATCAATAGCAGAGAGGGAGTGTTTTTTTTTTTATCCTGTTGATCCTGATGAAGACAAGGGATCACTTCCAGATAATTTCCCCAAAAAACATCAATGGTGAGTGCTGCCAATGCTCATAGCCATGAGGATCTTTTGGTTGAAATTTTGTGGCCAGTATCTCCCACTGGCTTCCGCTCAGTTTTCCTTCTGCAGCTGACCCAAGCTGTAACGGAACACCAGGAGGTTTGAAATGGCGTGATATCATACCGCAGTTGCCCACGTTAGTTGCGCTGAGATGTGGAGCCATTCATCAAAAAATGGCAACGGCGACTTGGTCACATACCTTGAAACTTAAGTCATTTGACCTGTTACTGCACCGAAACACTGACAGAAAGAGATCTGCCTCAATCCTGACAGGAGATCAGTTCTGAGACATGTCCCTCTGTGCGAATTGTTCCCTCATCTTTCATTTCCTGCAATACGTGGCATTAAGAGACACTCTCACACACACACACACACACACAAGTCACCCTGACACTGCAGTTTGTCCATATCAAAGCATAGTGATCAGGTGGTAAACAGTTTATCACCCTGTCTCGCATAGGCCCCAGACGTAACGGAAATTAAAGTTAACGTCCAAGCCTCTACTGAACGGCTGGCTCCATGATTGATCAGAGCAATTCCGCAGCTTTCTAGGGGCTGTCATTTTCCTTTGCCTTAGCCCTTGATTACTTTTTTTCATCTCCATCTTCGCCCTCTCCCATGATTGTTTATAACCACCATCTCCTCCCTTTTCCCCAACTTCTGACTTCAATCACCATGAGTCACCACAGGCTTTTTAAAACCTAAGTCTTTCTCTTTTCCTCTTACCGTGGCTTCCCTGATTTTAATTTTCAGCTCACCTCCATGTTTTATCTCCATGTGTCTAGGGCAAGATAGGGGTTAGAGGTGCGGTATGGCTGAAGGGGGTGAGCGTCACGTCTGAAATGGAGTTACAGCAATAAAATACAGGTGTTTTGTAAAGGGGAGACAGGAGTGGGGAGGGCTGGGGGCAGCGCAGGCTCTGAGAGGACGAATAGGCCATGTCTGTTTCTAATCAGACCTGCTCAGTAACTGGGTGTCTATACACAATCTGAGGAGTGTATGAGGAGGAGTATTAACCTCCCAACCATCTCACTCCCGCCTCCATCACCACCACTTACCTCCCACGTACACAAAACACACAGCCGGTCTTCCTTGTTAGACGCCAAAACCCTCAATTCATTCAAAGTGACCTCTGCTGGACTCCAGCTCTCCCTGTTCACAAGCTTAGGAAACAGCCTCTCCACAAGCCCTTTACAGTGTCACAAGTATTAAAACAGCAAGCAAAATGAAAGAAACATGGCAATCACCACATGGCCTGGCTGCAATATACGAGGTCTTCAAAATTCAAGGTTTTTATGTGAATCCAAGCGTTTGCCGTACAGCTGGTGTCCGTTGACCACAAGGAACATTGATAAAAGACATTAAAAATGAGGCCACGGTACATGTGAAGCAACGCCGGCCAATATAAACCACATTGGCCTTGTGTCTCAAATATCATAATGACTGACACAGGGCTTGAAGATATTTGCTGTCAGAAAACAGTGGTGAAAAGAGTGTTATGCAATCTAATTCGTCATATTAAGTAAATAATATAGCACCTGTTTCTCCTGTTGAGAAAGTAAAGTTAAATCAGTACTGCTGAGATGTGCAGGTGGGAGCTGTTCAATTGACAGCTTCTGCTAATCAGTCTTTCAACAAATCAATATCACTTCAAAAACTAAAATAATGTGAATATCTTTTGAAAAACAATCCATTTTGCCATATTTTAACATTTTTATATTTTCATGGTTAAATAGCCAGCAGACCATAACTACAGGTACCCATTTTTCCCAACTTAAGGGCGCAAATAACACCACCTTCTCCAAATGTGGCAACTGCCAATAACAGCAGACAAAGAGCAGTACCTAGCAAGTACTTATGCACATATGCGCAAACACACATTCACAGAGCAACACTAATCAGTTAAACTAAGCAAACGCCTGTCAAAGGACTACAAATCCCAGCGCGGTGCCTGTCACGTCTGCAGTCGCGCAGGCTTGAAAAGTCATCAACATCTGAGGACGTTTTTACTGCTTCTTAACTGGCCCGAGCCCATGCACATAAAACTTCAGAAAAACAGTTAGAGGAGGAGAGCTTGGAGGGGGGTGGGGAGCGGGGTGGGGGTGGGTGGGGGGCAGAGATTGACACTGCTCCCCCCAATCACCATCCTGCCCCTTATAGCCCATTCAGGTCTAGCAGTTGCTGGTTGTTTACTGAACAATGTGGACATTGGCAGTAAAGTCTGACGTCTTAACAGCCTGTGATTGTTTAGAAGGGAAGTGAGAACGTCTAACGTTACGCACGTTCTTGTTCATGCCAACCTGATCAACTGATGAGTTGATAGCCTGTGTTGTTTGGTGATCAGCCAGGAAACAATGGCTCCTCGTTCCCCCTGCTGTGACACATGTCTGGGCAGGCATGACAGACTAACACCAGACTTGTGTCAGACGGATCAAGTAACAGGGGGTTTATACCACATGTGTCTTGACATTGGACGGATCTCAAATCAAATCATTACTTTTCAGTTGATCTCAAAACAATTCAGCGATCATCAGTTTAGGTTTGCAAAATATATTCTTTGCAATATGAGAGATACTGACATTGGCATTGGTTGATTTTTCTATCTTTTATAGATCTAGATCTATACCATTGTGTTAGTGCATTAATCAGCTGGGTTTCATTAACATTAACAAGGGCAGAACTCCAGGAATGCCAGAAATTCCCAAATGGTCCATGCAGCACCTGGTATCGGTGGCAGGAGCTCTGGCTCTGGCTGATGAATGAGAGCAGAGGTATGGAGGTGAGATATGGTTGGCACAGAGTGACAGAGAGACAGTCCGGAGACCCTTGCTGACTTGACCTCTGACATCCAGCTCAGCGCTACGCCATGCCCCGCCATATGCTGCTGTATTTTTTTTTCTTTAGGTTAGTCACAAACTCACTGCCATCAAAGCCTGAGTTTCCCCCGTCGAGCCTGCGTGACCTAAATGGTGGGGATTTTGCACGGACATTGAAGCATCAGATTTACGTCTCTGTGCACAGCTTCAAACACAGCGCGGCCACTTTGACACCTGTGGACCGGTTGGCCTTGCCGGAAAAGGCAAACATGTTTCTAAAGATCTGAGCCTGCAGTTAATCCCCTACCCCACCCCACTGCCAGGCACACACGATCACTCTTGGGTCAGTTTCAGCCGTTTAAACCCTCCCTTCGCCCCAGTCAACAGGTGGGCCCTCAGTCTCTATTCTGTTGTAGCAGCTAAAAAATGTCCGGCGCAAATAAACACATTCACAGTTCCGTCAAGTGGTGGAAAGAAACCGTGGCATGTTAGCAGCTGCCTTTCTCTGGCAAGCCCTGTAACAAACTGTTGGGTTACAGGGTTTTTCCCCAATGTGTAATTCTGGCCTTTCTTGTCTTTTCTTGATAAGCTTGGACAATTACAGCTATTGCGTTACAGTCAAGTCAGTCTAAGTTTTCTTTAATAATTTTGCACTAGCCTGCGCCTGTTTTCCAAAGAATTATGATGAAAATCAGGTGGAAAAGGCAGAATATTTACCTTACGTTTTCAGTCTGTTTGTTGTATTTTTGGCATTGTGTCAGCAGATAAGATAGGAAAGTATTTTTTTTCTGTACTTTTTAAATTATGGACAGAGAATGTAAAATCTGAAGCAAAACGAATCAATCATACCCCTGAATACTGTTCAAGTAGATGTTAAAGTCTTACATTTGTTTTTATATGTGAATGATATGTTTGTCTGACTGGATTGCTGTGAAATGTTAAGTATGTGTTTATTACTTAAAGAACAAATGTCTGTTTTTTTTAGCAGAGCCAGTCTGACCACAGTTTGGTTAGATTCACTGTTGTTTATGCTGTTGAACACACCAGAGGCTCTGTTTGGACTATACTGGAGCGCTGCGTCTCTCACTCTCCTCCTCTTTCACTCCCATCCTCCCCTTCACTTCTTATTCTCCAGTATGTTGTCTTCCCCGTCTCCTCCTGATCCACTAACATCTTGTAAAGCTCGGCCCAACACGCCAGCTATTGTACTGTATTTAACAGCTCTTTAACCCAAAAAAACAAAAGCCTCATGTTGTTTAAGGTGGCTCGAATATATTGCCTACAACCAGCAAAACTCATAAAAGTCCTGTCAGAGTGAGGTGACTGGAGCAACGCTTGTTGCTGTTGGCATTTGCTGGGCATCGACTGAACTTTCTGGAAGTGATGAAACAGCTGAGCGTGTGTCACCAGGCAGGCACCAGACTACACACAGCAGAGTGGAGAGGAGGGCGCAGTGTGCATTTCTTAGTCTCCTGACAGTGATGCATTACATACAATCACCTGCTGTTTTCTACACAAATTCCTTCTCCTTTTTCAACACAAAAAGATACACACACAGTTTTTGGAGGCCATGTTTCTCAACATTACAGTGATTAGGGAATCCCAAGCACAGAGGCGGATAGGAAAAGCACTGCCTCACTCTGGGAGTCCTGAGCTGAACGTTCAGTCTAAATGCATATCTGTTGTCTGCTGGCAAAGACAGAAGATTACGAGATTTAACCCAGTGCCCTGCCGAGACACTGTAAAATCCAAGGAGTTAGCTGGTATCTTGTGTGTGTCATTTTGGCAACAAGTTTAATGAATCAACATTTAATGGATTTTCTCTCTTTCCTCTCATATAACAACCCTCCCCCCCCCCTTCACACCTGTCCCTGAACCCCCCACCTCAGCCTGTGACTGCCACCCTGTGGGCGCAGCAGGCAAGACGTGCAACCAGACCACAGGCCAGTGCCCCTGCAAGGACGGCGTCACCGGCATCACCTGCAACCGTTGTGCCAAGGGTTACCAGCAGAGCCGCTCGCCTGTGGCCCCCTGCATCAGTGAGTGACTCAAACAGACACGCACACACACACACACACACACACACACACACACACACACAGCTAACAGTAACTGTATATCACACCAGTAACATACACTGCCTTCAGCCCAGTAATTTTATCAGCATGCCAGTGAGTCAGTGTATAAAACTGCGAAAACTGACAAGCTCCATTGTGAAGAAATAGATGTGAGAAAAGGCATAATACATAGTTACAATATAGTAGTAACCTACAGTAAAGGCAGCACATAGTCAAACCATGGAGATTACGGAACATAATTGAAAGCACACTTCTCTGTAGCCTGAAGCAGTTCTGGCCTTCTGACAGGCATACCCAACCTGATCTCTGCGCTGCGTATATACAGTACATGTGTTCTGTGGGTTTTGCATGGCCACTGAAAATGCAATGATAATTTCATAGAGAATAGCCCAAAACATGTGCGCAAACATGGGCCCAGATGTAATGTGAAGTTAAACTGAAATGTGATCTCTGTTAAACGGACCTAGAAGAGTTTAAGAGTGTGGTGGAGACGTTTCTCACGGCGACAGTGGTGTTGGTTTTTTGGTGCAAGTCAATAGAGGGCTGGTAGCGTGAGAGTGAAAGACTTGGTTATTCTTGTTCCACTTGCTGTCAGCCGTGTATAGTGTGTGTATGTGTGCTCTGGTTGCTGCAGTTTGCATGTCGACTACATCAAGTTTTTAATTTCCTGTGACAAGCGCGTGTGTGTGTGTGTGTGTGGGTTATGAAATTTGCCAGTGGCCCAGCACATGCAGGCATGTGTAGTAGAGGGCAACTTTCCACCATACTGTGTACCAGGCTGTACGCTCACCAAGATAACCCTCACCAAAGCAAATCGTGCCGCGCTGCCCGGTGCCGTACTGAGCTCTGCCACACTGTGCCACATGGTGCCATGTTGTTTCTCTCACATACAGCTCCGGAGCAGATGGCGAATGGTAGAGGAGGAGAAAACAACTGTGGTCATGGATGGCAGACCCCACTTATTTGAGTGCCACTGAACCATCCAGTGAGAACAAGAGGAATTGTGTGTGTGCATGCATTTAAGCAATACGCACACTCGGATCCATTACGATTAGAGTTAATGACAACTGCGTGTGTCAATATGGCCTCACGGTGGGCATCTTACCTCTTCTGAGGCTCCTGGACCCCAAGACAGAAAACACAGCCATTAAGCAGCCAATTAGTATGATGGCAGTAACCCTCATCTGAATGTTCCTTTCATCATCTGTCTGTGTTCACAAGATGTGGCCATGAGGGCACACAGACTCAAAGTAGCTTCTAGCAGCTGCTCTTGCCTTGACAAAGCTTAGTGCCCTTGTTTGTTTTTGTTGGCGGGGTGTCCATAATTTCAGAGAGACAACTGCTGCTTTTGCCTCAAAACAGCTTTCCAAGAACTCCCCCTATCCCCCCGCCAACACACTCCCACTCACTTGGTTCAGACCCTCAACCTCCAAATCCAATCAAAAGCAGATCCTCTGGGTGGATGCTAAGCCGGTGTTCCAGTAACTCTGTTTACGGTAAAAGCAGAGGGCCCGTTGTTAGCATTAGCATTTGTATTGGAAAGTTGCATACGATTAGACGAGAAGTCCTGGAGGAATTCCATGAGGCACTTTTTAGTGTAGCCAGCGGGCACAGCGAGGGAGGGTTGCATCTGTCTCATGACAATCCAACCAAAATTGCCCCCTTGCCATCTGTCCATCTGTCTATACATGCTTGCATGGAGATTACACAGCAGTGTTAACCCTGCATCTGTTAGAGGAGGACAACACTAATCTAGTGTAGCCACCTTTCCATTTTAATCAGTGTGCCACAAAGAATTAACTTTGGTCTCAGATGTATCAAGTGTGCCGACTTCTGAATGCACTGACTTCTCCAAACTGGATTAAAGCGTGAATTTGTGGCACATCTACCGAGTTGGACTCAAAACTTAAAGGCCCCGAAACCCTATTTTCTCAATTATCTTCTTAATACAAACAATGGGATTTTACATGAACACAAAATTAAAACCATTTTAGTTACTTTGGGATTTGTGTTTTTGTCTGTATGAAGGGCTTGTTTGAAAAAAGATGACGTTACATACTTTGGGGTACCAATCAAAATGCATCGACATTTGAATATAATCCAATCAAATCTGAGCAGACCACACCCACACAGACCAGACGAAGCAGAAGAGATCAGTTTTTGAGTGTTAAACCCTTAATAAATAATAGGATGGTTTTGTCCAAACTTTATTATTGCTTATTTAGACATGAATATTTAATGTTATCAGTTAAAAAGTTAAGATTTTAATCCAAGTTTTCAGAGGCTTTAAATTTGGTCTTCTGACCTCCACAATTTCTTCCACTTATACTGTCTCTTATACTCCATAACATGGAAAACCACCACATTAGTCCGTGGAATGCATGGTTTATTTGAGCCTGTCTTCCCTCTCACCACCAATAAGTATCCCTGTCAGTCTGTCAGTGTTTATCTAGCATGTCTGTCTGCAGTGCCACATGTGTTTTTATGTGCATAGCTGACATATGTCACAATCCAAACCTACTGTAAGACAACCCTGGTATTTTCTCTCATTGACAAATGCTGTTGGCGAACAGGGAGGCTCTCCCATCTCCTTCATATTTGGCTCTTAATATATTCAGTTTGTATTCAGAACCTTCACATATCCACTCTTCAAAATTATTGTTAAGGCTAGGCTAAAGAACCCACGAGCAGGACTCCGAGGCAGGAGGCAGCGAGTAGAGTTGGAAAAGGATTTTATTTTCAAGGCGGTAAACTGGGAGGCTGGGGCCAAGGTCTGGGCTGGTAGCTGGGGAACCTGGGGGCTTGGGCTGGGCGTGAGGCTGGGTATAGGGGATGGAGCGGGGAGCCAGGCAGAGGGATCGGCTGTGCACTTGAGGCAGGAGGACTGGAGACAGGGCCAGGGTCAGGCTGAGGTCTTCTACAGGCACAGAGAAACAAGAGTTAGGCAAATGCTGGATACTGACAGAACAGTAACAAGTCAGGCTGGAAGCGTGACTGACTGTATGAACAGAGTCTTCGATCTGGCAGTGAGTAGGAGGTTGCACCCAATGTTTAAGCAGAACTCCTGGCAGCTGTTCGCCCAACTCCCACACACCTGTCTCCACTCCTGCAATTTGGACACAGACACGAGAGAGAGAGAGAGAGAGAGAGAGAGAGAGAGAGAGAGAGAGAGAGAGAGAGAGAGAGAGAGAGAGAGAGAGAGAGAGAGAGAGAGAGAGAGAGAGAGAGAGAGAGAGAGACCCACACTAGGAGTAGGCAGAAGTGGAGGGCATGACAATTATTTTGAATGAATTCAGACATTCTTCTTCTCTTTGACCACACATGTGTACTTAACAGGCACACAGCCAAATCACTTACACCATACTTGAAAGGTAAGGATTTACATTTAACCGTTGAAATAACTTTGTATTTCTTGTGTGTCTTTCAGAAATCCCAGTGGTCAACCCCACAGCTGTGGTGAGCAGCACAGAGGAACCAGCAGGTTAGTGTACACTATTGGCACCTCACCCCTAAGTACCACTGCTTTATGAAAGGAATAAAAACATATTTTTTAACATTTCTGGACTTGAATTTTAAGGTGTGGAATAAATATTAATGGAGGGTGGGTCTCCTTTTTTGAAGTTCTGCAAAAAGAACGAGTGCACTGGGGCCGGCAAAATTTTTTCCATTGTCTTAAAAACCTGTGTCCTTGGCACAGTTTCCCCAACCACTAGCCTCAAGTTAGTGGAGCCTTGCTGCGCTCAAAGTATAGCTGTGGCTTAAACCCCAAAGCCAGCCGATAGGCAGCAGAGGTGATTAGTTACAGTTTAGCTGGGAGATATAATGGAAGGGAGAGTTTTGAGGCGTGAAAAGAGTGTTGGCAACTGACTAGGGGGAAATTTGTTCAGTCTCTCCTTCTAACCCTCCAATTTAGGCTTCGGTCAATTACCCTACCCTTATTTTTCATTCTGCAGCTGTTTGATTTGAATGGTGGTGATGATTTGGAAATGTTGATTCATTAGTGGGTTTATACTATATACAGTATCATCACTCAGACTGCAGATCATACCCTCCACTCTGCCACAGATACTTTACTGCACTATTTTCTTTTAAAGTGAAATGTTTTGTCTGAAAGTTCACTGCAACTCAGACTTTTGCCTCTTTGACTTCTTACATTTCAGAGGTTAAATACAGTTTGAGGTATATAAGGTTAAAGATGTCCGTTTATATTGACTGATACTGATTTGACTTCAAGCAAATATAGTCAAGTCTAAGGCCAAACTAGGTCACACAGTCAATAAATGTTGCATAACTATAATTTTAAAAAGTGTTTTATTAAATCTAAAGGTATAAAATGATAAAGTTTTCAAAGGAATAGTTCAACATTTTGGGAAATTCAGTTTCTTGAGAAGATCAATATTCTCATGTCTAAATATATATATGTAGCTACCAGTAGCAACCGGTTAGTTTAGCACAACGAATGGAAACAGAAATAAGACAAGATATAGTCTTTCACATAACCCCTGTCCAATGGCAAATTGTAATTTTTCCACTTTGTTCTTTGTATTGATTAAACAGACGAGATACAGTATGTATTGGTGAGTTTCCAGCCTGGATGGCAGAATAAAACGTTTCTGCAAACCACGCATACCTTAAATAACACTTGTAATACGTATCATCATATCAACATTTCTAAAGTGAAGTAGCTCACATGAGATCTATATGAGCTGACTTTCTTATTTTGGGAGGAGGGTCGGTGGATGTTCGGTTGGTCGGTAGAAAGTTGGAAATCAGCAGGGAGCACGGTTTGAGACCAACTCGAAACCACTGCCTGCTTCCCGTAATTGACAAAACTGGGTGTTTTTAGGGAGACATCGGGACATTTGCAGCCGATTATTTTAGTTTTTATTTTAATCCAAACCATGATCTTTCCCTAACCCTAACCAAGTGGTTTTTGTGCCTAAACCTAACCAGACCTTGACCACAGTATTGTCACATCATAAAACATCATTATTCAACTGATAATGGCCAACATTAAAACGTAGACATTCAACGTATTCGTGGTTTGCAGAAACGTACAATGCCAACGTTTTATTCTGGTGGTTGGGTTGGACAGAGCTGAACCAAGCTGATTTCCAGTCTTTTTGCTAAGCTCAGCTAACTGGCTGCTGGCTCCAGCTTCATATTTATGTACAGACAAGAGAATGATCTTCTCATCCCATTCCTGTCATCACTCTCCGACCATTGCTTTAAAGGTAAATACATATTGATTATAATTTTCTCACATTTTTTGGTTTTTCTTTCTCATTTGTTCCTCTCATTCTGTTTCCTCTCTGTCTTCTCATTACTCGGGTCTTTGAGCACTTTTGGAAAAAAAAAAAAAAAAAAATCCAACCCTTTTTTGTGTTTACTACTTCCCTGGGAAAATGTTACGGTGTCTAAGACAAGAGTTGTTAATCGCCAATTCACCACAGGCTCTACCAAATACACCAGTCTTTCCCCTACCTTTCTCCTTCCTAAACTACCATAGAACGAGCTTCACCATCAGAAACCTAAAGCCCCAAAATGTTTTTGTGTAAGGGGCGGTGGATGCAATTTGTCCTTGTCATGGCACAGTGAAAGGGGCTCAAGGGAATGAGGGCATCGAGAGCCCCGGAGCCAATTGTGTGTGTTTTCAGTGGGCCGGTCTTCTGGGTCAGTGGGCGATTCACAGGGAGCTTTTTCAGGTGAACAGCCAGCAGAAAGTGGCTCTTCATGGGAAAACACACACTGTCCCCCAGCCAGCGTTTCACCACCGATACCTCCAGGCCAGCCACTGTATACCGCGCACACACACACACATACACATACACACAATGGTAGCAATCTAATCAAATACATGCACATGTCATACAAATGCATGCCTGTCACAGTTGCATGCACACTTACATGATAATGATCTGCACATGAAACCGCACGCTCACTTATAATGAAAAAGACCTTTAGCAAGCTACGATTTTCATTTATTTAAAGTCTGTGAATAATGTACAATACACAAATACACACACACACACACCTCTACACCCATCCTCATCTACATTTCCACTCATCATTTTATTAACGTCATCTTTTCTCAAGGTTATTGGAAGCTGCTGTCTACTCTCTCTTTCTCTCTTTTTTCTCTCCTCTCTCTGGCTAATAAAATCTCCAGCGCTCTGATATACAGCCAAGCCTCCTGGACATTTTTATGGGCTCCTTGGCCCCCTGTTTCTTCCTCCTCCTGCCCTCCTTCCATTGCTCCATCCATCCATCCCCCCAAAAAATGAACGATGCAACACCCCTACTCTCATGCAACCTAGGAAGCGTAATTTCTCTTTCTCACGACCTTTTTTTTCTAATTGGGACATTTCATGTCCAGTAATTTTATTTGGTTTGCTTTGGAAGTCAATGTGACTGAATGGTTTTCCTTTTGAAGGCAATGAGAGGCCTGACCGCAGATACCAGTCCAGTTAGCATGTGTTTTTTTAGTTTCATGCCCTGACATTCCAAGCGAGCAGCATGGTCAGGTTTTCGTGTCCCCTCAAGATGCCTGACCAGAACCATGTTGGAAATTGGCCTTTGCGGCATTCTCTGTTTTTCAGTCCATCGTTTTCCTAATTTTTTTGTTAACTTTGTGTCCTTCTCTAAAGTTTCATAATTGAGATAAGTGGATCCAAAATTATACAGTTCATAAAATCCAGTGGCATCCAGTCAAGTACAGTAGAGCCTTGCTAATGATCAAAAGTGTCTCTTTCTTTTCTTGTCAAAGCTCCGGTAGCGGCAGTTACCATGGACACGATTTAAAAACACAGCAAGATGCTTTAAATTCTATCAAGAATCTTTGCCATGAGGACTTTCAGCTGTTTTTGATAGCTCATTTAATTATGCTTATCTTCTTTGCTCCCAGTTCCCTCTGCTCTCAGATCATGGAAAACATATTTCATTGTGACAGAGATGCAAAGCTTTTAATATTGAGATGACAAAATAAATATTTCATGATCAGAAGAAAACAAACCGTAAGAAATAATTACATGCATGTGCCCCCTTGCCTTTGAATGTTTCTGTATCTAAATTAACTTCAATCTTCAACTTTGTTGGTCCATAAAAAGTGCTTTTCAGTTCCATTTAAAAGATGAAATTATAACTAAATTAAATTATAATTGTTATTGAAGGTTTCAAGTCTTAAATAGAGACTTTCAGGGCTAAATTGTTTCCAGTTTGGAAAAAAATGATTGAAAAAGATGCTTATAGATCCATAGCATGACAACCAAATCAACGCAGCCCCAGATTTAAGATTTTAGACTGGCCACTCAGCCAAGAGGTCTCATTTTAACTGTCACAATCATAATTGTGACACCTCATCACCAGCAGCTCCACCTATGAATGGTCAGTAGAGGTCATCTGTCCAATGTGTGGTCTCAGTCGTCACGCTGGCAGCCAAGGCCTACTCACATCCATCCAACCATGACCTGCTTCCACTACGCTCTGTCTTTTCTCAAGAACCCAGAAAACATGTCAAACTGAACACTTTTTACTCCTCTGGTATGTTTCACTTGCCTCCCAGCACCGGCTGTTGCAGGGGTTTGATGTGTGATTTGTCAGAAGTTGTATTTTCGCACACAAAAGCCGAACCAAGCCCAACATTATCCAACCTGCTCCGGTTTCCCTTTGAGTCTTTGCCATTGTCAGTGAATATATATTGTTGTGTGGGAAAGTGTGAGTGTACTTGCCACAGAGTTATGAAACAGCATAAGTACAAATCTAGCTTATAAAAGTAGACAGTCTTAATACATACATATCAATGTGTCAATATAGAAAAACTTTGCCTCATGTGTAGAAACAAGCACATAGTGATTCATGTGTTTATGCTTTCGAGTGTGTTCATTGGTGGTTTCACAGTACATAACAGTTTACAATGCTTTGTCACACTAACTTTCCATGACAGATGTGCTGGTCTCTGTTGAAGTGCTACAAAAGCACCACATAATGCACTATAAAATGGTGTGAAAATAGTCCTAAAATGCAACCTTACAATAACAATTCAAATTTCAAGTGTGTAAGTGTCCCATTATGTGTGTAATTTGAGTGCCGTGTAATTACAGCTTATATTACAGGATTGAATGTTGGTTGTCTTTGTTTTTGTAGATTGTGAGTCCTACTGCAAACCAGTGAAAGGCAACCTGAAGATCAATATGAAAAAATATTGCAAGAAGGATTATGGTAAGAGAGAGTATTATTTATGCACCATTATTAATAAATGTAGTGTTGGAAGAAGTGACCTGAGTGTTATTTTTTGTGAATGTGTCCCCAGCGGTCCAAGTGAACGTGCTGGACATGGAGACGGTGGGGGACTGGGCCAAGTTTTCGGTCAGTGTGGTGTCCGTGTACAAGAGCCGCGGTGAGCCCTTGAAGCGTGGCGACAACATCCTGTGGGTGCACATGAAGGACCTAGCCTGCAAATGTCCCAAGATCCAGATGAGCAAGCGCTTCCTGGTGATGGGCGGCAGCGACGGGGGAACAGGCACAGGGACGGGACCAGCGGTCGGGCCCGGGCCTGGAGCCACCAATCCAGGAGCAGAACGCATGGGCCTGGTGGCTGATAAGAACAGCCTGGTGATCCAGTGGAGGGACGTTTGGACGAGACGCCTGAGGAAGTTCCAGCGCAAAGAGAAGAAGGGGAAGTGCAGCAAAGCGTGATGGTAAAGCAGCGTCAGTCCCTACCTCTCCCTTCATGGCCCACCTTCATGAACCCTGACCCGGTGATCCCCTTCTCCTCTCCCTGAATCCTATGTCTTCCCCCACCACGGGAACACTGCACATTACAAAGACTGCATGTACCCTACCTGTTTTAAGGACCACGTTTTGTGTATATTGTATAATTATTTTCCTTTTTATTTTTCAAGTTGTGTCTTTGTAATGTCACTTGTCTTTTTTGTCCAATTGGTTTGCCTTAAAAAGGGACCATTAAAAAGGGTATGAAGTGTAGACAAAAGCAGACGCCATTCCCTCCCTCGACAACGACAGCAGAAATGTCCACCTTTCCCCCAACTATGACCCCCAGCCTCCTCCTCCTCCTCCTCCTTTCAAGACTGACTGTCTCCTGCCACTGTGTTTCAGTACTCACATATAAGACTACCAATGCTCACACTTCACATTCTTCTCTGAGGATTTTATTCAACAGCAACAACCTGTCTAAAGACAAGCTGCACACCCTCAGCCTGGGTGCCTCATGTTTCATTGTCGAAACAAACTCAACTCGGATCAGCACGAGCTGGACCACCTGACAACCTTTCAACATTTGCTGTTAAAATGTTCACAAAAATGGGCCTACTTGCTCCAGGTCTCTGCAGTAACTTCTACGGATCACAATCCGTTGTAACTATAAACACTCTTGTCCCAAGAGGAACCAAGGGCTCCCTTTGTTGGGACATTTTCCACAGCAAACCTCAGTCTCACCAACACTGCTGCTGCCACCAGACAGCCCCAACAGAATAAACTGCTCATGTAGGCTCTTAAATCTACAAGTATTTGATGCCACTGGTCATAATAGAGTTTATATTCTTAGCGGGGTGTTATCTCATCAATCCATATCCCAGCCATATCCTTGACGTATATTTTTTGTTTCATTTTAAGCAGAACAAGCCCTGTTGGCATGTGTGAGTCACATTCCAGGCCTCCAGGGCTGTGCCTCTTCACCCAGCAGTCCCTCTCATGAGTGGTTTATAAAGTCATGCATCACCATCATGACTCATTGCTTGTCACTTTTTCTGGAGGAAAGATTAAGCAGTGTGGACAAATGGTTGGAATTTCAGGACAATACCAATATTTCCAAGAATACTTGGGATAATGTCTTCCGCTGGGTAGTGGCCTTCCAGATGTTGCTGTGTGGCCAATGTCATTACTCTGTCTTTAAATATCTGAACTTTTTTTTCTGATGTGTCCAGTGACTGGCAGGCTTTTGTTTGCCGAAATAAGAGATTGAAACGAGAGTTCCTTTTCATGCAGTAAACAGAAAACAAAGTCGGATAAACAACATAGTTGTGTTTTTCTCTAGCATATTTTGACAAAATGAATGAGGCTGGAAAGTTTTTAGTGCTCACTGATTGTATTATGACATGAGCGTATCATATTTCATTCCTCATGTGTTTTGTTATGTTTGCATGTTTGTGGTTTTTGCTGGTCCATCAAAACCTTACAGTGAGCAGAGCAAGAACTAAACCAATATGAGCATCAAGATCCAAAGGAAAACTTACCAAGTCATCTCCCCCTACTTGCCTACCCAAATACAGTCCCTGTCATCCTTTGCCAAATAAGCATAGTCAGTTTTTAAATTCAATTAAGAGACTATGGCAGTCAGGACCAACGAAAACCACAGAGAGACCCGTCTGGTTGCTCTCAAGCTTTTTATCTGCCGTTTGCTGTTATTTCATTTTGTAAAGCACATTACAATTTATTTAAATAGAGTACAAGATAAACATACAGTTTTGAGGGGCACATCAAGCTAGTGTAGCAGTGAGTGTGCCGACAGGCATGTCATGCTAGCTAGTGGTTACGCTCCTCTGGCTGCGGTGGTATGTTTGGTTTGTCATTCCTCCAAAAGTGTCTCTCCTCCGCTCTCTTCTGTGTGTCAACCACCACCCTCCCCAAACTCCCTTTTTAACCCATTTTGCATGTTATGTATTCAGTGTCTTAGTTAAGTGACAGCACAGAACGAGGCTGCCAAAACTCCTCAGTGGTGTACTGTACTGCACTGTAGTTCTTGTTTTCACTTCTTCCAAGAATGTATGTCAAACTGTGAAGAACACACTCACACAGGTGTATGGTCTGATTGTAAGTGTTTATGAAACTATATGTCACCAAGCTTAAGAATGTGGACGGCATGACGGTTGATGCTATTATGAACTATGAACAGGGTTAGATGTTCAAATGATTGTGGATCTTCACGCTCATCCGTCTGTGTAATAATGAGATTTTAATTGTCCGATCCAAAAACGTTCCATAACCAAAATTAACTTTCACCCACCATGATTTCTGGTGTGTGTCAAAAAAAAAAAAGCAAAGAAGGACAAATAAAGCATTGAAGGCTTTACAGCACTATACCCTGGGCACAATCCCTACAGATGGAATTTCACAAAAATGCAGAACCAAACAGTCAATTATTTGTGTGTTGGCTGTCCGCAGCGGCCTGTCAGACAGGTGGTGTTACAGTAGCACCAGTCTCCTCGCCCTGGTATGTGAGTATGGCGTGACACATTGTGATGGATGGTCAAATTACGTGCCTGTGAAGCCTCTCTGGTGCCGAGCTCCTTAAGCACCCAACACAGTCATGGAGGAGCAGCAGTGTCCCTGCCGTCCTCTCAGTCTGCTCTGAATCTGGACTTTATTTCACATCGAATCACACAAAATCCTTCTTTACTTACTATTGGCTCTCCATTTTCCCTTTCTTAAGTGCCCACCCTGAATGTTAAAATAAAGATAAGAAATAAGAGTGTGCCAGATGTTGTCAGGGGTTGGGAACTTAGTCTCTCGTGAAAGCTATTTAGTGAGCCTCATAGGGAGAGCCGTCCTGTTGTTTTACGTTAACAAGCCCAGCAGCTTGGCAGTGGAACTGAGGCCATAACTGCTTTGCTTTGTTTCCCCCCTTTGCAGCATTTATAGCATTCACAGGTGTGTGTGTGAGTGAGTGTGTGTGTGTGTGTGTGTGTGTCCAATTAACCTACCCGAGTAAACAAGTGATACGCACATGAACTGAAAGTGCAGAGAGGTGAGAGAGCTCTCGTATGAAGGGCAGACTTTTCGGGGGGGACAAAGCTTCTCAGTTTTGCCACTGTTTAATGTTTGTGTAGAGGAGTCTGAACAGCCTATGATGAAGGATTATCACTTTACATTTTCCTGGTCTGATTCCCTTTTCTTTCTGTTTCACTTCCATCTACGCATTTGCCTCGTTTAATAAGTCTTGACACATTTTTAATGTTGTAAATATGTACTGAACTGCCTCTGCCATTTATGTTGTCTTTTGTAAAGCGTCACTTGCCCTGGGATGACTCACGTTGTATGGATGTACAAACCAGATGATGTTATATGGATGTAGAAACCAGAAACATATGCTTTTGTGATCATGACCAGAAGATGTGGTTCAGATATTACACAGAATGTATTCCTTTCGGGTTTTATGTTGTTTCCAGACAACAAATGCTCAATTGTTAATGACTTTGAGGAGAATTGAGTAAAAATGTGACACGGGCTGATCGGACCCTCTGCTTTTCCCCACAAAGGTACAGACAGGAACTGACATAACAACCCACCACTTTCCGTTATATTAATGTCCTGGGAATAATGGTTCACTCACAAAAAAATTGTCCACCTACCCTTCATTGGGAACAAAGGGATTCATCCCTCAGTTCAGCCCTGCTTTTCACTTCTGTTATATCAAAGTCTTCCTTGTACATTTTCCTTTGAGGCAATGAACCACTGACTTTTTAATCTAAATGATAAAAAAATAAATTATTAGTTAATGAGCTGTGTGTTGTGTTGATCATCTGTCTCTTTAATAGCAGTCGTTAGCCCAAGCTCCGGAAATGATATCAAATTGATATGTGTGTGTTTCCCATTGGAAAGTATGCTCACATAGAATGGGCACTGCTCTGGTGTGTTTCCACTCACAGGGGATAGGCTGGGGTTTGAAAGGGGAGAGTACCAAGCAGAGCGGCTCCCCTCCTCTATGAACAGAACAAGACCTAAAGCTCTGTCAATAAACACTGAGGCACACACACACAAATGTGTACCTCACCTCTGAGGAAACCCAACTCCCGAGTCATAGTCTGGTCCAAAGCAGGAAACTCCTTACTCTCTTTCTCTTTTTCCCTCTCCCCCCTCTCTCGCACCTACAGTCTCCTCTCTCTTCGTCTCCCCACCCTCTAACTAAACAGCCCAGCTCCATCCATCCTCCTAAAGGTAAATTACAGGAAAGCGACCATTTATCATCACTCTCCCTAGGCATGGCGATCAAGGCTTTGAGAATAGAGGTTGCTGAGATTGTCTGAACACATACACACACATACACCATGACATATGTCTCTGCATCAAGCACATCTATCCTGGACATCCTGTCCCCCATCAGCTTGCCATTCCCGTCCAGTTCCCATTACACCAAAACAGTTTAAATGGCCTGCAACCAAATGGACAGTGAAAATCCAGATTTATAGTCCTACGAGAGATTGAGCTACAGGAACAGAGCCAGCCTTAGGGCTGAGTTTAAATGAGACTCCACTCCCCTTGATAGTTTTGTTATGCCACAAGACTGCAAGATTGACTGAAATCTGCCTTTATTTGAATCAACAGAGACCCCCAACCCCCTGCATCTTTGTCTGTAACTCTGTCTTCCTCTCATATCTAGGGACACAGCTACTGCTTGTCACAAGACTGAGATATTGGTAAGTAACAAAAATGTGCTGGAGGCTTTGCCTATTTTGTAAAGTAAAATTCCAGCCATATGAGTTATACATTTTATTGTAGAGTAAATGTAGTTGCCTCTCTTTAACATGGCTGTGTAGGCATTTTTTTGTAAGTGATAAGCTACAAATACAATTGAGTATCATCATGTACCAGTACTTTTCTGCAGCACTGTCTTGAGGCACATTTCCTCCCACAAAAACTCTCAAACCAATAGGCTTTTTCCACTATAGTATTCAAGGATTTAGAGAACAGCTTACCTACTGTTTCTGTCAGGCACAAGCAGCAGCTACCACTGCTTGAGGCTGGAGCCAATACAGAAGTACCTTAAAGTGCAATGCCACCAATGCCCGCTAGTTGCTGGCTCCAATTGACTCCCATTCAAAAAGTGTCAATCTCTCTCTAGAAATACTAAGTCAATTATTTTTTTCAACGAGTCATTATGGTCTCAATCGCAAAAGTCAGGCCCTCTATGAAGTGTGCCAGTGGTCATTTTGGGAATTATTTCTCATTTACAAGATTTGAGGACTTCTTGTAGCTTTGATGTCTGCTGTGTGGGTGTTGACTGACAGCTGTGAATGTCAGTTTGCTCACCTGCTGCTCTCCAGTCCAGAACTCACACTGAGTCGGACTATTGTCGCAATATTTTGGTAAGTTTAATATTACTTGGTTGTATTACCTGCCCCATTAACACAATTTATTTAAAGTAGCTAATGTTAGCAAGTGTTTCCAGAGTGTGAAAGGCAACATCCCAAATTCTGGGCTTCAAACAGACTCCAAAGTAAACCAGTGGTTGACGTCACACCTTGCTACGTCCATCTTTAGATACAATCTATGGTTGGGAGGATGTGTCTGCACAAAAGTCAACAACCTTGTTGTCCCTTCCCATGTTATACTACACCAAAACCCTATTTTTCATCATTTAATTTGCTTGTATTCTTTTGATCTCTTTCTGTTTCAGCCAACAAAAAAATGCTTCTTCATTTTCCATCTTGATAAATGTGTATTTATTATAGAGTTGAAGGGCTCTCCCTGGATAATTGTCAGTTATAATGACACTAATAAAGAGATTACAACAGTTTATATTGATTCGTGTCCCTTTGCTACAGCTGTGTGAAATTATAACTATTCAAGTGTGTTTGGGAAACCACTTCAGGTGTTTGTAGAGAAATCCAAGCTCTGGAGAGTGACTGTTCTGGGAGAGAGCTGCGTCTTAGAGAGCTGGAAACGAGCAAAGCGGATCCAGCCAAATACTGTCCCCCCACCCCCCCACCCCCTCTCCACCCCATCCTACTGACACACACGCATACATCCACACAAACACACACCACCCAGCGGCAGACGAGGGGGGCTTACCAATCGTGCTTTCATAAGCTGCCAAAGCGGCTTCATTGGCTTTAAATGGAGCCTCATTACCACTGTGCTTCAAAGCTCAACAACGGCATTCTCCAGCATGGGGTCTCTCTCTGTATGTGTGTAGGTCTGTTTCCTAAATCCTCTCTTTTTCCTAACGTATTTCTACTTTTACTTTTCTCCACATTCACAGCTTTCCATTCTAATGATGTCCCTTTATTTCTTTGTTCTTCTTCCATTTTTTATTTCTTTTTTCTCCATCTCTTTCCCCTCAGCGACAGTGGGTGTATGTGTGAATATCTGAATGTATCTGTGAACACTCATGTGTGCTTGTCTGTGGGTCACCACATACTAACTCCCCTGAAAACCGCAAAAAATGTGGCGAGAAATCTGTGTGGACCAAGATCATAAATATTCAGTGGTGAAGGTCTGATCTCTTTCTCTCTTTCTGCTGCATGTCTTTTCTCTGAGTGAAACCAGCTGTCGTCTGAAGAGACACCACTCCATCTGGAACTGACAACATGCGTGACAATGACCACACCTCCACTCGCACATCTGCCATCCTTCAATCTCTCCATCTTTACATTTTTCCATTTAACAAAAAAAAAAACACATTTCATCCCTCCGAAGGAAACGTCTTCTTCTCACTTTCAACCCATCCAATCTTTTATCCTCACAAATGGGCCAATCACATCGATGATACTTGAGGTCAATTTTCCAGACACAAACACACAGTGTCAGGGATTGTATGGGACTGCTGTTGCACAAAACTGTGATTCATTGTTCCTTTGTTGGTCTTTTTTATTGGAGAAACAAAGTTTATTGGGCCAGTGAGTGATTGAAATGAGTGAGGAATAGGGGGTAATTTAAAACCAGTGTGGTCCCTGATAGGAGCATTGTGCAGCACAAGCCTGCTCCTAATCCGCCCCTCAGCTTTGTGTTTGATTGGGTACTGTTGAAAATGGGGATGAGTCTGCCTCTTCAAAGGCTGTAACATAAGAGGAATGTGTGTGTGCATGTGTGTGTATGTGTGTTTGTGTGTGTGTGTGTGTGTGTGTGTGCTGCCCATGTATTAAGGTGATCACAAAAAGCGGATTGTGTGCAGATGGACAAATAGAAATTACACTGATCAATTCTGCATAAGCCCTGCTTGAGATGTCTCACTTATTACTGCACATTTTAAAAGAAATGCTTTAAGTATTTCCTTCAGGATGGAGTAATTATTAGCATTCACTTCAATGTGTTCACATACACTTTTAATGATGTATCAAAACACTTTCAATATGCTGCAGTGTTGTGTTTGGCTGAGAATGCTCCATCGGATTGTGGTGGGCTACTTCAGTAAGAAGCCTGGGGCAGGCATTTTGGTTTGGGATAATGATTGGATGCAGAAATCAGAGAGAGTCTTGGCTTGCCAATGTCTGGGGAGAGTTGAAAGGTAAAAAGATCATTCTCCTCACAATCTTTAAAAGATACATAGTTGAACTGGAGGACAGAAGGAGAAATCATTATGCTCATTGGTTAGATCCGGTGTAAAGTGTTAATTTATCACCTATACAGGACACGCACTTCATCAAGCCGGATTAAGTGGAAAATAATCACAGGGAAATACTCACAGGTCAGCATATGATGAGTCCCACATTTCATAGGAGAAATGTATTCAGAATTAATAGATTTCAGGGAGCAGTATTCATTCATATTTTACAAGTGATGACAGACTGATTGGTGAAAATGTGCCATTGGAGGAGTATCCATGCTGAATTGGCTTTGAGTTGCATCGGTCGTCTGCCAAACATTTGATGAAATATGCATAATTCAGTGGTGAACTAAGCTGTGTTTAAAATAAATCTGACTCATTTTTGAAATACATATACACAGTTCCTTTCTAAATGAACAGAGAGGAA
Source organism: Thunnus albacares (assembly GCF_914725855.1). Classification (NCBI taxonomy): domain Eukaryota; kingdom Metazoa; phylum Chordata; class Actinopteri; order Scombriformes; family Scombridae; genus Thunnus; species Thunnus albacares. Next base: position 11,540,655 of record NC_058125.1, on the reverse strand, counting down.
CATGTTTACCTTCTGAGTCCTAAAAAAAGTAATGGGGGTTGTGGACAGAGTTTAATCTGAGATAAGACCAAATGCATTTTTTCTGTCAAATATAAACTAGTTTTTCATCCTTTTGGTACCGATTCTTGTTCCGAATTTGTCAACTTTTCTGTTTAGAGTTTTCCATGTCTCTCATTTCTCACTGATAAAAAACAAGGTTTAAGTAAGAATGCTCCTCTTTCCTGTAGGCTCAGGCCCTCTTTCAGCTCTACATCCCAGACTATACTGTACCATACTGCGCTATGCTGGGCCGATCCACTTCAGGCCCCATCTGTTGGCATTTAGCACCAGCTTCCCCGCCTCTGCACTGATCTCCGGTCTACATTAACTGCCCTAATTTGTCTGCCAAAGCCCACTCTGATTGTTACCATGTGATGTTATGTGAAAGGTGAGGGATGTCTACTTATCTGTGAAGACGGACTGAGAGCGACGGAGCAGGGGGAGAGGTCAACACAAGCGAGGGCAAGCAGGGTTAAGAGAAAAAAAAGGGCTGAGAGAGGAAAAGAAAGTGATTTGAGAATGACATGAAGAATAGAGACCACATGACAGCATGGTGACGAGATGGTAAGGAAAGGGCAGCAGTTAAGACAGCTCATAAAATGAGTAAAAAAAGTGACCTATGTGGTTTTGGTGGTCAGACAAGGGGCTTTCCCTCCGGGGATAACTAAGACAGTGATGAATCCAGACTGAGTTGTCATCTGGCTCCACTTGTCCACTAGGACCTTTCCAGTCACGCTTCGATGTCTGCAGGCCAACACAACCACCCAGTGAAAGAGACGTCTCACAAACACACACACACACACACACACACACACACACACACACACACACACACACACACACAAACTTTGTAGTGCTTTATTTGATGAGGTGCTCAATATTAATTGAGGAAGACTCCTACCTATACCATGGCCACTTGTCAACAAAATTTTATCAAATATGAAACATCAGTGTCAGCATATAAGGCATTATGATCACTTTAATTATTATTAATTTAATTATTTGATTTAATGATCATTAAGGGAAGAAACCAGGTTGCAGGTTCTGTTTTATTAGCCAATGCAAGCATACAAAGAATGTGTCTTGATGTTTGCTATTCATAATCTAAAGTCCAGTTTGATGAAATATATTAAAGTGACAAGTGCAGGGATTAAACGAGGGATGTGAAATGTAAAGTCCAGTTTGATAACCCCGTCTTCATCCCGTTTATATGGCCATGGTACAATTTGTTGCAATTTAGTGCAAAGGCAGGTTAGTGTTAGGGTTAGGGAAGTGCATCGTGTTGTGGGTAATTTGGGTTGTCTGCTGTGGGTGGGCTTCATTCCATTTCAAATTGCCACCAGTCGGCTGCAACCCAAATCCAAATGCCACTATCTCCACTATGTGTGAGGGGGTGGGGGGTGGGGGGCCTCCATGAATGCACATAAAATCTTAATCAGTTTGGTATAAATTCAGTAATTAAAAGTAAGTAGATATAAATTTATAGATATAGTAGTAAATAAAAGTTTTGTAACGGGTAACAAAGCGGACCGTCTTCATTTCCAACAGCAACAGTGGCTGAGGATCATGGGTAATGTAGCCTTCTGCCATCCAAAACTGACAAAAAACTTGAGTTCCCAGAAATGAAGGAGAAATAATTAAAACAGATGGCCATGACATTAACCTATTGTGTTGTTGAGTTATCACGGACACTTTCGTGTTTTTGTGTTAAGAACTGTTGAGGATATTATTAAAAGAAAACCTAAACACAGGAATTGACAGTAAGGAAAATAATCCCCGGCAGCGGGTCCTCCGGTCCTGCTCACAGCGTTGCATGTGGTGCAGGCACGAAAGATACTTCCAATTGAAATACATCAGTTTGAAAGTTGTGCTGAGTGTCATGAAAAAAATGGAAAATTTGTGTCCATGAACACTATTTCATGAACTGCCGTGATACTGGGTTGGCTGTTCATCAAGACAATGGTTTTGCCAGAATGACTGTCTGCCCAGAGAATCATCTCAGCTAATGACAGCTGCTGGACCATTATTCTTGCACCCAGTCAAAATCGTCCACGGATGTTTGCACTCAAATGTGCTCATGTAATATGAAAAATAGCCAGAGAGCAAAAGGCTTGATCCATGTTTTGTTTATCGCTTTTTAACAGTTTATACATTCAGTCACTCACAAGACCAATAAAGTCTTCTCATTTACAGACTTAGTAACTATTAAAAACCACTGTCAAACTGCACTGCTGTATCTGACAGAATGAGAGTACTGTGGCACCAGAACAACACCGTAGAGGTGCTATCATTCAACCCCAAATCATGATTCTCATGAACACAAATCATGCTCAATAAACTCAAGCCCAAATAATCAATTAGGGGAGGTGTGCTGGTGAGATTTTGAGAGAGGACATTTTGAAGAGGAATGCTTCCTAAGGGAGCAGAGAGGCACCTTTCCTCCCCACCTCCATCAGAGGAAGTTCTGGACAACCAGGGCCTTGTGTCTGCCAGGGAAAGCAGGAATCAGGCTCTTGGTTCAACAACACAGGCACCTGTGAAAATATGGGCAGCACACCACGTATCAAACCAAATAAACTCACCTTGGCGTAGAGCGAGGGCATGCTCTGATGACAGATGCCACTCGGCAGCCGCGCCCACGGGCCAATAAAACACCTCACTAGCGTGATGGTAGGGCAAAGGACTAGATCTGGTTTTCATGGCATAGAGGGTCCATTTGTGAAATTGTGTCCGTATTCATATTCTTGTTGCAAAAAAAGTTGACTGTTAAATGGTATGAAGTGTTTTGGACTATAAAAGCACATAGACTGCCATTTATGACATAACTACTCAGGAATAACAACATAAGCAATTTCAAAACACCAAAACAGTCATACAATATATAGTTGAAGCTGCAATCAGTCACTTTTAATAAAAACACATTCTTATGAGTATATGTCACAGTTCAGTGTCTAGCAGGGCCGTGGAGGACTTAAGGCCTGACACAGCGCAGTAAAGCCAGAGGAAACCATACTTCCTGCCATCTACTCCTGTTTCTTGAGCAGTAAAGGCTGAAGCCAAGCTACGGCCAGGGCAATACAACCAGTGGCTGCATGCGGTAGAACCAGGCCACAAAATAAGAGAGCTGTCACAATTTACTTTGGCATTCTAACCTCAAGTCAGCATTACCAATGCCGACTGAGACCAGTTGCTCAAAAACACACATGACATGCTAGACGTGTATCCAGACACAGGCAAGAACCATCCTGGCATTATCCCCTCCTGTTTCCTTTTCTCCCTGGAAGACATAATGAAAGAGTCATGCTTGGCAAAATGTTGATGGGCTTTGGAATGGTGCGGGATGTTGGTAAATCGTTATTTTCGAGCACTCATTGCAGGGGAAGAAAAGGTAGGCTACCTCATCGTGCAAACATGAGCGACTGGAAAAACAATCCATACCAGCACCATAGGCCAGCATTCATAACCGCTGGCTGCATGAGGAGACCCAAAAACCTTTCCTCTTTTAAATATGGGAGGCTTCAGCCTCACATCCGGGAAGCCTGACTGCACTGCCTTACACAAATTATTTCCATCATAATGTTTGGTGAACTTGTTTAAATCACTTTTTCACAAAGGAACTAAAGTTTGATTTTGGTCCCGAATACGGTTAGGGTTAGGGCTAGGGTTAGGGGTTACATCTTTAAAGATGTCATGTTTGATCATTTTAATGGATTGTGCTGCTAATGAATTTTGACCTGGGGAAGTTAAGCTTGGAATGTGAAACCTCACTCCAGTTTTTTTTATAAAATGTGACACATCTGAGATGAAAATGTTTGCTTTGAAGTAACTGGCCAGAGGACCACCTACGCTTCACAGTTAGGTGAAAAAAGATGAAATGCAGGTGTATAAATCTTACAGCACAATACAAGAGCAATGATATTCCTATCTGAGATGTGAGACTGTCAGAGAGCAGCAGTAGAGAGGATCACCTGAATATGCACCTGTCTTTGCTATTCCAGAAACCTGAGATTGGAGTGGGGGGCAGATTATGAAGGTTAGAGACACCAACAGATGTGCTACTTGGTATTTTGGGTTCTTTTAAAAATTTCAACACACTGTAATGTGATTAGAGGCCTTCTTATCACCCTTATCCTTATTTTGCAAAAGATTATAGGACATCAGTAAACATCTTTCTCCTTATTACATTGTCATCATAAAATGAAGCTTCTTTTTGTGCTCAATAATTCTCCTATTTCCTTGAACCAGCATGCACTCTCACGTGACCTTGCGTATCTATATATATTTGCTCTCATGCCTATGCTTTGAAAAGTCAACATTGATGTTCATATATGAAGGCTCGGTTGTTTACATAGCCCACTGACACAAGCAGGCTATTTCTCAGAGAGATAAAGCAGCTTTGTGCATAATCAAAACCACAGCTGACCTGAACGTAGCATCATGAAGAAGCACTTAACTCCTGAATCCAACTTTATCCCTTTATACTGCAACGCAAGAAACCTACAAATGACAGTTATCTTTACGGTCCAAGCACTGGGGCCTCCTGGCCAGGGTGAGGCAGGGGGCTATGTGTGCCAGGGTGCCATGACAAAGTTATGTTTATTATTTCAAGGCTGAGGTGAGGAGAGGGTTATTGGGGAAAAGGGGGTAGTGTGGCCGTACCACACAAAAAGCAAGCATAATAACATCCAGGTGAGAGGGCTTCGTTATAAGAATAAAAAGTAGGAATTAAAATGGGGGAGAAGAGAATTGAATGAAAACGCAAACGAGAGAAAGAAGGATTTTGTTTATGTTCTCTCTGTTTAAAATGGTGTACTTGACCTTCACAAATTGCCAAGCTTGTAATCATAATAGAGTTAAGTGCAAACAGCGCAAGCCAAACTTGCTTTCATAATACAAAATCTGTTTGTTTTATGCCAGAAACACCATAGGTCTCTGGCAGTTCTCGCCTACTTCACTCTCCAACCCGAACTCCTCTTCCCTCCTTATTTATCTTTCAACAAATCAGTCACTGAGTTAAGGCCGACATTCAGTGGGAGTCAATTACAAGACACCTTTTCAAAAGTCCCTAAAGACCTGTTGATTTGTGGTGTGAACAGCGGTATCGCATTACACATCTAAAGTGAGCTGCAATAGGCTGACAGTCATTAGAAGGTGTTGAGCTACAATATGGCTAACACCAGTCCTACAATAACCACTGTGGTTATGACTTTTCAGCGGTGGTTAGCGCGGCCTACTGTGGAGTTTGATCGACTCAAGTGCTTTGGAGTGAATTAATGCTGACTTGTAGCCATTAGCTTTTTACCTCAGAAATATATGGACCCGAATGGTTATTTGTAAGAAGATAATTTGAAACAGATTTGTGGCGTGTGTCAAAAAAATCTATTTTATGGGGGTGTTTGTTTTGCTGTAAGGTCTAGCTGAAACAATAGTTAAAAAAGTTTAGAGAAGGCAAAAAACATGTATTTGAGAAACTGATTTGTTTCATCTTTGTTTGATGGCAAAATTCATGTTATGAACCCTTGGTGTTAAATAGTTGAATACTGAGGATAACTTCTTCTTGAAACTTGATTGCAATCTTTAAATGACATTTATTCTCTTCTTATGACTTGTCCTATCTAAACAGCAAGGACCAGCCAAGGTATCCTTGATTAAACATGCTCTTTGTATTGACTTCTCCACGTTTTTTAATGGTGTGCACTTGTGATTCCCCAAAACAAAAGACTATAATCACCTAAAGCCAAATATACTGTATGATTACATGCCATTGTCCAGCTGACTATCTTCATATTTCTCAGTGTAATATATGCATCCTCTCATTTTTCTAATTTTTTTTAAACTGCTGCCATGTGGTTTTAATTAAGGGGCCATCTGGATACCCCATTTTCACGCCCCACCCCCTTAAAAGATGGAAAGTTACACATGTGTGTGCTCACTTTTATACCTGAGAGGTGAGTTCTCTCCAAGAAGGATGGCGGCTGATAGACAGTGAGGAAGAGAGCTTCTTTTGGGGAGTGGTTTCATCTGTTTGCACCAGACTGCTGAAGTGAAGTTCTAACTGATGCAGACTTGGGATTTATCAAAATGAATGAAGAAGACTATTTGCAAAATCAATCTTTTATCCTTGATGTGAGGCATGTTTTCAGCCCAGGATCCAGAAGTCGCTTCTCTGCCAGTCAAGATTAATCAAGAACTCAGCTCTTAGTGTAGACTAAGGGTGCTATTATTAATGGAGAAGCAAGTTTAAGTAACACCCCTATCGGCTGCTGCTTCCTCACCTCCATCCTTCCAGCCTCGGTCCATCACGGGGATTCCCCTCATTCTCTCCCTCTGTCTATTTGTCTTGACGTCTTTTACCACCGTGCTAGCTGCTGTGTCTATCCTCCAAGCTTTTTCTCCCACAGTAGAACATACAGTCAGGGTGCAGATGGCATGGACCTCCGCCCATACTGAGTATTCCACCTCACAGCCCCATACATACCTGTGGCCGAGCCCAGCTGCAGCAATACAAACATACAGAAAGCCCGCATTCCTATACACACCATGTGCCTGCCTGTCTGCTTAGCATCAGCTGCTGACGGTTGAATTGCTAATATAACATTGTGGTGATGTTAGCATAATGTTAGATGATGTTGAAAGTGAGAGGATAGTACAGCTGCAGTCCATGCATCAGCCATGTTCATGTAGCATGCAGAGCGTCAGTCACTCGAGTGAATCCTCATGCACTGCACTGGCCACAATTTACATACAGCACATCACCCCCCTACATACATAGAACATCTACAATTGCATAGTAGGTGAGCTAATGGACCTTGTAGTGACATTGTTTTGTCAACCACTGTTCCAACATCAACAATGAACTTTCAGTCTTATCTGCAATACCTGATTCCAGTTCAGCACAGTTATGCTGGTAAAGTTTGTATAACTTTGGTTGTAATGTTTTTGTTAACGTTAGCAAAAGGTTTTGGTGTTGGTTTTGATTTCTGTGCTTAAACAAGCCCAGTTTAATCTACACATAGACATACACCTCATTCTCTCTGTCTAAAAAACACAAACTGACAAAGGAGTTCATTGCCATGGAACTATATTCCCACCAGTAACAACATTTCTTGCAGCTTTTCTCAGACTTTATTCTGTCTCAAACTGTAAACTTGATTCCATTCAATTAGGTCTTGAGTGAATGTTGGACCCATTTAACAAACAAAGCTCTCCATGGAATTTATCATTTGCCTAAACTGAAATCAACGGGTATGGATCCACTTGTTGTGGGGACACTGGGGATTTGTAATGCTTTCAAAATGTTTTAGATCACAATGTTGATGGATTAGATTTTACATCACCATCATAACTGAAACCATTCCTGGATTTAGGACTAAGTAAACTAGTATCCAAAATGTATTTTTGTTAAAGTAATCTAGTTTGTATTTTCATGCATTGAAATCATAAGCATATATTATATAGTTTCCATGTTTTGCAGTGGTTGAGTGTGCTGAAATGCTCAACTATTCCTTTAATGAGGCAAGTCAGTGTAATAATTAATTACATTACATAATTACATAATTAATCATTTATTTTTTGAGAATATTGTTCTCATTGATGTACTGCTGTAACTTGTGATAAGCATATGCAGCTATTCAAATGTATATCCTGATTTCACTGTACTTAAAACCACCTTTTTGTAAAGAAGCAGTTGTCAACTGACTGATTGAAAGCTGAAGTTTGTAATTAGGGAATACTGGACTGTGAATGATTATAAATAAACTTCCCTTAAGTTAAACTGTAACATGTACAGTATGTTTTCACTCACAACATGTGAGGAATAATGTGATTCTGGTAACTGTGACTTGTGTTTGTGTGATCAGCTGTGACTTAAATATCTATTATTTGACAGCTCTAATAAAAAAATGTGATGGATTGTTTCAAATGTGTGTGTGCATGTGCATATATCAGACCCAGCCAGTCTCATTAAATGCATCCACAGGCTTGTAAAGACCCTTCAGAGAAGCACACCTGAGCCGGCTCGTAAAGCCTCCAGCCGGAGCGACCTGTGCAGCTGTCTGCCTGTCTTGCTTGCTGGTTTTGCTGGCTGTTAGCTGTCTGTTACACATCCCTCACTTTCATAACTAACTTATCACCTGCTGCCCATTATTATCTGGCATTTTGGTGGTGGCCTTGTGCAGTGTTTTCCCTTCAACTGATTTTAATACGGGACATGATGAGTCAGTTTCCGGTGTACTTCAGAATTTCCCATCGGTGACTCAGCTCCTGTCCCCTTTCACCAACATACACACCTGCACACTCACATAAATACCTGTTGTGGTTCCAAACCCCTCATTCACTTTCCCTCTGTAGCTTTGCCTTCCCCTGACACTGGATAAATGCATGTTTCTGCACAGCTTAACATTCTGAACAACCTACACTCACATAAAGATGCATACAAACACACAATTTGTTACCACAATCATTCATGCACATAGAAAGGTGCACAAACACTTCCCTCTTGTAGGTATGCATCTGTATGAATGTCTATCTTATGGCCAACAGGGTGGAAGGTGAGCCTTTCCGAATGGGAGCTCTGCCAGTTTTCTTTTCATTACTCTACCTGGGGGCTGAACCCCCACTATCACAATAAGCTTTATTTTTATCGACATGTCCAGACGGAAGCGGCATTCCAGGGAATTAGGCTCAATTTCACTTGGCCTCCAGTGTTTTTAGGGAATACCATGCTCCCACAACTGCCCCCTCCTCCCCTGCCAGTTTTTTTTTGCATATGGAACATACTGCTCACCGAATATTATATCTCCCTTGATATTGTATATTGTTATTCCAAAAGCAAGATTAATTGCATTTGTTTGCTTTTCTGAAAGCTTTCGTTGCAGCAGTTGTTGTGCAGTCAACTGAACACTCAGTCACTGTGTTTACACTCATCATGCTGGTTCTCATCTGAACTTGCCAAAAGGTACATGTCAAAGGCTTCTTTATCAGATTATAAGCAAAACCTGCTTGGAAATATGTATCAGGTGTTGTCTGATAACACAGTCAGACATTCCACCTGGCAGCAAATACAGCAACTGCAATATGAAATGTTGTATGTAACATTACCTGCATACTTAGGGGAGCAGTAAAGCTACATATTTGTCTAAAATTCTGTGTTAGTGTACACTAGAGCACTGGTGTCTTGAGGAATGGTCGCAGTTGTTGTTGCAGACTTACGCCCACAGTGCTGTCATCTATAAATCAGCTTGAAGACACAGAGAGAAGCCTGTTTGCACCATCATTCAAACTAGCAATGTTATACACACGTTCTGTCTTAAATCTGCCTGAGGATACGATGACATTAGCATACAAACACATGCACATATTCAAATATATCCAAGTGTGACATGAAAATGCTAGTTTCAAACATAAAAAAACACTCCTGCCACATGATATTGCCCCCAAAATCATAATTTCCAATGACTCCTTCTATGCACCAATACACATCCATATATGTCATACGATTCCTTGGATTACCACTCCTACAAGAGCAAACTATAATACTTCTATTACTTTTAATTTTATTAACTATTAATTCAAACTGTTCAATATACAGTTTTCATCAGGTATTTAAATCATAGTTATACAGTATAGTTGCATTTTAAAGAGTGGAAAGCAAGAGAGTGCCAGAGGTGTTTTTTGCCCCGCTGTACAGTATGTGGTTGGGAAGTTCCCCTACACCAAAAACAGTTTATAGGATTATGTTGTATTAAGTTTTTTAAGTTAACAACTACTATGACTATAGAATACTACAGAACGCTGTGTCTAGGTGGGAACATTTAAAATAATAATCTATTTAACATCTTTGAAATAACAAACTATCATTTTTGCCACCTGGTACTGCCAATGTTGCACAACTGTCTGTGGTAGAGTATGGCCAGTTAATGAAAGCTTTAATGTTTCTTATTCTAAAGCAACAGCATTTGGCAGGTCTTTCCCAGGGAAAATCCTCTGCCAAAAAGTGATGTTTTCTATATTTTTGGCAGCTGCAAACAAGATTTCTTCAGAATCAGCAGAAGAACTAAGTAATCAGTTTGTCCAGCGATATCCCATTCACAGAAGAAAGAGCGCCCCCTACAGAAATTGAATCTTAAACATCAGAAAACTCAAGAGAGAAAACAGCACAGTGTTGTTTGAAAAGTTGAATAAGCTTGCTGTAGATGAGCAATTGAGAACAACATACTGTAGTTTTAGAGAAGGCCTTAAAATGATATCTACTTCCTGTCCAGTAGTGGTTTTGCATTAATCATACATCGTAAATCATGTCATTATTTAACAAGAAAAGGAATTTAAGTGCTGCTATTTTGAGAGAGGCACTCTGCGCCTTTAACCTATTAACCAGTCAGGAATTTTTACTTTGTAAAATGTAGAAACAGTGGTACTGAAATAGCTGTACCGAATATGCAGAGAGGATTTACTTGTTGTTTGTCCCTCTTTCTCAATAGTTTTGTCAAATTCTTAAATGCAGCCAGCGCTGGAGCAACACACTTACATAAAATATGGCTCCTCTACACACAATCACACACACACATACTGTGTGTGCACTCAAACAGGAGAGCATGTCTGTTTTTCATCTCTGTCTTTCACTCACTTGAGTTATTTTCTTTAGTGATCTGCTCTAGAAACTCCATAATGAAACTGGGTTCTTTTTCATTTTGATTAAAATAAACCACATTCTGTATTAATTTATCAACTAATGTAACATTTTTTCCCCTAATTATCAAATGACTGTGATGTTTTGTGCAGGATGGTTTTGTAATTCTAGCCGTGACCATGTCAACATGTCTGGTATGAGGGAGTGTGGGAGAAACACGACCATTAGTGGAAGAGGTTAAACCACTAGCTGTGGAAGTTATATCTCCAACTTCAGGGTCAAACCACAAGCATCAAGTCAATGTCCAAGAGACATTTGAAGCCTTCTCATAACCCTGAAAGCTGCTGAATAAATAAAAAAAAAGTTTTGTCCAATCTATATTGCCTGTTCCGATGCAAGTGCTTTATCTTTGCTTTGTTAGGATGATGTTTAATTTGGAGCAGTTTGTGAAAACACCTGTTAAAGCTCAGTCTCTACGACCATGGTAAGGAAATAAACTGCTTGGTATAGTGTGTGTTGGCCTTAGCCTATTAGTGTTTTATCATCCATGCTTCGAGGTAGGGACGTTTGGGTGGGAGGTTAACCTTGGACTGTAGTACCTCCCCCTCAGTCTGAGTCTGTGTATACAGCAACCTGTAATTATCTGGGGATTACCCCTTTATATGAGCAAGCTTTATAGCGTCCGAAGGGACTTCCTGCTTCCCCCCAAAAAACCCTCCAATAAAAAGCCACCTCTGTAGCATCACAGCAGGGCACCAGCCAATCAATGTCCTTCCCCAGAATCCCATGACCACCAAATGGATTTTAAAAGGCCATTCAGTTCATACGGACTCATTTATATGTTTAAAAATATAAGAGCGAATCATTCACCTGTAGTGCCTGTCAAATGACTCACACCAGTATTTCAAGATGGTGGTTCAGTTAGTGTAAACGGAGTAGTTGGCGTATTCCAACCACCTGCTCTCACGATATGGATGTTTTCACTAGCAGTGTGCCTGCACCTGGAATATTTCCTCTCATTTTGGATTGTGAAGGTTACTGGAACAATTTGGCTTTAGGTCAACCCCTTATATTTGCATTGTGGCACTAATCAAATCACTGGATTTCTCGGGATGCTTTCCAGTTTAAGCCCTATAAGCTACAGCACCCCTAATAATCCACATTTTGTTGAAGGGAACAAGGAAAAGGAAAGAACTGTAAAATCAGGCAGGAATTCTGTTTATGGGGCGCCAGAACACAGCTGCCTGTTGGAGCTGGCGATGGAAGTCCATGTCACAGGCAAAGCTGTGAGCTGCTGGACCTATAGTGGCATTTGCCAGATGGTTAACTCTTTAAAGCACACATATGTATATAGACTGACAGATTTAAAAACACTCCAGCTTTCTACAGGTGCATCCACTGTCTCAGTAACAGTAAAATACACACACACACAGACACTTCTACATTGCACCAGCTACGTTATTGCTCCTGGACTGTGCCTCCACACTCTGTAGCACCACTGTCGCACGCAATGTGCCGACTGAAAGCTCCCCAAGTCACAGAGAGAAAGAGGAAGCCAAAGTGGGAGGGAGCAACAGAAGGAGCATGCGAAGGACTTCAACATGAGAGTATGAAAAAAAGAGAAAGTCCATTAAGTGACTCGTCTGGCTTTGCCAAACACAGTCACACCCAACTCAAAGGATCAACGAGGTTCCACTTGTCCGCTGCCAACTGTGAAAAATTAATTTCATGGATCAAATTTGAAATCTCCATTAAAGTGGGTGACTGGGGAAAATTCAAGAGAACTTTTTTTTTTGTTAAACCTTTGCTCTGTCTTGGTCAAAATGTACAGCTTACGTTTCACAAATTGCAAGATTAAAACAAAGCCAGTGTGCACAGGTGGCTTAGGGAAAGAAAATGCAGTGAACACCCATTTTTACAAGCCTTAAAAACCCCAAAGTGTATGTTGTGTGCCTCACTTGTGTTTGGACAATCATGCTGGCCCATAAAAGCAGATGTATTTCAAGAAAAGTATGTGATGCACAAATATTTTAAGGAGCACTACAGTACTCTTCTAAATGAACCTGATTTCCTAAATTCAAGGAAAGAATAATGTGGGTCATCCTTGTTACAGAGATCATTTTTGACTTTCAAAATAAAGAACAATAACATGCATGTTAAGGTGTGAGCTGCTCTTCTTTCAAAAGACTTTGAATCTGCAAGAACAGGTTTTTTTTGGTTTTAAACACAACACCGACATATTATCACCTTTTACATCAATATGGTAAACATGTTAGCCGGCAGTTAGCTACCTATTGACACATCCAGCAGTAAAGGAGCAACATTAGCATTCATTTTGACTTGTGTTTTTGGCCACCTGATGAATGTACATCCAATATTCCTTTTAGCTCTGTTTTGGTCTCCACCAACTCTTGAGTGAAATTATTGACTCTTGGTGAATAATATCAGGACTTGAAGAACTGGATACTACTGTTTATTATTCAGAGAGGTTTTGCTGTGCCCTGAGGAGGAAATATCAGAGTTAATCCTTGTCTGCAGTGCAATATACAGCTATTGTTATTACTGCAATGCAGCTCATCGGGATAGACAATTTGTGAATTACATTATTTTGGTTTCTTGTTTCTGGTATTTTATGTCTCTAAACACTGTACTGTACTCCAAATCAGTGTTGCAATGATAAAAAAAGTGGATAGTTGTAGCATTGTGGCTTTTTTGAGCTACAGGAGTCACCGAGACAGATCGTGTACAGGAGACTGATTAACCTTCACAGGTCCCTGGAACTTGGGAAAGTGCTTCTCCCAACAATTACAACCAGATGCAAAGTGGGGGTCAAGAGGGGTCATTCCCTTTTATTAAAGGGTTTATTAAAAAATAATAGAAAGGGGAGAGGGGGAATCATACTCCATCACTCTTTTTGCAGCTATTTTTTCTTTGGCAGTGTATGTATCCGTAGCAGGTGCTGACATTCCTTCTCCACTTCTTCCCCTCATTCCTGCCCTGTTGCCCTTTTCTCTTATACTCTCTCCTCTGTCTATACTTGCATTCACTCCCTCTCTTCCCGCGTATTGTTCCCTTTTTAATTGCAGATATAAAAATGGCCAAATGCTGCCCTTTGATGGGGAGGGACATTCCTGGCGTCTCTCAGATGTCTGTGCTGCTTTGCGGTAACCCAACTCTGGTTGAAAGCATTTTCCTGGGAAAAAGAGGCGGCTCACAATCGACGGGGCACAGGGACACCTGCAGCTCTGGCGTAGCGGTGACTACAGATCAGTGCTGGACGTGACTCAACACCAACCCCAACACACAGATGTGTGCGCACACACACACACACACACACCCTGACACTTGCATTCACACAGAAAAAGCACTCCAACCTTTGCCTATGCTTCCACACACGTACGGTACATTCCACTCTGCAAGTTCTCCCACCTTCCCTTCACTGCCTCTCCACTTCATTCAGTGATGTCCAGGCTGATGAGAGTAATACGGTGAAAATGAGGACAGCTGCTTCCATAAACTCTGTCATCAATTTGTCTCAGTCATTAAAATTGGCTGTAATTGGCCTAATTGTGGTCAATCATGCTTGCCAATGGTGCAGAAAAGAGTAGGGTATCCCTTACAAGAAGAGTGGATGATGAAGTTGGAGCGGCCGTTCTGCTTCAGAACAATGATTGCTAAGTATAATCTTTGTCTAATCCTTACCGCAAAGGACCTATTTGATCAAACAGAGAACAAATGATGCACTAATGGCAGACAGGTTGAAACAGCATGCTTCCTATTGAGGCTGTCTTACTGAATGTCAACTTGCATAATTTCCTTTGAAAAACATCTTATTCCTACTCCATTTTCCAACTCCGTACTGCAGGCCTCCGTTTAAAGTCAATATATCATTTGATCAGTCACAGCACCTCATGACAGGAGCTGAGCCGCCATAGGATTACATTCTCAGACCTACACGATGAGATCTGCTGAGACAAAACAGTTTCAGGTACTGTGAAACTGGATTCCTCCAGCGGGGCCATCGACTGTCACTCTGAGCCGTGAGATGATTGACTCCCCGAATGCTTCTCTCTTCAAACATCACATTACTTATGCACACAAACACGGACACATCAACCGCGAGGAGAATGTGACAGGCGGCCGTGAGTGACAGCTAAGCATGCTGGAAAGGCGGGCAGAGGGTGTGAGTTTCTAGAGAGGTGTGCTGGGGCAGCTCAGGTCGACTGGGACACATGGTTGCACTGGGAGGAATTTGTATTAAATTCATCTCCCCCCAAAATTGTTTCCAGCCTGCGGCCATCAAAACGCTGTCAGATCACGCTCTCTCGCTTGCTCTTTTCTCTTCCTTTTATACTCCTTGCTCCCTCAATCACACACACACACACACACACATACAAATACACACACACACACATACAAACACACACACACATCCCTTCATTCTCTCTCTCCACTTTGAGTCTTCGCTTACACAAACAGTCAGACTAAAAAAGCGGGGGTGTATGGGCAGTCTGGCTGTCTGAGCTGTGATGTGTATCTGTGTGTGTACGTGCGTGCGAGCATGTGTGTTGCTGCCTGTATTGTTGTGTGTGGAAGCGTGTGCGCAGCCTTGTTCTTGAGCCATCACGAAAGGTCTAACCTCCAAAATGCAGCACTTGGAATAATTTAGGTGCAACTTAAAATATGTCTTGTGATTTCATGCATGCTTGGCAGCAGTAATCAATCTCTTTGAAGTGGTGGCCTGTCTCATTTGGAAACCAAATAAATGGCCAATTTCATTGAGTTGTTTGACATCATGTTAACTGATTGTGGAAAATAGAACCATGATTTTAAGTTTTTATGTCACTTCAACAATCCAAAGTATTCTATAATCATATCAAGTGCTTTTCTTTGTAGTTATCTGAACTGTCTTTGCCAGTAAAACTTTTTTTATTGTTGAAAGTAAGCAAAACAACTTCACACATTTTAGTGATTTCCAGCGAAGTAGTTCTACATCACATTTACAGCCACCGCCACTGACAGAACTGACGTTGCTCTGGAGGAAGCGAATCGGAGGAAGTCTCCTCAGAGTCCTGGTCCCAGGTCATGGTTCTGGATGCCAGCTGTGAGCAGTTTGATGGTTGGTTGAGTTCAGACAGCAAAAACAACCTCTCCCCTGCTTCTCAGGCCAAAGGTACAAGGCTGTGTGTGTCAGTGGAAGGTGGGAGAGCGAGAGTGCTCTTATTCACCACTCAGAGATCTTGGAGATGCTGCGTGGGGTTACTCGGGGCGACCGGCCACGCCTGACTGGGGGGCCCAGCTGAGGGGGTGGAGGTCAATTAGAAGCAAATGTCCTCCATCATGATTGTTCCATTGTAGCGCTCCTCTCTCATGTTTTGTTGTGCGCAGGAGGACTTGATCTGACCCTGACCGTATCACTCTCACTCCATATCACTCTCAATAACCATCATCCATCTGAAAAAGCCATAAAATCGGGTAAACCTTTTAAAACAGCATCTAATGCCCCATTACTTCTCACAAAGTCACCTTAGTCCCAGTAATGCAATCCCATTGTTGATTCTGCGATACGGGGAGTCCAACTCAACCACGGCCCCCACCCCTCTGCTTTCAAAGAGGCACCAAGGCGGACAAGACGGTGTCCAGATTTACACTGGCCCCTTTCAAGCTGCCTAAATTGAAACCACTCTCAAAAATGGACAAAGTTTAGGATGTGATTTTTTTTTTATTGTTTTCCCTGTGGATACATCCAGCGTTACTGTAAACAGCAGTCTAAGAATCAAGCGGGGGATAAAATATGTTCCATGAGGTGGACGGGTCAATAAAGACATCTCATTTTCAGTTTTTATCATGCTGATGCTCGATGCACCAAGAGGCCATGTTTCCTTCACACTTGGACACATTTATGCTTATAAAACTGTCTCTTGGAAAGGTGTTTATGTACCCACTCGCCCACACACACACAAACACACACACACCACAAAGAAAAGATTATCTACTCCAGATTTTGACTTTTTAAGTCCCTAGGCAGTCATAAAAACATATGGTATGTTTCTCTGACTCCTCATGGTTTAGGAAACAACTCAACCATTGACTCACACAATCATCTCTGGAGAAAAGAGAGGTGTTTTTGGCATGACTCTTTCAAAGCAGTGGGATGTGAGAGGTACATAATACATCCTGCAGTGACACCGTTGTGATGCTCCAGTAGGAAAAGATTTCAAAGATTTCAGAATTGAGTGAATGACAAGCACAGAGATAGCTGATGTCTTCAGGAGATACAAAGAAGAGAAAAAGGAAGAGAGGACTTCAGAAAAAAGGTGAAGCAATGTAGAAAAGATGTTGGCAAGGGACATGAGAAATATGAAAAGGATATATGTACTGTGAAAGAAAGGAAGACTGCTGTCAAAGAAGCAGGAATGGCAGCAAAGGCGGGGCTGATGGGATAGATGAAGAGACACAAGAGAGGTTTAGGGGGAGAAATCTATGCAGATAGAGTGAAGGACTTTGTCCATATACGGTGGATTAAAACCACATGTGTCTGCCTGAGGTGAGGACACCGCAACGCTGCACACATGGGAGGAACGAATGCCATCACTTGCCCCCACCAGGGGCGCCGCACGCTTGTTTTCAGAATTTATTTCTCCTGCCAACTTTCTGCTGCTCACTAAACTTTTAACGTGTCATCTCCACTACGTCTTTCATCTGTCTCACAAAACAAATAAATAAATACTCGCTTTTGTTCCGAGGTCATCTTCCTTCTTACCCAGTCCGCTAACAGAACAATACTTTGGTAAGCGTTGCCATGACAAGAAGCTCCCTGAATAAACCTATGCGGTCAGAGAAGTCATGGGAAGAGGGCGGTTGAGAAACCGGATGCCCAGAACCCAGTGGAGAGCCCGGTACTACGAAGTGTGTCTAGCATGCTTTGCATTTTTGCTTAATCCAGAATTTTTTACAGATTTGTTCATCTGTTCTTCATCTCTATGTCTTGAAAAATAATTAATTAAAATGAATCATTAAATTCAGAAAGATTGTGCATTTAAATGCATTAAGCATAGCTCATATTCTGGGGACGTCAACAAGCATTGACGGAAATGTTAATAAATATCAGAAAAGCCTGAGACACCCTGACTTTATACATATCGTCTTTAGAAAAACTTATTTAGGACAGTTGGAAAAGTGAGAGGGAGGGAGAGATGAGAGGAGAGGGGTAGCTGGGAGAAAAGGGGGCGAGACGGCCATGCTATGGGAAAGTGTTTTGGGGAAACCAAATTAAGGGGAAGAAAGGCCGGACACAAAGGCCTTTGAAAGCAGCAGACAGTTCCCTTGACATGCGCCTTAAAAGAGATGCTGCCGCTGATGCCAAGAAGGGGGGAAAGTACAGAGGAGAGAGAGAGGGAGAATGAAGAGAGACTGAGGGAGGAAAGGAAGGAGAGATCAAGGGAATGATGGACTAAAAGTAAGGGGGCAAAAAAAAAGTGAGGGCACGCAATAGAGGACAAAACTCCAAGGAAGAAGAGAGGAGCGGAAGAAAGTGGTTGAGTTCATGATAGATGTAATGAGTACGAATAAAGGCATCAGTCTGTGGTCTGTGGAGCAGACCGATTCAAAACACTCCTCAAAGGTATGCACTTGGTGAGCGTATCTGTGTGCATGTATACTTACAGTATGTGTGTGTGTATGCCAAAAACTAAAAAAAAGATGGAGTCCAAGTGTGCAATTGTGTGCATGAGTGTGTGTTTGGGAGAGACGTTAGGAGGAGGAAACAGCCTGAATTTCAAATGGCTGTTAAATGGCACGTATCCCCGCTTTTCTACTCCATTCCTCAAGGTATCACTATTTTACATTGTATGAAGATCGCCGCTGCAAGTGAACACAGATGAGACTTTTTCTTGTGCTTTATTGTAGTTGCCTTTTAGGTCCCTGTCTGGGACTGTATTATCAAGTGGTGGTATGTGGAGTAGACAAAATATGTTAATTCGTTAGTGAAATTATCTTCAGTAGAGGAAATTAAGTTTCATTTGAGGGATAATAAAGATTTACATACTGTATAGCATTTCTTGTTCAATGCTCCACAGATCCCATTTAAGGTCTATGTGGTGCAAGCTGACACAATGGGTGAATATAATGGTTGGAATCTCATTGAAAATGTAGTTCAAAGGAGGTGCAGTTTGGGAATCTGTACAACTCAAAGAATCAGTAAACAACAAATACCCACTTTTCGTGGCGCTGCTTGCTGTCGATGTCAACAGCAAAATAGCAACATGCTTTTTCTCATGCAGATCCAGACTCTTTGATGCAGGTCAGCCCCTCTCTTTCTCGGTCTCTGTCTCTCTCTCCTTCTGCCATTGTGTGCCCCTCGGAATTCACACTGGACTCTCTCTCTCTCTCTCTCTCTCTCGTCCTCACACGCAGACAAACACACACACATATTATTCCTTCCTTGGGGCTGTGTCTGACTCCGGCATGAAATCAATTTCGGAGCCTGCAACCTCCCACCACCCTTCTTCGGCGCCCATTTTCTCTCACCATGAAGCGAGACCGTTTCTGTGCCAGCCTGAGAATTAAACTGCACCCCCCCACCCCCACTCCAACTTAATGCCCCGGTCCCCGTCCCAGAATCCTTCAGTGCTGTGCCCTCGTAGCGCCTGCCGTCGCCATCCTTTCTCTCTATCACCCATTGTTCAAACTGGCTCTAAAGTCCTCATTTTTCCACCAAATATCCCAAATTTTAGTCTGTATGTGTGATATGGTTGCATCATTGTAAATCTATTGAGCCCAATCATTATTAACAATGAAAATGTGACTCATACAGATAGTTAAGACCACACATTGTGAATCAGTAAAACTGTTCATTTTTGCCAGCTGTTTTACTGCCAAGTTTATTTGTAGAATGTCTATCAAACTCAGCTTTTTAAAGATTCACTTTGGCATAGTCTTATCAGTGACACTATAATAAAAAACTTGCCTCTGATCATCAAAATGCACTAATAAGGCTAAATGGGAGCACATTAAAGCTTCACAAAAAAAAAAAATCTAGCTTAATAGTTTGGCAGCATGACAGCAGCATGAAAAGGTTTGGAATCCCAAAATTGCTATAAAGTGACAAATAGTGAGCAAGTTGAAAGAGGGATGGACATATAGAGGTGCGGCGGCACGCCTTTTATCACTGCTATTCCCTCTGCCGATGCACACCGCTCTTTCCTAATCCGCACTGACAGGGTTTTCATCATCTGGGGGAGGTGGGGACGATGGAGGACTGGAGGGAATCAGGAGAGGTGGGGGACTTTCCTCCACTCTCTCCCCAGTGGCGGTGCACGCCGCGCAGCCGCAGCCGGGGCCACCAAGGCCCCCTTTGTGCCAGTTATCACCAAGTGGTGAGTGACGGCACCGCCGCCTCCCGCTCTCAAGAGAGGGAACAGGGTTAGGAAGGGAGGGGGAGGAGGTGAAGAGGAGAAGGTGCAGGAGAGGGGTAGATTGGAATGTTCCCAGAAGAGACAGAGAGTGCAAGAGAGAGTGAGGGAAAGAAAAAGAAAGAGTTTGTTTGAAGGGATAGCAGTTGTATCATCTGTACTTGTCTCACAGGTGCACTGCAGGAGGAATGTGCTTTGCTGTGATGACTCAATAGTGCTTGAATCATCAATGAAATAGCAAAGAAAAAACTTCCAACAGTGTGGGAATGGTCGGGATTTCACTCATTATCTTTCTAGTTCATCTCATAACCCTGTTTTATTTGACAGGCTCCAATTTAACAAGCTGATGTCATCCGAGCTCTAACTAGACTCGCTGCGTGTTTCCTGCTATGATTTCATGTCTTGACTCAATTACGCTTGCTGAGACGGTTGCAAGCACTGAGTGACGGACAAACGTCTAGGCAATGAGCAGACATCGTGACACATGCAAGCCACTGCAGATAGATCTTGGGAACTGCTTGGACGTTGCAAGGGGTCAAAGGTCAGTCTATCCCCCCACCACTGCTCTTCTCTCCCCTCTCCTCTGCCCAAGCTTCTCCCACGCTCCCTCCATCCCTAACACACCTGTGTCCTCACTAGCACCCAGGTCCCTTTCACCCTATCTCTGTCACACACACAGGAGCATGCATACACACAGATACCAGTGTCCCAGACATCTCCCTCTCTTTCCCCCTCTCTCTCTCAAACACACACACACACACACACACACACACACACACACACACACACACACACACACATTCCTTGCCTTTCCAGCTGCCTGTGCACCTGGGCTGGCAGCTGTCATCGCCGTGGTAACTGGCATACAGCTGGCTGTGTCACTATCACCTGGCTCATCTGCCGCTCAAAGAGAGAAAGAGAAGTGGGCAGAAAAAGAAGAGACGCAGAAAAGGGAAAAAAGATTGAAAGGGCAGAATAAGAGAAGAGTGAATGTGGCTCAGAGTGAGAGAAAGGAAGGAAGAAAGAAAGAAAGAAAGAAAGAAAGAAAGAAGGAAAGAAAGAAAGAACTGATGGATGCAATTATTGACAAACAGAGCGAGGGATTACCTTAAAAACAAAAGGAAAACCTAATTGGAAATTGTTGCCAGAAAACAGTTTTACATTGAAAAGAGAACAACAGCTTCATCTGGTTCATTTTTGCTATGCATACTTTTATTTTATTTTATTTATCCTTTATTTAACCAGAAAGGTTCCATTGAGATACAATATCTCTTCTGCCAGGGAGTCCTAGTCAAGATGGCAGCAGAAAAAAAATAAAAAGGTTTCATATAAAAGTACATACAAAGACAAATAACATAAAAAAACATACCAAAACAAAACAAACAGACACAAAACATACAGAGATCAGGGCTAAAAAGATTTATGGCAAATAATGGCACTTGTTAAAAGCAATAACATTGTACTGATATATATACTATATAAATACTGATATAACTGACATATTTTATACTAAGCTCTCCTATAATTCTGTACCTGCCCACCAGCCATCACTATTGAATTTCTCACCTCAGCTCACCACCTGACCCAGTTAACTACATACTCAACTGCCTCTCATTCGCCATCACCCATGATTTAAAGGACAGCTATCAATCACTTTTTGCCAGGTTGCCTGTGTCATTTTTGTGGTAATTCTGTTCTGCCTCTTTGGTATACCACTGAATGAATCCATGAACATTATACATTCAGATACATCCATATAGGGTAGAGGGGGGTCACTGAATGGTTTAGTATGAAAATGGTATGAATCATGCCCTAGCCTTTGCAGTCACCAGATCTGAACCTGGTTGAACACATATAGTATTGTACTACATATTAATGGTCAGTATGAACAAGAGGAATGATTACAGCATGCAAAACCTCTTTCAATGTTCATATTGTTAACCTATCCTTTAAAATAATGAGCAAACACATCCACATTGCTAGTTGGCTGGCTTAGCTGCTAAACTATTGTAGTATTGGTTGCCACTTGGGCACTACAAAAGCTAACAGCTAAACTGTACCTCAGCATTGTTTCTCCAAGTCTCTCAAACTCTACTGGTAGGATCGAGCACCACTCCTCCAAAAGATATTCATTCATTTGGTGTTTTGATGATGTGGTGTAGATCATTCTCAAGTCTGTGAGAATCTACAGATGAGTTACAAATTAAAGGAAAATCCCGCATTAAGTGTTTTATTAAGGTGTTGGTCCACAACAAGCTGCCAAAACTGTTGGAGCCAATATGGGTGTTTAAATTTCTTGGTGAAGTTAATATCTGGGCAGTTGCACTCCAGGCATGAAGGGGGCAACAACATGGTTATAGTGGTGGCCCTCATTATTACACAATATAATGCACCTGTGCACTATATTGACCAGGACCAATGTGTAGGATTTAGTTGCAGCTCTAGGAGTGAGGTTGCAGATTTCAAACATCTGAATAGCTGTCCCCTCACTCTGCCCTTTCAAGCATGTAGGACAACCTACGTTGGCCACGAAACTCACGAAAAACATGAAAGGCCCTTTCTAGAGCCAGCGTTTGATTTGGGTCTGTTCTGGGCTACTGTAGAAAGATGGCGGTGCAACATGATGGCCTCCATGGAAGGGGACCTGCTCCCCATGTAAAGGGCTCATTCTAAGGAAGAAATGAATGAAGAATGAATGAGAACTCGTCGGAGCTGCAAGCAAGTTCACCACACTTCAGCATTGAACAGATAAGACTATGTATAAACCAGTAACCCGAGCAAGCAGCAAGCGGGGTTTGTAGGCATTGTGTGGTTAAGCCAACAAAAGGACACATTTAAAACAAGTTAAATGTAAAGGGCTGGTGTAGTTTCATTAAGTGCTTTAAAGGGACTCTATAAGTGCTAAAAGGGGTGAAGTGTTTTGGTGTTTTGTACAGGTATATAAGTTAAGTATAAGTAAGTCACTGCTTTCAACATAGTTATTTACTACCAAGCAATTGTGAAGTGTGATTGATATTTAAAAGTGTTATTATTTTCAAAGTGTTAATAAGAAGTTATTTCTGATTCACTGTGAATGTAAATAAGTTAATTTGTTTGTGAAAGAGTGTTCATAACACACAATAAGTTACTCTAAAAAATTTCTGGTAAAATTTAACTTTAATTAGATTAGGTTCATTGCAATTAACATTAATATTGCTGTTCAAATTATAGTCCGGTTATTAACACGTAAGCTGAGCTGATTTAATTCATTTAGTTATTTAAGGTTAAAAAAAAAAAAAAAGTATACAGTCAAACATTGCTAAAATGGCTGAGGGTAACAGTGAAGCTGTAGAGTTACAGCAACAGTCTGCAGACACGAACCCATCAAAAGAAAGTGATGCAGGCTTAGGGACACAAGCTGCTACAGGACTACGAAGAAGCCAGAGAACCCGAAAGCTTACAGAAAAGGGTCAAGAGCTCCAAGAGAGCAAGTCTAAAAGTCTTCAGCTTTGCTTCAGACCTGCTTATGATCAGTGGAAACCTCTGGTTAAGGGGGCCAAGAAACAACTTGACAGACCTCTTTCCAGTGAAATCCTGCAAGATATTACAACCAAGATCCAAGGCGCCTCATCAGATGTAAAACAAGCTTATGAAGACGTGCGACAATTCATAACTCCTGATGCAGAAACCCGTTGTAGAGTAGACACTTGTGATGCTTTTTCAAGACAGCTCCTGGACTTTGCGTGGAATAAGCAAGAAGTGGAAGACAAGGGTCAAAGTTATAAAGAACAAGCGTGCTGGATTGAATCAGGCTCAGTGTTCTTATCTGCAGCATCCCAGAAATCCGGTTCAGTCACTCCAAGTTCAAGGTCTTCAAACAGGTTAAGCATAAGGTTAGAAGGTTCAAGTGTGTCATCTTCAAGGAAACAAGAAGCAGCAGTGGAACTAGCCGCTACCCAAGCCACCTTGAAGGTTTTACAAGAAGTGGAACGTGAAAAACAAGAGCTTGAATCCCTTGAAGCTGAGAACAGGCAGAGGCTTGCTCTACAAGAGGCAGAAAATGCTGCAAGACAAAGAACTTTAGAAGAGAAACGCAGACAAATAGAGCACTTAGAGACAGTTAAAAGGATGAATGCTGCAAAGGCCTGTAAGGACTGGAAATTGTCATTCAAACTTTGATAGGAAGGAAAAACATTCCAGTGAACGAAAAGGTCTACTACCTACGTAAGTATGTTGGTGGACCTGCAAAGAAAGCAATTAAGAGTTATTTTCTGATAGGTAGAGATGCAGCCTATCATTCAGCATGGGATGTCCTGGAAGAGAGATATGGAAGCTCCTTTGTGATTGCAAAGGCTTTCAGGGATAAGCTCACTTCATGGCCTAAAATTGGACTGAAGGATAGCATTGAATTAAGAGAGTTTTCGGATTTCCTTCGAGGCTGTCAAGTAGCAATGTCTCGGATCAAGAGTCTTGAAGTCTTAAATGACTGTGGCGAAAACCAAAGAATGCTCACCAAGCTCCCTGATTGGTTGACAGCAAGATGGAACAGGACGCTAATTGACATTGAAGAAGAAACAAAGACATTTCCTAGCTTCAGTCAGTTTGTTGAGTTTGTCACAAAAGAAGCCAAGATAGCCTGTAATCCAGTGACTTCTCTTCATGCTCTGAAGTCTAGTGATGGTGAAAAGCCGAAGACACAAAAGACTCGAAGCACTGGTGCAAGGGTGCTGTTAAGTAGCTCTGAAGAAAATTCAAATGCTAATGTGTGTGTTTTTTGTGAAAGGCCAAACCACGACATTCACACATGTCGAAAGTTCATGGACAAGACAATCACAGAAAGAGTTAAATTTGTACAAACAAAAAGATTGTCTTTTGGATGTCTGAAACCAGGACACCATTCAAAGAACTGTGAAAGGAGAAGTGTCTGTGAAACATGTAACAGGAAGCATCCAACGTGTTTAGATGAAGATCGTGCTAAGGATGACAAGCGAAAGGAAAGTGGCAAGCACTCAAAGGAGAAAGAAAGGTTAAAGGAAACTACGGAATCTAAACAAACTGGTGAAATGCCAAATGAAGTAACCTCTAATCGAGTGGTGCAAGACATGGACAGTATGCACACATCCACAGTCATGCCAGTGTGGTTGTCCACAACAGATAATCCAGAGAATGAAATTCTCATATATGCTCTCCTGGACAATCAAAGTAACACCACATTCATCTTGCAAGATAAGGCAGACACTCTTGACACACAGAAGGAGTCTGTGCAATTAAAACTCTCCACATTGTCCTCCAGAAGCACAGTCATTCCAAGTCAGAAGTTAACTGGGCCGCAGGTAAGAGGTTTCTACTCATCAAAGAAAATCCCTCTCCCAGTAACCTATTCAAGAGAGTTCATTCCTGCCAATTTAAGTCACATTCCTACACCTAAGACAGCAACAGCATGGCCACACCTAGAACACCTTGCCGAAGAAATTGCTCCTTTAATAGAATATGATGTTGGTCTGCTCATAGGGTACAACTGTTCTCAAGCCCTGCTGCCCAGAGAAGTCATGTCAGGGAAGGATAATGAGCCATTTGCTCAAAGAACAGACCTTGGCTGGAGCATAGTTAGCTGTGTCAACCCTTGTGTAGACTACAGCCATGTTATTGGAAGCAGTCACAGGGTTGTTGTGAGGCAAGTAGTACCCTGTCTGGAGTCTCCTGCTCATCTGACAAATGAAGTTCGATACATATGCCGAACACAAGTCAAGGAATTAATAACCCCACCTGATGTGATAAAAGTGCTTGAGTCTGACTTCAATGAAAGGGCTGTTGAGGATGCTCACTTCTCTCAAGAGGATCTGCGCTTCATATCAATAATGGAGGAGAGAATCAAGATGAATGCACAGGGTCATTGCGAAATGCCTTTGCCATTTAAGCAAGATAGGCCAAATCTGCCAGACAACAGGAAATGTGCCGATCACCGTCTCCAGTGTCTGAGAAGGAGATTTGAGAAAGATAAGCAATACCATAAGGATTATGTAGCCTACATGAACGAAACGATTGCTCGTGGAGACGCAGAGAAGGTTCCAGATGGAGAAATCAACAAACGCCCTGCCTGGCACATCCCTCACCATGGGGTGTATTACCCCCAGAAACCATGTAGGGTACAAGTCGTGTTTGATAGCTCTGCCAAGTTTCAAAGCATGTCACTGAACGATCATTTGCTTACTGGGCCAGAATTGACAAATACTCTGGTGGGTGTTCTTTGTCGGTTTTGCAAGGGTCCAGTAGCAATCATGTGCGATATTGAACGCATGTTCCATCAGTTTCATGTGCGAGCAGACTATCTCAGATTTCTGTGGTGGGATGATGGACACTTTCAATCTCAGCCAACAGTCTATAGAATGAGAGTGCACCTGTTTGGGGCAGCGCCATCGCCCGGATGTACAAACTATGGTCTCAAACACATCGCTGCTCAAGGACAAGGTCTCTTTAGTGAAGCACCCACCCGCTTCATTGAAAGAAACTTTTACGTGGATGATGGCCTGACTAGCGTGTCAACAGAAGATGAAGCAATACAGTTAGTCAGTGAAGTGAGGCAGCTCTGCAGCACTGGCAAACTGCAAGTTCATTTCAAACAGTCAGAAGGTGCTAACATCCATTCCCAGTGAAGATTGTGCTGAAACAGTGAGGCATCAAGACTTAGCCTTGGGTGAGCCACAGATTGAGAGAGCCATGGGTGTCAAATGGTGTGTTTCTTCAGATCAGTTCCTATTCAGGGTCATTGTAAATGAACATCCACTCACTTGAAGAGGAAACTTGTCGACAGTTGCTTCCATATTCGATCCACTTGGATTTGTAGCGCCCTTCATTCTTGTTGGGAAGCAGATACTTCAACAGATGTGCCGAGACCAGATCAGATGGGATGAACCTCTGTCTGATGACCTTCGACCACAATGGCAGTCTTGGCTATTAGACCTACAGAATCTAGCAGATGTCAAGATTCAGAGATTTTACCTCCCTGCAAGTTTCAGTGATGTCCAAAGATACGAACTCCATAATTTCTCTGATGCAAGTGTCACAGGGTATGGAGTCTGTACTTACCTGAGAACCATCAGTACGTCAGGACAAATACACTGCTCTCTAGTCATGGGCAAGGCCCACAAAGGTCACCACAGTGCCAAGACTTGAGTTGTCAGCAGCTGTTGTTGCTGTTCATTCGACTGATGTGATCAGGAAAGAGCTGGAAATAGAAAGTGCCCAGGAGTTTTTCTGGACAGACTCAAAGGTTGTCCTTGGATATGTAAATAACGATGCCAGGCGATTTCATGTCTTTGTGGCAAACCGCATCCAGCGTATCAAGGAAAGTACCAGTCCAAGTCAATGGAGCCCTCTGAGGAAAATCCTGCAGATCATGCGTCAAGGGGACTCAAGGCTAAAGAGCTCATTGCCTCTAACTGGTTTACTAGTCCAGAACTTCTGTGGTGTGACAAGCTTCCCAGTGGAGATATTACGGTGGGAGACATAGCAGTGGAAGATCCAGAAGTCCGTAAGGCTGTCATACATAAGACCTCCACCACAGAGGATTCACTGCTTGATCACTTCCTTAAGTTCTCAGTTCTCTAGTTGGGACAGGTTAGTCAGAGCTGTTGCCAGACTTGTACGACGTGTCAAAGAGCTTAAAGGTTTGACATCAGGAACCAATGAAGCCACAAGTCTTGAAAAGAGAAAGAATGCAGAACTTACCATCATAGGTAAGGTACAAAGTTCAACATTCATGAAGGAAATAAAAGGTCTTAAGTGCGGCAAAGAGATGATAAAAAAGGACAATATCAACAGACTGCATAAACTGAATCCCTTTGTGGATGAGCAAGGCATCCTCAGGGTGGGTGGTCGACTAGAACATGCTGCTTTGCATTCACACATCAAGCATCCAGCAGTTTTACCAAAGACTAGCCACATATCAAAGCTGTTAATTAAACATTATCATCAAAGGGTGCAACATCAAGGGCGTGGCCTAACAATGAATGAGCTGCGATCAAATATCATTTGGATACTTGGATGTAGTCACGCTGTGTCATCCTACATCTACAAGTGTGTCAGGTGTAAGAGGGCAGAAAGGAGCTGAAGCGCTATGGTCTGCTGTTTACCTGTCTGTGCTCTCATGCTGTGCACATTGAGCTGCTTGACGACATGACAACTGATGCCTTCATTAATGCTCTTCGTGCCTTCATCGCCTTACGTGGACACGTTCGTCAACTTCAGTCTGACCAGGGCACTAACTTTGTTGGTGCTAGACGTGAATTCCTGGAAGCTGTCAAAGAGATGGACCAAGAGAACCTAAAACAACTAGGTTGTGAGTTTGTCATGAACCCTCCATCTGCTAGTCATATGGGTGGAGCCTGGGAAAGGCAAATCACAATGAAAAGGAGTGTGCTGACATCTATTCTGGATCAGTCATCCAGAAGGCTTGATGGGTCATCTTTGCGAACCTACCTATATGAAGTCATGGCAATCATTAACAGCAGACCTTTAACAGCTCACTTCCTCAATGATCCTGCAGGGCCACAACATCTTATGCCCAATCATATCTTGACAATGAAGTCTTCAATACTCTTGCCACCAACTGGAGAGTTTGTGAAGGAAGACCTTTATCTTCACAAAAGACGGCGTAAAGTTCAACATTTAGCCAATAAATTCTGGTCCAGATGGAAGAAAGGGTACTTGTTAAACCTGCAACAGAGACAAAAATGGCAAAAGACTCACAGAAAGGTCGATGATATAGTCATTGTGCAAGATGACAGTGCACCACGTAATGAGTGGAAACTGGCCAAGGTCACAGAAGTGTATCCAGGTAAAGATGGATGTGTGAGAAAGCTACAACTGTTCATCAGTGACTCAGCCTTAGATCCTCAAGGAAAATGTCTCAGCAAACCAACCTATCTGGAGAGGCCTGTCCACAAGACAGTTACTCTGCTTGAAGCCGATTAATACAACTGTCTGTCTACCTTAAAGATGTGTATTTGAATCCAACACTTAAGTTGCACTACACTTAGTTACAGAAATCAAAGGTGATTTGGTGGGAGTGTAGCTGCCATCAGAGTCAGAATTATAATCTAAGTTAATTTAATTTAATTAAAATGTGAATAATTTATGTTTGGATTAAAATATTTATGTTTATGAACATGTATAAGTTGGAGTATATTAAAAGAGCTAATAGTTTGAGGGTGGAACAAATGTTTTTGTGTTGTTGTGGGTTGGTTTGTTTTTGTTCGTTACACATTAAGCGAGACCACGAGTGGAAGAAGCTGCACTTTAGCAGAGAGGATAATTGCTGGGGTTGTTTGCGGTATTAATTAATACTGAAGACTTGAGGCTGAAGGTTCAAGTTCCTTTTTCCCTTTGGTTAACACGGCCAATGAGGTATTTTTTACTTATGTATATTTGTAATTATTTTGTGTGATTGCTACATTTTGTTTAGCCTACATTTTATGTTAATCATTTATTAGTTGAATGTCTGCATGTGGGAAATTGTGTAAGATTTATTTTGTATCTTTTATTTGTTTAGTTCTCACAGCATGGAAGCAATAAATGCCAGTATGTAGAAGAACGCCTTGTGTTCGTGTTTTTAACTGGAGGGATCAACACACTGGTCCTTTAAGGTGCGGTCACATTACATTTCTGTTCAATGAAATTTCCCAGTCACCGCCATGTAAAATGAACATTTGTAGGCTGGAAGTGTTTAGTGGTGTCGTTTTGATGGCAGGAGGAACAACAGTTCTTACAACTCAAACGCAATTAATTTGACTAATTTGGATGGTTGCAGCCTTATATTATATATCCTCCTGGCTTGGTTTAAATGTTTTAAATGATGTACTTGTTTGGGTATGAATTTGGTCACCACCTGTTAATTGCTTGCAGGATGTATCATTAAAAACTACAGAAAAACCACATCACCACCCAGACATAAAATCCAGCCTATACTATTCCAACCTGTTTCACAGTGTCGTCCCCCCTCCCCAAAAAAAGCTTCGCCCTCTCCTTTTTAAAAGGTCAGGATCAGGGGTGTAGAAAAACAAGACTTTTAGAGACCCCCTGCATGGACAGCTTTAATTACAGCTAAGGAAGTTGCACAGCTTAACGTGAACCACCCTGCTTGGCTGTTACATCCCATGACTGTGAATGAAAGCAGAAATGCAGTTTAATATCTTTTAATGTGCCTGTGTGTGAGAGAGTCGCACGCTAGCAGTGTGTGGCAAAGGCACCATGCAGCATATGGGCAGGGGCTCTGCACTGCCTGTTAAGCAGAGGGGACATCAAAAGGTTGGTTTTATACCCCCCCGCACACCCCATTGCCACCCCTCACTATAAATCCCACCCCAAAAGGAGCCATTTATGGGACAATAAGAGCCAATTTATGGGCCTCTAGAAAATGAAGGAAGTTCAGAGGTGTAGGATGAAAGATGACAAGGGCTTTCTCGGGGCTAGCAGGCGTTAGCTAGTAGCTCTGTGTTTCTTCACAACTTTCCCCTCTGTAGCCTGTGTGCTAAGAGGGAGAAATGGAGAGAAAGAGTTTGGGAATTAGGGGTCTGGAGAATTTTAGAAACACTAGTTCAGCACAAAATGACACATTAAGAATTCAGTTTTTGTCTGAGCTCTCTTTGCAATATGAGAGAAAATTTCTACAAATGGAACCTGCAGAATCATTGAGGTTTTTTTTGCACTTTTTAAAAAAAATCTGGTGACCAAAACCATCATGTTTTTCTAGGAATTTCTGAATTTATTTTTTTGTCATATTTTATCTCGTGGTGACTGTTCTTGGTCTGCTCTGATGACCTCCACTGTCCCCCAGGGGTCACAAAATGCTTTCAGTTGAATACATACATAGAGACAATGGAATTAACACACGCACATTCAGAGGCACAAGAGAGGTGGACCGGATCAAGACTGCCTCAGAGTTACTCAGGTGTGACGAGATCGCTGGAATACTGACATGAGACGTTTGGGGAAAATCACGGAAAAGCCTGTGCCATGCCCCAACCATTCAAGCATATACAACAGCTCTTTGGCCTGTAGTGTCTGTGTTGCTGATGGATGTAACAGCACATCAGCCAGAGAGAACTTTTGCAATTTTATCTATCTCATCTCTAGAAAACACACTTTTTCCTTTCAACGACTGAACCGACTTCCACAGTCCACACACAGCAAAGCAGTGCATCTCTTTGAGGTTGTCCAACAATGAGTCAGCTACCTACATAATGTCTGGAAACAACTTCTGAACGAATCACTGTTTGCTCCTCTCCCCCTCTCGCACTCTCGTTCTTTTCCTCTTTTATTCATTCAGTTTAATAGTCTGTAATAGTTACCAAGTATCATTAAGGCCAACCTCTGTGGCTTCTAACAGCGCTGTAGGCAAGCCAAGTGTTTGTTGTCCGCATTTTATTGGCTTCCAGGGAGGAGGGTTGTTGTTGTTCAGTGTAATCTTGGCACGCCAATAACAGGTTTCAATAAAAGCAGCTGCTTTCTTATGGTAGTTAAGCCGCTCTCTTCCCTGCCTTCTTTTGCAAGTGTGTTGGGTTGAATAGACAGAGAGCTACCTGTAGAGAAGACTCTCCATTTGTCCTAACACATCTATAGTACTTCAGCATTTCTTTCTCTTACCCTCTATCTCTTTCTTTTCCAACATGCAGACATCTCTTTGCTGTTTTTTTGTTTTCATCTCCATGTGTTTTCATCTCTGTCACTCTTTTAGTAGGGTGCTAAAATTTTAATTGGTATGCTGTGACTTAATCCAATGCTTGCTGGTTTTGTTTGACCATACTGCCCCCTTTAGGGTACTACTTGCTGTTGCAAATCAAAAAAGCTTCAGAGAGGTAGAGGTTTCTGAAGAGCAGGGGAAAGATTGGCCATAAAATGAACAAATTTCAGTTGTGCATGCCATATATAGAAGTAAATGTTGAGGTAAGTAAATAATCAGGTGATAATCCAATGAAATGCAGTGAACTAAACTAGCAGGTTCCTTATAATATTCCTTCATTGTAGCCAATTAATCACAATTTCTCACCTATCTGCAGCTATAGCTATTTAAACATGTTTACTCAATGAACTCTTAAATCGGTAACTTGATTAAGTCTGGATCATGTTGCTGTTGATTATCACATCATCTCAATATAGCATGGATAAAAATAGAAAAAATGGGAGACAAGAGTAATGAGAAAAGAGTAACAAGTAGGCAGGAGGAGACCATATAAACTGACAGAAAGAAAGAGCATGTTTTCAATCTGAAGTGCTGTTTGACTGGACACCACATGTACATTAGGAAACATTTGACCCAGTATAAACAGTGTTTGATTGATAGTACACAGTCATATAAACACAAATACAAATATTGGAGGTCACAACACTCTCCAGAAACTATCAGAAACAAAGATGGAAGAGTTATGTCTGCGATATCCCTCTAATTATGTAAATTGAAGTTGATCTTGAGCCCTGATACAATGCAATATACAATGAAATAATATTAGACTGAATATAAACTTAATCCTAATGTATGCTATGTCTTCCCCATCTAATAAATTAGTTATGTATGTGACATGACAGTGAAGTCTGAAAAATTTCTAGCTATTTCAATTCTCTATAAAGTTTCTCTGAATAAATCTTTATCTGTCATACAAAAAGACTGACATGGCATGGGTTGAAAGTTTGAATGTAAGTGAAACTCTCCTGTGTTACGTTCTTCTATAAGATCTCTCATTTTTCTTGGCAGTGAAGTTTGAGTTTGCCACTGCATTCCACTGTTAAAAGGTAAAGGAGAA
Source organism: Thunnus albacares (assembly GCF_914725855.1). NCBI lineage: Eukaryota > Metazoa > Chordata > Actinopteri > Scombriformes > Scombridae > Thunnus > Thunnus albacares. The sequence goes on along the minus strand of NC_058125.1, from coordinate 11,507,800 downwards.
AGAGTCCCTATGTGACTAAAAGAGTTCCTGTCTCTCATGTAAAATTAAAAAGCACTCAGATAAACATTATTGAACCTCTACTGGAGCATGAACATTCCATGATGTCTGGCTGACCCTGACACAGGTTCATGTTTCCTCTCTGGGTTTCTCTTGGGGTTTTTATTTTTTCCTCCCCCATCAATCATGCCTTATTTTCTAACCGTCTAATTGTTATTTCAAGGTGCAGAGGTGGCATGCAGCAGGCACATGCAAGTACAGAGTCAAATACATGGTCAAGCACTTACAGTATATGACTGCCCTTTCAAACCAAAAAGATCCCATTTGACAGTATTTTTGGTCCAGAGTGAAGTGTCTCAACAACTAACAGATGGATTGGCATGATATTATGCACAGGCATTCATGGCCCCCAGAAAAGGACTCCTACTGACTTTGGGGATCCACTGACTTTTCCTCTAGAACCACCATGAGGTTCATATTTGTGGTTATGAGTTATCGACATCTATTGGATGGATTGCTATTAGATAAGTCAGGATGACTTGTAATAACCTTGGCAATAACTTTTCCTTTAATTTCTTCTTGAGCATTTTCATTTGTTAGAAATGTTATTTCTCCAATACTTTGGTTTATGACCAAATACCTGCAAAACTAAATACATTCTAATGAGCCTCAGCTGTTGTTTGTGTTCAGTGCTAATTACCAAAAGTTAGCATTCTAACATGTTAAACTAAAACGGTGTCCAAGTTGTCCAAGCACAGCCTCACAGAGCCGCTAGCATGACTGTAGACTCTCAGTTTTGTTTTCATTTAATTGCGATTATGAACGTTATGAATAGATATCAAACATAGCATAGAAACATTTACACAGATTCCGAGCTGGGAAATCCTCACTGTAATAAACACTGTCAAGCTCTAACAACATTAAACATAGTTTGTGGTTATTTGAATTAAAATGAGGAGTGTAATGAATCAAGGCGGTTAAACTACTCATCTTGAGCCTTGAAGTTCTTCTGTAGGCATAAAACTGATTTTCAGCACTTACCATACAACATTGATGACTAAAATTAGATTATCCAGATGTCAAGGCATACCATACTGCATATCACATCAAATAGGTTTAAAAAATATATATATGTTTTTTGCATAGACCTAGTCAGCATGAGGTCAGCAGGCAGTCATATGGAACACTAAAACCTTTGTCCACATTTATGCTTTATATAGAAACATATATACGCTGAGGTGTTTTTGAACCCGTAGTTTGAACCCTCTGCTATCAGCCCCCTGGGAGGTGAGTGACAGCTTTTATATGCCATAACACATGTAAATGATATGTATTAACATGACTCATCCAGAAATGTGACATCACTTTTCTAAAACTTTGTTTCAGAGACGTCCCTCTGAGTCAAAAGCAACTTTTATTTTCTTTTATTCCAAACAGCCTCCTGACATAAACACAAGTTCATTTCCATCATCGTCCAGCTAATTAAGAAAAAGTCACATTTGACAAGGCCAAATGAATTCACCAGAATCCACCAGAGTCATCACAAATGTTGTTTTCATGGACCGTTTCTCAGCCATTTACCAGTCAATCATATTGACAACCAATCCTATCGTTGCACCCCTGAATAGTCTGATCCCTGAGTGACAATATGTTCTGGTCACATGGAGTGTATCGGGGCGGAAAAGGTCTCCTTCTCTGCCAATTAACATTCATGAGTGCGTCATTTCCAAGAAGAACCTCACATCGATCCAGTTCAAAATAGCAGCTTGTTGCCATTGTTGGAGCCATCTTTACTAACAGCTGCACTATGTAAGTCCAGCACCCCATCACTTAACACTGATTATGGGCTGTAGTTTAGCCCTTGGTTGTTATCATTTGTTTCTTTCACAAGCTGTTTTGCAGGCAGGGATGACGGGATAAGCCTGTGTGACCTTTTGAGGCTTCTGAAATGGAAATGTTCAAGCATAGGGCCTCTATAACTCTCTCATTAAGAGTGTGTCATGCCAAATCACTGTACATACTGTATGTAAAGTTTCCATGTTTGTTCATATCAACCAGGGGTGCAAAATACCCTTGGGTGGGTGGGGTGGGAGCGCTACAGATCTGTAGGTCATGAGGCAGTCAAGGAATAATATTGGCGCAAATGCAAGAACTCTGGGCAAAATGAGTCATCTGTTATGCGTTCAAAATCATTTTAAGGTGTAATTTCTAGTAAAATAACTCAAGAAAACATAATTAATCCTGCCTTCAGTGACTTTTTCCCGGTCTAAATGACGCAAAATATGTGTTTGAAAGACAAACAATGTGATCCTGCCTTTACTGGTGGGGGGTATGGATTTAAACAGAGCTGAGGGGGTTTCCTAAGTCAAAGACGGTTGGGAACCAATGGTTTATATGACAGTATAATCATGGTCATATGGCTGTGACCTCCAAAAGGCATCCAGAGGTTATCCATGATTCACTCAGATAATGAGCCTCATCACTTAGGCTGTCACCCTCTCTCCTCCGAGGCCCAGGCTAATATTTGCAGCCAGCAATGCATTGAGGGGTTACATGGGTAGTAATCCCATGCAATACTGACCAGTGTGATACATTACTGTAAGCGAAAAATATTGAAGTGCATTGTACTGTGTGTGATCTGGAGGAAGTGAAAAGAAGTTTAGCATACATGGCCATTACATGGATTACATTGGTGTCTCTTCTCAAAGCTGGAATATATTTATTCAAATGCACCTAAACACCTATTTTCCCTAAAGTGGTTTTTGCCTTCATTTAGAGACAATTTGCTCAAGGGATCAAGGAAAAGCTACAACAACAACAACAACAACAGGGATTTAGTTAGGCACCATGAGACACGAGGCCTTGAATTCTTCATCCTTCAATATTCAAGTACTTATGATATGACAATCATTCATTTTTGGTTCCTGAGTAATGACTGTCATTAGAAAAAAAAACACAACAAAGTCTTGGGCCAACCAGTTGAGTCAGACAAATCTAGCAATAGAAATTTTGCAGAACAACTTTAACCATTTGGCACGGCCTCTCTCATATTATTTTTTTAATGCAATGTTGGATGCCTAAGGGACGAGCAGCAATATCTTCTGATCTGTTCATGATAAATTCATAACTCCGAAATTGTTATGAAACCTAAATGCTAGGGTTGCTGACTGAGATAATTCCTTCAGATTACCGGAGCACTGAAAATTATTTATTTTTAATTATGTGTGCATCATAATAAAATGCAGTCCCTCAGCCTCTCTATGAGACCACAAACCTTTCAATAGTGTTGGCAGGACAGCTTGCTTTCTTTGGTTGAGATCACTTTAACTCTACATTAAGCATTGCAGATGGTTCTTTGGTGCTGTCTTCATCATATTAGCTTTTTCCTCTTTTCTCCGTGCTATTCCCTGAGTCCTTTCACCGTGTTGTTAGAGGATGTCAGGATGCAGTGCCACCTGTCCAGGTAGGTGAGCTCTGCAGGGACACAGTCTGCGGTGGGAAGGGTCAGAACCGGCACAACTGAACAGCAGTGGTTCCTGCTGAAGGCCACATCGCCGACCCCAAGGGCTGTAGGAAGGAAACAGGTGGTTGACTTCCTGTACCATGCTGGAACAACCCAGCCCGAGCCTACAAAATGGGAGAGAGTGAGTAGTGTATTTACACTATGGTGCATCAATCATCTGTACAGTGTGTTTCTGCAGTATGTATCTCCTAATCTCTCACCTAGTGAACGCGGCAGGGCTGTTGAGGTGGTGAAACAGAGCAGGCTCACACACGAGAGAGGAGTGTCGACACACACTCACACACGACTGACCCAGAGGACCCAGGTGCGCCCTTAGAGTACTTTCTGGTGGCCATGTAGGGACAGACTTACTGCAGAAATTCTAGAGTGATTTAAGTTTTCAGGGAGAGAGAAATTTATGGGAGTTTGAACTGAGCCTACAGCAAAAGGAATAAAAACCTTAGAATAGAAGCAATATTCAGTTTATCACATCTCACAAAAACTTTCACTTCGTTTAGCAGCTCTACAAAAATGACTGAGCGAGCTTTATCCTACATGGCTACAACCCCATACCTGGTGAGTGATATAACCATGAACCCGCTCCAGCATTCCCTCACATGTGAACTCTCTGGGAGTGAAAGGCTTCACCTGCACAAACATACACAAACACTTCAGTGCAAGTCATTCAGTGCTACTGCAACTTATATTTAGGGATTACAAGGTGTGTGTCTACATATATGTTCTGAATATACAGTTTAAATAGTAACTTTATACTCGTACTCTGGGACCTACCTCTGTGCGTAGAATAGCTTTGACTGCTTCCCGTACATCTGTCCTGTTGGTCATGTCCACAGTCCACACGTGGGGTTTACTGATGAATTCTTCAGCATATGGGTGCTGAGAGGAGATCTGTAATCCAGTTTTTTACTGTATTTAGATCTAAATATGGATGTACACTATTTTTTTTTTCAACTGGAGAGGTTACCTACCTGTCTTGTGGTGGGCTTGCCTTTGTAGAAGTCATTATTGTCTGGGGAGTGTGGTGGGTCAAATCGTGGCTGGAGGAAGATGCAGCCCAGAGCTATTGCCTCAATGGGAGCTGGACCCTCATAGGGGAAACCAAGACCTACAAACACCTGAGAGGGGAGCAGAGTAGACGTCATTTTGTACTAAAATTGAGGATCTGTCATTAACCATAAACAAGGCAAGATAAGAATATAATGACAGTGATCCATGTGGGGCCAAAATTCCCAATCCTCTCTGGTTTCATAGCTTTATTCTGAGCTCAGCTCTTATCTGACCTTGGCTCTGCGGAGAAGTTGTAGGAAGTGTTCCTGAGTCAGCAGGCCGTGGTTTCTGATAAAGCTGGGCAAATTAGAAGCGTGTCCTTCAGGCTGGTAGACTGTGGCATGGGTCTCCAGCTCTTCACTGATCACCTCCACATACTCTGATTTACCCTGGTATATACGCACACAGAAACAGACACAGGCAGGAGACAGAGCACATAGAAAAACACAGAGAAAGGTAAGGGAAAGAACAAAGGAAGGGCAACGGTGAACAGCAAGACCATGACAAGACCAAGCTGTTTGACAATCTTGTGAAATGATAGTGAAGCAAATGGTCATTTTCTTTATAATCAAGCCAAATACCATGATCATTACCTGCCACATGTAGTCCTGTTTACCATAGACAACTGCTATCTTGTCTTTCCTGTAGGTGTCTGACTCCAGCTCCTCCTCCCTCACCTCTGCCCTTGCTGCCTCCTCACTTACAAAGCCCAGGAAGGAGTTATCAGGAGTATGAGCTAGAAACAACAGAACATAAGTAACAGTATAAATTATGAATAACAGTGATTTAGTTTCAGATCAGCTTGCATACAATATTCAAATTCCCCATCATGAAATTTCCATTTTTACAAGGAAACTCTGAAATAAAGAATATATACAAGGACAAGAAGCAGTCAGTGCTGGAACTTCATAATCAGAATCTGTTTATCAGCCAAGTATGCAGCAGACAAAGAATGTGTCTTGGCATTTGCTCCCACAAATGCAACATTTTTTTTGCACTTTTTTTTTAAATGTAAAAATAAAACATTTTTTTGAATCTAAAAAAAAACCTTTAAGCTTTATTCAGAGTTTTGAGAATAAATTAAAGTGTCTCTAAGAATGTGCATGTCTATATGCTGCTTTTTACAGTAAGTAGTCTGATCTACTTTATATGTTAAAAACTTAAAAGTGTCTTAAATTAACCACATGTTTGAAGACAAGGCAAAAAAGACACTGAGAGTGGAAAATGTGATCAGAGGATCAGAAAAAAGTACTTTTGGACAGGCATTGCTGACAACACAGACCAAGACTGTAGGTGAATAACAGTAAAGATTAAAATTCTGTGAGAGAGTAAAAACATGTGGTGCAATATAAATCATCTGCTAAAGGAAATGAAAACTCTACATATATGAAAGGTTCACCTCTGACTGTTTGGATAGGCAGCTGCCACCTTGCTGCCCTCCGACTCACTGAGGAAGGTGTGAGGGATGAGTATTTACCTAAGAGATGCAGGAATGTGCTAGCAAAGGTGTGTGCGTGAAAGCATCAATTTTAATTCTACAACATTTGTACATACATATATCTATATATATATATATATATATACATGTGTGTGTGTGTGTCTTTCTCTCCTGTCTTTGAAAGACTATAAGACTATATCTCCTTTTATTCACCCTACAGCAGCACAGAATTTCCTCCTGGCCCCTTTTGCTCCATTTGTTCCCACTTGTCTTAAACACCTGTGTAGGTTCACTGCTTAACACAGTCATCAGATTAGCAAAGATATGCAACAACACACTGATATGATCAAGATCATGGAGCATGCAGCATGTGGGGGTTTGAAGAAAAGCTGTGAGTTTCTTGTTCTCACTGTTCTCACTGCCTGTTTACTGTTCTGCTTTGTCTGCTTGTCTGTTTAATGCAATCCTTCAGTCAACAATCTTCCTCTCCGCCTTTGCAAAACAGAAGCAGCCATCCACTCCTTTCTCAAGCTCCTCTTTTATTTATTTCTTCTTCCTGTGTCCTTTTTCTTGTTGCTGTTTTGCTTTCTTCCCTGCTTTCTGTCCTTTCCCCACCATCAGCTAACAGCTATTGCTCTCTCTCCTCCTCAGCAGGACAAATAAACATGTTCCAGGCTGAAGGATGAAGAGTGGCTCTCGGCCCAGTGCGTCCAGCTTGTCTCCATCTTCCAGCAGGGTGGGAAAGAAGACAGGGAGAGGTGTTGGAATGAAAGCTCTGCCTGGGCACCAAGTTTATTTAACCTCAGCTATTAATCCTCTTTCTCTGTGAGGATGCCTAGTGGGGCGTATGTGAAGGATCAGTGCTGCGGCAGCAAGATATAACTATGCGTGTAACACACACATTTATATGCGTGTGTGTATACATATATATATATATATATATATATATATATATATATATAAAGAGAGAGAGAGAGATTGTCTCCAAAAAGTCTGAATCAATATATTGTACTTCAAAGAGTCAGTCATAAACAAATTCCATGATGCCATTATTGCCAGCATAAAATGTATGCACAAACACATACACACACACACACACACACACACACACACACACACACACACACAGACTTACGGAACATGGTCATGTACTGCAGAGGCTGGAGACCCCAGCTGCCCCACAGTGTTTTATATCCATGGATCCGTGCATAACTTCCCAAATTAAAAGCTGGTTCAGTGCCAAATGAGTCCAGGATTCTGAAGCGACACCTAGAATGATTTTAAAAAATGCTTGTGATAAAATCGTCTTATATATTATTGCAATTTAACAATGATTATATGTTCTGCTGATCTTGTATATTTAAAATCTTACAAGGGCCTAAGTGGTAAATATGGCCATAGAAGTAGAGAGCAAAATTAACACCTTTTATCCCTCTTTCTACATGGTGAGATTGTTCTACGTTAATACACTTAAGTAAGTTATATACATCTCTGGCTTTAACCCCAAAGCCCAGGAAACAAACTTGCAGTGGAATTTCTAAAACCTTGTAAACATAAAGGAAATGTTTTTCTATCTTTAATAGAATGGGAGAAGTCATGTTATACTGGAAGAAATAAATGTGTATTTAGAAATTTGTGGGCGCACTGGTAATGCAGGAAAGCCAGCCCCATGGCTGCTTGGAGGTGAGCAAGGCCATGGTAGTCAGTATAGACGACATCAAAAGTCAGGGGCCTCTGGATCGGACAACTGCCTCGGCCTGGAGCAGCACCTATCAAGCTGGAACAACCACAACAAACACATGTCAGGTTCAAGAAAGGTCACCAGTCACCATTTTTGAGCATCTTTCAGCTTTGTTCTTTTGCCTTTCTTGTCCCTTTTGTATAAAGTAATCACAGACCAGCCAGGTTGTTACATATGAAGTTATCCAATTCAAGTTATCCAATTAACTACTAAAATACTTTTGCATCTATACAAAAAAGTAACCTCCAAACAAACATATATATTTTTTAATCCAATCAACTAGCGGTATTCAACAGTGGTGCCAACCTGTGGAGGTGTTGCTGCGAGGTGCTGAGGGTCAGGTTGTGGCCCAGGATGGTCAGACACGCACTGAGGTCAGCCCACTGGACCAGCTCCCCTAGAGGACCCCCTCTCTCCACCATGGCTTGAAAATGCTGGCCAACACTCCCAGACAGAGCACCGGGATAAAGCAGCACCTAGAGGTTTTGAGGTTATAAAAGTCCAAAATCCATCTTTTTAGGATGTAGGCAGTTAAACACAGCAGATATAAAGAGGAGTGTGTTGTCATTTCTGTACTGTCTTTGATTTCTTAAGTTCAAGGCTCTGTACACTATGATAGCAAGTTCTAAAAAGTACAATATAATAAACTATATTCATTAAGGTTGTGAAATTTAAATATCAAGAGACCCTGAACATGTAATACTAAAATTTTAATGTTTAGTATTTAGATAGTATCACCCTAAAAAAAACACATAAACAGAAAAATCTTGAAATCTAAAAATATGTTCTTGTGAATATTGTCATTTTAACCATTTCCTTGAAAATCCAGAAAAATAAACTTGATGATGCTTAGTCAGAGTTGATCTGCTGGTTATACCCTCATCTGGGATGAAACTGTCTTGTTGCTGCTCTGCCTCATCCTCAGACCAGCATGTATCCACCGTTCAGACATCCTTTCCACTCTGGACCGGATGAATCTTATTGCAGGACTGCTGTTGTTGCTGATGGCCTCATAAAGTGGGCTCAGAGTTGTACGTATCTCAGCCTGTGTACAATCATAGTATGAAACACAGTGTAAGTTTGTAAGCCGGATAGAAATAATGTGGAATTTAATTTTGCTAGAGATGTGATCATGTATCAATTGTTGTGAAATGTAGCTTCTTTTCACTTGATTGTTAATTTAATTATACATATATCCATACAACAATACTACACAAAGACATAGACCTGTTGTAAAGATACCTTCTCTGTATAGGACTGAGGTTTCTGGTGCCATGGTGGTGTAGAGTGGTTCCCTCCAAGAGGAGGAGGACAAAAGTCTTCTATTTGGCTGAGATAAGTCAGTATGGAGCAGGTGGTGCCATCCACTCCATAAAAGGTATAGCAGGGGTCTGACTGCCAACGGGCCTGCAGAAACTGTTACAATCAATACAATATTTATTGTACAGATGTGAGAGTGGCATCAATTTTTCATTTATATCCTAGCAAGAAAGAGAATAATAAACATTTCCCAAAATGTTGAAAAGCATCAGAGCTCTTCACAACACAATTAGTATTCTATCACTAGATACTGAGTAGCTCTACATCAGCTGTTGGTGGTTGAGTGCCTTGCCTAGCAGGGCTGTTATGCACTAGTGGATATATACCCTTATTATCTCAAAATGTTATTTCCATGCCAAGCTCAGATGTGCTCAAATATTTGGGCCCAAAAATGTTACTTAAAAGTTTAAATTAAGGTATGCATTATAATACAACCATGAAGTTCAAGCAACCCAATATATTTCCACTTTCTCACCTCCACTTTCTCCGCACACACCGGATATGCAGGATCAATTGGCACCTCACACTTCTCATTGGGCCCTGTGGGTAAGATATCAGCCGTCATACAGTTTTTCTTTATGAGGCCATTTTGAATGCATCATTATTCCACAGACCAGGCTTTGGTAACAAAAAGTACATTGTGGAGTTAACTCACTGTGGGTAATGAAGAACAGTGGATAATAACTTTGATATACAGCCTCTCAACTGAAATGTGGATAATGAACAGCAGCCATCAGCACGATGCACAGTGCTACCATGCATGTAAGAGGCATTAGAGTAGAGGCAATGTGTTCTCAGAGGCCCTTTCCCGTAACCCCCCCCCCCCACCATCTCTAGCCAATGTCAATCAACTGGAATGAACACACACACACTCACACACCTGACCCACCTGCCTCCTACCAAACAGGCTCTTTTACAATGCTTGCTCTTGCCAAAATACACAGTCCTTAACTGTGTAAAACAGCCTAGTAAAAAGTAAAAGAGAGGAAAAAAAAGATAAGAAAACTTATAGGTGTGAAAACCAAAAAACAGTGATACGCTGTAGGAGTACAGCAGAGAAAAAAAAGTGCTCCCCCTGCAAAAACAAGAGTATGAGTAGACAAGTCGGTGAAAGGACTCCTGGGTAATTCAGTTGTACTTTATGGGTGTGAGGTAATGGGAGAGGGACAGGGTGAGGGGCTAGAGAGCTGGTTAGAGAAGTGTGTGTTTGTGTGCATGTCGACGAGAGTGTATCCTCACGTATGCACGGTGTGGTGGCCCAAGTTTTATGAATTCACTTGTTCAAATAGGGAGGTGAGGGTGCGCACACTCATCCCCACCGCCAACACACACAGACACACAAACTCCTCGTGTGCCCACCAGGCTGTGTAACCTGATTCTCACCTGACACCTCTCAGGAGGGTCATTGTGTAGATGTAAACTTTTTTTCTTCCCGCGGCCAGTACATCAGCTCTGGCTCTGTGAGACTTGTTAAACTTCTATTCAAGGACTTCATCCCCCATAACCACCTGCACACTCTGCCCTTTAACCCCCCCATTCACACCCTCCATTATCACAGCTTGTTAATTTCACTGTGTGGTTAACCTCTATTGAGGCTATGAACCGTGCATTTGGCTCGGAGTATCACACTACCACTGCAGGCAACCACAGAGAAGCTTGCAATTGGCCAATTATTGAAGCTGGCAACAAGCAGGGACGAGAGAGTGTATTTATTTGGTGTAGCCAGAACGTTAAAGCATGTTATTACTGGAACAAACCCTAAAATCTCTGATTTATCTTGGAGAGCGAGTTGTATTTAGTAATGTGCATAGAAAAATTAAAGCTTAAATAAGCAAGATTTTTTATTTAATAGCATAATACACCTGTCTGATTTGTCTAAATCTCATCATGGGTGCCAAGTCACACTGATTTGAAGTCTATAGATTCTCCCTATCCGATGAAATCAAATTCTGACACAAACTGTGTCCTATACACTCAAGATAAAAGTGTTCATACTGGCAGATCTTTTGCCTGGCTCATCCTTTAAGTGTCCCTCATATCACACAGCATCAAGGTTGCTAGTTTAGAGCAGTTCACTGGCATTTCTGGGTATTAAAGTTAAGATTTTTCTGAACTAATAAGTCAGAAACGTGCACACTTATCCAATACAACTTTAAAATCCTAAACATTTTTATTATGATAAGATTGGATACAACAGTTACATACTTATTATTTACTCTCATATGATGTATCCACTCCCTGTACACAATTCATTCACAATTACCTGTGTGTAGTCTGTGGTTATCATGTGGTGGAGTTGTTTGAGACTGATGGTGATGGTGGTGATGACGGCTGAGCTGGTCAAGTCTATGGGACACTCTCTTCAGCTCCCTCTCTACCAAGTGGGCCAAGCCTTGCTGGTCCTGTCTAAAGCTGGGAAACAAACAGGAGTCCACATGAGACCACTGTACTGTATGCATACCAAAGGAATACAGAGGAACACTGAGTCGTACTGCATCTGCAATTGTATTATACTGCGATCCAGCAGGTGGTGAATGGATTCTGTTTATATGTGAAGACAGTAGATGTTGAATACCTCTGCAGTAGCAGGCTGAGGTCATCTCTGGTCATCTTGGTGGCATCTATCTCTCTGCTCAGCCTCTGCACCTGAGTATTCAAAGCCTCCAAGCGAAGAGCCAGCCTACGAAAGCCAAGACCTCGCTGCCCTATGGCAATAGTATACACCACACAGTAGGTCATGCACGTACAGTATCAAACATCAAAACATTTGTGTACTTAACAGTGTATTATTGCATTATGACAGAGCCACTTTGTCTTTAGGAAACAAATTTTGTTCCATTTATCATGAAAACAGCCCTGTTATGTAATGCTATTTTCTTAACTTGATCTGCAGGAAATGATTCAGCGATTATGGCTGTGTGTATTTTCCATATTCATTGTATGAGGTAATGGCATCTAATCATTTTAACAGAGGTGAATTTTCCAAAAGGACAATTTTATGACAGATAAAGATGTTGAGTCATCATTTCTGACTACCAAACATTTGTGAAGATTTGCAGTCACATTGATTTATGGTTACAGAGAGGAGAAACACACACACATTCATGTAGACATGCTGTATGCAAAGATTTTGTGAATGTTTACTTGGACACCATAAAGGTTGAAGTTGATGCTAATCTCAAATTGCTGATCTCATATGCTGTGGAACAGTCAATTTCAGGTCATGTCAGTATGTACTTGAAAACGTGGTGAAGCTATTCACAAACCTCACATTTATAGTGATTGTGGTCATTGTTGTGCATATCTTAACCCAATGGTTCCCAACTGTTTAGACTTTTTAGAGACTTGTAGGAGATATAGGGGAAATAAAGCAACAATTACAGAAAGTTCTGAAAAAATAAAACATAATTGGGTCCTTGAATCATCTTTTTACCCCTCAGATTTATCATGGAACCCCTTGGTGGGAGAAAACTACCTCCAACATTTATAAGACCCTCTGTCAAAAACATACAGTACATCTTACTAGCAGGATACAAATATAGGTTACAGTGACTATATATTATTATTGTTTGCTAACAAACCATGTTAAAATGTGAATCCTCTACCTCTTATGTGTGCTCAGATAGGCCATCCAATGTAAAGTGTGGCTGACCTGAATTAACTGGCTCTAGTTACCAGACACAGAATAACTGTAAAAACAGTGAATGTGAGTTTTAGGAGTCTGCTAAAAGGAACTATTTGAGATGGCAGATCAAGGATGTCTTGACTGAAACTTTGTGAGTTGGGGAGATGCTGGTGGAGGTGGGGTTGATTTGAGGTCAGAATAAGGATCTCCTTGGGGATTAAGCTTAAACCCGTGATACTTAGAAAAAAATCCCACAGACAGGTGATGTCACTACATCTCTGTTTGCTCAGCTGTCAGTATATCAATACTTGTATGCCCTGAGGGCCTTTGGGCTCATAGGCAATGAAAGATGAATGGGGGAAAGAAGAGGCTGAATCCTGTAATAACTTTATGCCAGTTGTGTGAGATGTGACTAAACCATTCCAAAGCTTGTAAAGAAGTGTGTATGTGTGTGTGTTTGTGTGGGTGCGTGTGTGTATGTGTGTGTGCGTGTAGCTTATTAAAGTGTGTGTGTGGTGGGTGTGGGTGGGCATGTGCATGTCACGTCATGCTGTTTCTGCACATTTCTAGATGATAACAGTCACATGATGGAAATTAGAAGTAAAATATGAAGCACATAGCTCCTTATTATGTGTTTTCATAACACAATAACACATTATAATGCAATAATAAGTCTACTGATATAAATTTCCTCTGTGTCAGAGACAACATATTCCTTTTTCATGAGAAAAATTATGGTGGAATAATGATGATACTCTGTTTTCAAATCGTTCTGTTTAATCATTTTCTAAAAACAATTCAAACTTAAAGGATATGGGTGAAACTCAAGATTAAATACAACAAAATGACTGTGAAGAAAGATGACATTTGGTGAATTTGAGTTGGATTAACTGTGTGCTGACCAACAGCTTCCCCCATGTGGTATATTTTTCCAACACAACCATTGCTGGGTGGCTATTTGTACACAACTTGTGGTGGGTCCCTCAAAGCACAGAACAATTGTGGGTCTGTGGCTGTGATGCACCAGCGGATTACATTGTCTGCTACAAACTGTTTTTCTAGAATTCAAGGAGTAATGGATGGGGATGTTTGGATAAAAAGTCGTCTTCTTTGATTACATTTCGAAACTGATGGATTGGTCACCACATTGTTCAACTCTTTCACAAACACTACTTGTTTTCATTCTATCTTTAGTTAAACCTGTGTGTCTGATTGTATCTTAACTAACTGTGGAATTAAATGTTATGCATAAATTGGTTCAGTCAGTTTCATATTATTCAGAAGTTAACTGGGTTCCTTTGAATTAAGAGAATTCCAAAAAAAAATCTAATGTACCATGAATCAGCTTCTGTATCAGATTAGTGGAGACACCAAGTGGAGCTTGTTGAGTTTCTTTCCAGAATGTTCATGATCAGGTCCACATAAAAGACAGCTGATTTTAATGAAAAAAAGGCTCTGGAGGAGACTGTTGACAACATGTGTCTCTTCCTTGTAAACCAGGAAGAAAGCTTTTGCCCAAACAACCTTGTCCACTGCCCCCTTAAAAACCCTCCTTTAGGGAAACAGTGTAGCCAGACAATTGAACTGAACAGGGGTATGTCTTGGCCGCAAACCCACAACTGTTAGACGCATGGGAGGACCCACCGCGAATTGTGTACAAAGCTTCATCTAACAATGGGAGGACCAGGTCTTGTACAATACAAGAGTATAATTCTGCAAAATATACATGTACTGCCACATGTACTCCTCAATCAATGCTTAATGTGAAGACATTACATCTGAGTGAGATTAATTTGTTTCATAATTTAATTTATTTTGGATATTTTATTTTGATTCACTATACTCATAATCAATGTTGCCCAGCACAGTTCATGTGAATATATGAATATCTGGATGTTTTATCTTTTTGATAGTAAAAAAAGGTAAAGGCTTCCTCTAAAGTAAACTCTGTGTGTCCTTGTGTGTGTGTGAGTTACCCTGTTCTTCAGGTGACCTCCCAGCAGGTTCTTCCCTGGTCATCTCCAGAGGCACCCAGAGGCTCTGTAGCAGCAGGGTGAACACAGACAGGCACAGACAGAGCACCAGGCAACCACTAGAGGACACAATAGACAGAGAAATGCTTATTCTTCTTCAAATGCTGCAGCATGTGAGGTACAACACAGCCCTGTCAGATGAACTCTACTATCCAATGACAACACCTGTCATGTTCTAAATGTGTTCATTTAAATTCATTTCAAACTGTATATTTATACTATTAATTATATGAAAGTGGATATTGTTACAGTATTTTTTATACAACTTAACTGTTCACATTTAGGTCAGTTTACATTTGTACAAGAACGTTGGAGTGGCAGGAACTGAATATTTTAACCATTTACTCATTATTTTTAGCACTATTTGAACTTTTAGCTAACTGATTAGACTTTCCTGCTTGCTTGCTTGCTTGCTTGCTTGCACTCAATTTCAGGTGTTACAGCTGACTCAATATGTAGGGTATATTTTTAATCAAATCATAATTTCAGTTTTTTGAATGAGTTGAAGTAGAATCTTTCCACGTAGCAACTGCAGAAGTACCCCAAGGGAACTTCCCTGCAGGAATCCCTGAAAATGGAAGATCATGCCCGTTCCTTAATAAGCGCAGACACAGCAGTATATGCTGAGTAAACAACTCCAGATCTGACATTTGTATTTGCTTGGTATGTTCATTGGCAAGATATTTGAAATGACATAAAAGGTCACTTTTTAATAATCGGTGTCATACAAAACCAGTTAAATCTCCTTTGAACTTCATGGATGTGATTTTAAAGGCATATCTGATGTAATAAAAACCATACAGCTTGACTCTGCCTTTCACCGAGAACACTGAGAGAATGTGGAGAACTAAATTGTTCCATGACTTCAAGTAAGGACCCTGGTGTGTCAAAATGAATATTTGAAGCGTGATGTGCCAGTATAGCGTGTGTCTGCTCACTGTTCACATGGGCTCCCAGCTACAGTTTAACTGGGGCAGAGAGAGCAATCACTTCTCTCTCTCTCTCTCTCTTTCATCAGGCTAGTAAACCCACCAACCCTTATCCAAAAAAACATGACCAAGCTCAAGTACATGCAAAAACATTTTCAGGGCTCTCCAAATGCCTATAAATCTCCAGATTCAGAACTAGACAAATTATTTTCATTCTAATCTATAAGTCATTTCAACTTCATCAAAGTTGTCAGAGCACTCATCACCACATCACATGTATTTGGTTGAAGGTATATGGAAAAGCTGTAAACTGCACGGGAGAAATCATGTTAAAATAGACTACTGATATCTACCGTATCATATCTTGTACATGTTTTCCAACAAACTTAATAGTCACTGTGAAGGTTTACTCAGACCTATCAGCTGTCAAAATGTGCATACTGCTGAGGTGAGAACAAAATAGGAGGAGGTTCTGCTGCATATGCAGAGCAAAAAGTACTTGTTCTGCACTTTCTTCTGCACATTTTTACTACTTCCTGGACACTGATGTAATGATGCTGATTCTTACCTGCGTGGCCGCAGTGCAACGCGCATGGCCCCCTGTTTACAGACGTTGGATCTCACTGCCAAAACAAGAACATTGCAAATACGTAAGTACAACATGCTTAGTAATAAGTGTACGGTTATGTTTTGGGCAGGAAAAAACATAATTGCACTATTGTTATATAATTTTTCACTCCTACATTTGAGTTTGACCAACAAAGATTTATTATAGTTTCACTTTAAATTGTAAATGGTAGGTCACACTTTCCTCTTGAGCTGCACCAATAAAGTGTGAAGGCATAAATATATTTCAAAGTAATGCTATTGCCAGCATGACTGGCCATGAAAGGCTCTTCAGCTTGTGGTCTTTCTGTGTTTGTGCAGAACATGTTCATTAGACGGACAAATATAATAATGAATCCATACATAACAAAACTGCTGTCACCAAGCTGTTGTTGTGTGTCAGTGTGAGACAGATACAGAGATGTCAACAGTTCGGCGTATAACAAGCCAGCACATAGACAACCACACACACACACACACACACACACACACACACACACACATACACACACACATCCTCACCTCCTTGGGTCTTCCTCCCAACCCACTGGCAACCATCAGGCCTGTTTTGAAAACACACAAACTAAAAGAAAAGGAAATAAAGTTGGGGCTGGAAAGTATCTTGCCTCCTTTTTTGTCTCTTTTCGCTCTCTTTCCCTCCTTCTCTGGCCGTGCCTTTTCTCTGTCTCAGGGCCTGTGGGTAGGCATCCTGTGGTTGTCAAGGTAACCTGACTCCCCTTTAAAGAAAACAATACGCAGAGTGCTGCTAAGGCCTTTCACAGATACAATGGAGCCCACGCTATTGGGTGACACAGTTTCTTTCAGTCTCGCTGGCCAGACTTAAGCCTTGGTTGTGAATTGATACCGGGGAGCTCATTTAAATAGCTCAAATGGTGCAAACTTTTGGCTCTGAATGGCACAATACAGACAAAAGACAGTACAAATTTAATGACAGTAACAATAAGAAGGATCATAATAGACCGAATAAAATACCCAGTGGAAACTGTATAGTTAACATAGAAAAAGTTGTTATTCTGACTTACTGTGTTGTAACACAGTTGTCACATAATTAAACTACACATCAAATGCACAAAGGAATTAATGCATTTATTTCTTGAGAGGTTTCATTCTGGTTGTAAATAATTACAGTAATTACAATAATTGATAGTTGTAAGGTAGAACTAAATCAAGTTATCTAAGGGTCTTAAATTGTTTAATTAGCAAGTATGTTTCACTGAGCCTCAACAGTTTTTATTACATAGTCATATTACTTGTGGAAACAAGGCTCCATAAAGATATGGATGGGTTTACTCTGTGGAAACAAGGCTCCACATAAAGAGCATGATGAGACATGACCCAGTCAGGTTTACCACAAATCAGATCAGAATCCCTCACCTACCTGGAGAGGGCGCCATAGTGCCAAGATGTTCTTGGAGTCCAGAAACTGCACTGTAAGAGAGAAGATACAGTTTAACCACAAATGATCTTTCTGAGCATACACAAAATCAAACTCTGAACACTCATGTGTTTCAAAGTTGAATAATCTGTAGGCTATGTTTTCACTGGGGTGACCTGTTCTATTGTGTGTTACATGTATGAAAGGAGAACTGCATACATTGGTGTCAAGACTTCCAAAGGAGACAGATACGTTTTTAATTCCAACATGATTCAAAGCAGAGGAACTTCACAAAAACTTCACAAAAAAACCTGATCAGAAAAAGACAAGGGAAACAAAACTGGCATTGTGATCTATTTCAAGAACGCTTCTGTAAAGATCATGAGAACCAACATGCAGCAATAATTAGAAGGATGACAGATCACAGCCCCATACAGCATGCCAGAAGCTTCCACACCACTTAACTCATTAAGAACATCCCATTTGAACAGAGAGACAGAGTTGGACATACATCATATGTCACTCTGAGCAGGGAGTGTGCCAATTTCTGACAAAATAGGCCAAGAGTAGAATTAGCAGGTGACCTAAAGGCCCATATGTCACACCTTCCCTTCTCACAACAAGTACGCAGCCACAACATTGAACCCTGATTGGCTGACAGCAGCAGCTCCTTTAAGTCAGTTGGGGTAAACCTGCGAGGACCTGGGAGGAGGTTTTCCGGTGATACACTGATCAAACCATATTTGACATTGGAAGTCATCCCTTCTGGCTGCTATTAGACTTGATAGCTCATCTACTGTTTATGGAGAGAGATTTCTGACCATTAAAGGTGCAACTTAAGATTATAAAACTGATTGTCTCTTGATACTTTTGTTATTAATCTGATCATTCCTGCTGTACTTGCCCTATTCCATAATCAGTTATTCATACATTCCTATCTGGCAGCTGCGCAGTGCAACTAACTAACTAAGTCTGGAACAGTTGCAGATTTAGTGCCTTGCTCAAGGACAGTTGAGAGGTGATACAATTGCACATTCTCTTTGCCTGCCCACAATTGGTCAGTTCAAGGGCTCTTTCTTGCTATAAATCCAATTATTGAATGTAACTTGGTGTATTTAGTTGTTGAGTTTTCTTTGTGTGTCCAACAATCTCACAAATCTTTGTTCTGTTGGAATGAAACCTAACTTAATGGCACACAGCTGATAGGAGACCACTACTCTAGCTGGTCCAACCTTTATGAGTAAATTCTAAATTTAATCTCTCAGGATTGGTCAGATTATACAGGCATCATACAGCATTCCAGATCCTTCCATAAAATACTGCCAGTCTTGTGTGATACATGTGTACAGAATGTACTGTATGTACAAACAAATCTGTACATATCTGTATTCCTCTGTGCATGTGTGCATTCATGTGCGCATTTGTGTGTACATGAGATGTGGTTAGGTGGGAGGGAGATGGAGGACGGGGTGGGGTTGGTCATCGGAGTGATGTCATGCAGCATGTGGGTGCGGAAGGATTTGATGAGCATAAACCTCCATAAGCTAGGACCTAAAGGCTTACTGGCTTTACACCCATCTGTCCTCTCTCTCTCACACACACACAAGCACACACAAGAGACACAGAGACGATGACAATCCTTCATACTCACTCACCTCTTTTCTCATTTTTCCTCAACCTCTTTTACAATCACGCTCACGCATATACACACATGTATGTACACACCCCGACACACATAACCAACATTTGCATACACACACACACTATCTGGCTGTGGGCTCAGTTTGATCCAAATGTTTCAGATTGTGTATGCAAATGAAATATGAAATCATTCTAATAAATATGGTGTTCCTGACTGTTTCATGTGACATGCTGCTTTCCTCTTTCTAACACATTTCTGTGTCACATAAATCAGCACAAGCTGTTAAAGAGGTTGTGGACACTTGTTTGGCTATGTTTCAAGTGAGACAAATCACAATCAATATCATGCAGGACACCAATACTATATAATGGTATTTAATGCTGTGATATAGATGGGTTTCACAAGTAGTATTTGGATGGGAAACAACACGTGTGTTATGCACAATAGAATATTATTACAGTAACAGTTGAACTTGCACAGAATTTGCAGCTCTTTCCTTCCTGTGGCACTAGTACAAAATAGGTTGTTTTAAATGAGGACATAAAAAACATGAGCCGTGTTGAGGAGGGACAAGATAAGGCCGAACATCATTCTACCCTGAGTTGTTCTGGAAGATGGTTCCACAATTTAATTATCAGTAATAGCTGTCATGTGTTGGGCGGTTGTGTCTTGGCGGTTGCTTTGAGTACAGCACAAAGGCAGGGTTTGTTGCTCTTGCTAGGGTACTTCCTGTCCTGTCCCATTGCCATCACTCCCTTGACATAGCAAGTCTGGAAGTAAACAAGGCAAATCAGATACTGTGATCTGTCATGCAACCTCTACATAGTCACAGCAGTGTAACCTGGCATCTAGAAAAGGAAACACCACCACAAATTGATAATATTTGTTTGGGAGTTTTTCTTTGATGTACAATTATCATCTCTATCATATTTTGGTGTTTTTATATCTTGTGGTATTCCTGCAATACTCCAGTCAGCTATAATATTTTATGAAAGTGTATAGATATTTGTATGTGACATAGTAGTTGATGTAGCCCTGTGTAATTGACATCATGATTATTATGTGTATTTTAATCTAGTCTTCCTCATTCTGAGCCTTTGAATCCTGACACCAAGGCTAGGCAAGTTTTCCTGAGAAAAAAACAAGATCCCATCCTTTTTTATGAATTAACCAAAGCGTACAAACAAGTGGCTGTAAACAGTATATATTTAACCAGCCCACCTGAGCCCCTCTCTGCAGCTCCAGCAGCATCACGCTGACCGTGACCGGGCGTAGAAGAACTGCGCATGCCCGAGTCAACTTAATATGAATGCTGCTTCACGTCTCAAGACATCTCACACATCCAGGTAGGAGTAACGTCAGTTTATCTGTTGACAGTTATGTATCATTCGCTTACCCGTCTTCAGTCTTGTGCAGTGACGGT
This sequence comes from Thunnus albacares, assembly GCF_914725855.1. Classification (NCBI taxonomy): domain Eukaryota; kingdom Metazoa; phylum Chordata; class Actinopteri; order Scombriformes; family Scombridae; genus Thunnus; species Thunnus albacares. The sequence goes on along the minus strand of NC_058125.1, from coordinate 11,487,080 downwards.
AATGTTTATTCCTGTGACCGGCGTTCAGTTTTGCATGCATCGGTTTTCCACAAATTCAAGCTGAAATCTCTCCATATCAACAAACTCCAAGACAGCCTGCGGACAAATTCATTTTTGGTTGGTAACATTGATGCTAGCTAGTGCTGCAGCGTTAGCAAACATATTTTACTGGGTTATTTTTTGGTGTTCGTCAATATTTGCATGGCTTCGTGTCTGTCTTGCTTGTTGGGCTGCTGGGCAGCTAGTTGTGTGTGTCTGGTTAAGATTTCGTTAGCTGCGGAAATGCAGTGACAGGATGACAGGGGCAGCTTGCGGCCAGCTAACGCTAGCGATGCTAACTTGGCAAGTGTGAATGGAAAAGGGTGTATGAGATTTACTCGGGCGGTAATGTATACCCTGTGACCAGTGTGCACCGGCTTCCTCTACTGTTAGCTACTATCACCTCAGCTAGCTAGCTAGTTTATTCGATAGTCAACATAGGTGAGACAGCTCTGCATGCATTTGCAGCTGTGTCCACTGAGCGTTGGCATAACTGTAGTCAAAGAGGGAACAAGGTGTTACTCTCTGTAACCACCGTTAGCCATTTCTGTGGTCATGTCATTGTATCTGCATTTGCTGAGCCTGTAAGGAAAACATGTCAATCATTGATTCGGCCACACTAACGGTCTGTCCACTGTTGCAGAGGTAAAGTTAAATGTGGTAGCTCCAGTAAGCTTTCATTTAAAGCTAGTAGTCAGTTTCCTTTCCCGTTCATTACCTTAGTATTTAAATCTAATTTGCAATAGATTAGTCGTGTAAGGATAAGTAACTGAGAGCATTAAATGTATTCTGGTTGTAATCTTAATTTTTTGTAAAGAAATGGAACAAAATGCATGAACACATACCAATGAAAGCTATTTATTGCTTATGCAGTGTCATATAAATATATATAATGTAGTTGCCAACCTACTGTCATTCCTCATCTGCATCTATAGGTCGCAAATATTGTTGAGCTTATATAGCCTAGTATAATGGCCAAAGGGACAATCATATCATGGCAAAATGCAGTAACTGTAAACCAATTAAATCCTGAGGGTGAAAACAAGACTCAGTGAAGATATCCATTGATATTTCTTGGTCCTGGACCAGGCTTAATCCTTGCCCTGAAACCAGCCCCAAAAGTGCAGTCAAAATATTTTTAAGGTTTTTTTTAAATGTAAAGTGTGTAGGAATCTTGTGAATGAGGATGTAAAGCATAACACCTTCTAGTGCTTTAATAACCCTACAGGCCTGACCTTTAACAAGGTGCCTTTAGTCATCATCCAAAACCAGAACTCTTGGTTCCGGTGTGGACTATGGCACAGATTGTGTGTGGTCTAGACACTAATTCATTATGTAAGGAGGTCAGGTAACTTCTGTATGAGCAATTACATCAGAGGAACCATGTTACTGTACTCTACAGAACCAGAGCTCCAACACCCTCTGGACTCTTGTTGTTCATGCCAAGAATTCCTGTACAGTATATAATGTTAAGTTGTCATCATGGGATAAGTGGACTCAGTTATTTAATTATCAGCACTAAGGTTTAAAGGCTGACCAATTGAACCTCATGGCAGCTATCCTTGTTGGCTTGCTTTTGGTAATTACATCTGGTGTAAACAGGAAAACATAGGTAAACATATCTTCTATCAAAGTAGTTCATGTACAGGCTTATCATAAATGTTTTTTTCTTGCAGCATATTGGTGTACACCTCCATGTGACTTGTTGGAGGCCAGCGTGAAATGATCAGATGATTTTTATAGCTGCAGTTTTCAGTATATTGCAAGTGATCTTTGGACATGCATCTCCATGTGACTTGTTCAAAAACAGTGTGAAAAGATTTGATGATTGCATGACAACCATTCTCTGTATACTGTGTATTGCAAGTGATCTTTGGACATGCCGCTCCATATGTCCTCTGGGAAAGTATCACTGTAAAATGATTATATGACAGTCAATTATATAACATATAGTATTATAAGTATACTGAGATTTAACTTTTACTATGTCCAAAAACTTATTTCCCTCACCACTAGAGATCCCAACAGTTGCGTGTTGCTTTAATATAAAACTTCGCCTGGTCAATTAAATAGGTCCAAGATATTTTTGTTCATCAAAGGTCATCTGAAGTTGTTTTTGTGGCTGTCATATGGAATCACTAAGATAGCCTTGCGCTGCATTCCATTCAAGCTTCGGATTTATTTTCACTTCAGACGTAAGAAATGCATGATGTACATAGTTTTATATATCTGAAGATCTGTGCCAGAGCATAAATTGGGTTAGTGAAATTGGCTAATGTTGTTTTGCAGCACAGATTTACTGTGACCAGTTAGTAATAAATCCCTCATGGTAGCACATCCCTATGTGTCCATGTGTTATCCTTAGCTAATTTATATAATTAGTCTAGGAGGTAGCCAACTATATAGAAACAGGTTTGTAAGACTTAACTAAAGACTCAGGTTTGTGGGTTTAGGAGATTATAGAACATGTTTGATACTGCTCAGTAGAAACATACAGTAGAAAACTGAATTTTGATCATGCTCACGTCATCCTGACTGAGTGTTATTTGGCTCTACAACAATTTTGTAATCACTGTTTTCTTTTGTTGTTGTTGTAAATAACTGACTCACTCATTTCCTCTTTTTCGCTTTTGTGTTTTCCAGTAGTCATCATGGGCAGTTAAGAAAAATAGGCTAGTTATCTGCTGTGTGGAGGACAGAAGTTTAGTAATACCCCTGGAGCGCCCTCCTCTATTCCCACTCAGGCAGTCCAGCAAGTTTCCAGCACCATGGCTGAAGAAGACTATGGCAGCTTTGTGGACTGGAACCAGATGGGGGACCTGGCCAAGAGCAGCGGACCCACCAAGGTGGACTGTAAGGACCTGAAAGAGTTCAAACAGATGGCTCGGCAGGGTTACTGGTCCAAGAACCACAAACTGCGAGCACAAGTCTACCAGCAGCTCATCAAAGCCATTCCCTGCCGTACAGTAACCCCAGATGCAGAAGTATATCGTGACATTATGGGAAATGCAGCTACTAAGAAGCCCTCCCACATCCCGCTGCCCGAGTTTGTGGATGGAAGTCCTGTGCCACACTATTGCCTGAAGGCAGAGGCAATATCCTCAGCCCATCAGGTTATCAACTGCCTGGCTGGACAGTTTCCAGACATCTCCCACTGCCCATCACTTCCAGCTGTTACTTCATTGCTCCTGCACTTCAGTGTAGATGAAGCTCAGTGTTTTGAGCACGTCAGCCGCATACTTGCCTGCAACGAACCAGGCAAACGACTGCTGGACCAGACGTTCCTGGCCTATGAGTCTAGCAGCATGACTTTCGGTGATCTGGCCAACAAGTACTGCACAGCCGCCCACAAACTGATTGTGGCCACAGCCCAGGATGTCCTGGAAGTCTATTCAGACTGGCAGCGCTGGGTGCTCGGCGACCTGCCCTTTACCCACGTGGTCAGGGTCCTGGATGTCTACCTGGTGGAGGGCTACAAGATTCTGTACCGTGTGGCTATAGCCTTGCTCAAGTTCTATCGCAAGCACAAGGCAGGAGCCCAGGGGGGGCAGGGGAACCAGCAGCAGCAAGATTCAGGCAGAGTCAGGGCGGACATTCAGACATTTGTCAAAGGCATTGGCTCCACTGTCACACCCGACAAATTACTAGAGAAGGCCTTCTCCATCCGTCTCTTCAGCCGTAAGGAGATCACTCTGCTGCAGCTCACAAATGAAAAGTCCCTGCAGCAGAAAGGAATCACTGTCAAGCAGAAGCGGTATAGTCAATAATTTGATTTTTAGTTTATAACTAGTCTGCTTCTAGTGGGCTTAAATTGCAAACCGCCTACATATCTAGCATCATATCTGTCTTCTATACACATCTTAGCATTATCGCATTTGAAAATTATTCAGCTCTGATAGACATTTGGCAGATTTTTACAGCCACATTTTGATATAAAACTGAAAGATTTAGACATTTGACAGAGACTTTTTGACTTTTTATTCAAAATACAAAGCAACCTCATTCTTACAATGAGACCAATCACAGTCTTGGTGCCACTACTTCTTGTGAGGATGCAATGTTTGGAAATTATAATAATTTTAATATAACATATAAATCCACAGATTTGAGATGACAGGGACAAAGTAAGAGTCCCTAATAGCAATTGCTCCAGTTAAAATGGACAGTCTTGAACATGATTAAACATAAGACGCACTTCCTGTACTATAAATTAAATCACAGTGGTATGCACAGAATGAGAGGAATGCAATGGTAAAATAGTACATGACTTGTTTGGACCACATGTGCAGACAACAGAATACATGATAGATTACAATAGATTCATTACTCAAGCAGTTTCATTTCCTTCTTTGGCTAGAATGTCCTAGTTTTTGAAGGTTTTAAGTATGGCACACTATTGGGAATGGTTTAAGTTGCTCTTGTATCTTTGTCTCAAATTCTGTCCTTTTTTTCCTTTCTGTTTGGTTTGTGCCACATTTTTCCATCCACCATCTTCTGTCTCATCTGCACTCCATTCCTGTGTTTCCTACATTGGTTCTTTTACAGTCCTAGGTGGGTTCTGTTCTCTGTGCTCCTTTCCAGATCCATTTTTAGTTTTGTCAAATAATGCAAATTTATTCTCAGAATAAATATGAAGTTACATTTACAATTTTCCACAATTTTACATTCACGCCATCATCAGCTTTGAAGCTTTACTGATTTAATGGTTATGCATCACCAGCTGTGTGATCTGCCTCTCATTTCTCTCCATCTCTTCCTGTGCCCATATTTCTCGGGTGTCTCCAGGCGGAACGTGCAGCTGGCACTTAACCCAGACACCTTTTCCTCAGAGATCGTCAGTGCCAAGGAGATGCGGGACATCTGGTCGTGGATCCCTGAGCGCTTTGCCCTGTGCCAACCACAGCTCCTTTTCACCACTACCACCCATGGTTGTAGTCTGAACAGGTACATTGACCAGTGCTCACCTGAACATTAACCCACATTAAACCCACACAAACGCCAGACTTATTTGGTTAAATCTGTTCTATACACAGAACAGATTCTGTTTGTGGTAACCAGCATATCTGCTTTTATTGTCATGCATTTCTTATGGCAATAAAGATATTGTCATTTAGCACTTCTTTCACCTTCCTGTTGGTTCTATTTCTATAATGGAACAGAGGTAATTAAGTCTTGTAATAAAGTAATTAAGAAGCCCTTGGCTGAGAGTTTTGTTCTATATTTAACCAGTGCCTCACTTCACTGTACATGCATGTGTGCTTTAGTAAATCTAGCCATTGCATAACCCATGAAATATGCTACATCCTTAGATTCAGTATTGGGTGTTTATTCAGTATGTTGCAATGAATTAAACTACTTACATTTTCCTCCAGATTCTACTCACATTGTGAAGGCCACGAACCCACTCTGCTCCTCATCCGGACCACAGATGGCGATGTAAGCTTAAATTTTAAGAGTACTCTACTAATTTAGCACTGCAGTCTTATAACATTGTCAGACTCACAATGGGCAGTGGTTTAAAAAAAGAATTGTAATTGATCCAGCAGAACCAGAGATATCATCTGTTTTTTATTCCATGCATTTTACTTCATTACCCACAATGCAACTCAACCTCCGTCAGTTTGGTTGCTACAGAGGTTTGGTAACCTCACCTCTTTATAAGTCCGCACCCCCAGAATTTTTTTCCAATGATATCACTTTGAGGCAGTTTATCAGATTTCGCACAGCTCCTTGTGGAGCCACAAAAGGCTTTATACAACTTTTTTCACATGTACAGTAGTACTCTCTAAGACTTGTTAACAGACTAATGTGTAGAGTTACCCTTTTAAAGTGTTTTGTTGGAGGGAATTGAGGATGTACATTATTAGGATTTTAAAAAAGGATATTACATAGGATACTTCAGATATTTTGCCAAGACTGATGCAGCTCAGATCAGAGAACCATTTTAATATTCAGGTTTTTCCACCTGATTGTTATGGATAGCCAATATGCAAGACATTGAATAACAAAACAATTGCAAAACATTGAAAGCATTGAGACGAAATGCAAAAGAATCATACAATAAAAAGACATTTAAATACATTAAATACACAAAACTGAAAGCTGTCTCTCCATGTTTAGTTCTGACTCTAGGGACAGAAAGCAGGCCTGTCATAGATGACCTGAGAGGTCTGGATGGTTCATAACGTTGGGACAGAAATACTGTGATATTTAAGGTGTAAAGTGTAATCAAAACAGAACAGTATCGGTATCACTCGGAAACTATTTTCTGTCTCAGACACTTCCTATTTCACTCTTAGTTTCAGTCAAATGGTGTTTATGCTAGTAAATGGGTCTTGCTGACTGCAGCTGCACTCATGGTTTGCCAGCAAAATCCACCTGAACAAAGCTTATCATCGCATCTGGTCTGTACTACACGCTCTTCCGCACTGACCTACACATGGCATCTAGTCAGTGATGTTCTTTTCTCTCAATAACCAGAGGGAGCCACAGTCGCTTTCCGCATTACAAAATAGACTCAGATTGCGTTCTTGTCCCGGGCTCTGTTGGTGTCAAAGGGCATGATTACACACGTGCCATATGATTGGATTATGGTGCTACAAAGGGATTTCAGCACGAACATTGGCAGCTTACAGATACCAATCCTCCACTTGTTGGAACTGTGGTGTATTTTAGAGAATAGAGAAGTCAGTGCAGATGAGCAAATCATAGAGATGAATTCATGCCAGACAAAACTTTTTTTGCTGCAGGTATGTGGAGCCTTCCTGTCCACAGACTGGGAGGAGCGGAAGAGAGGAGGCAACAAATTGAGCTTCTTCGGCACAGGGGAGTGCTTCGTCTTCAGGGTAAGTTCATTTTCAGTATCTTGGTTTACTAGCTTCCTTTCAGTAAAAAATATTTTAAATGTATTATAGAAGCTTTTTAGCTATCATATAAATATAAGGGATTTTTTTCCATTTTGAGCAGTACCACACTACAGCCACCAGAGGGTACTATCCACTCTGATTTCAGTGTCACTGGCTTAAATTGGTATCTCAGGCTCCCATTTGAAAAGCCTGCCTAGTAGGTCACACTTCACCATACAAAGATTGCCATCTCTTTCTCTGCAAAAATAAACACACACCATCACTTCCTGTGATGGTGCAGCATTCAGCTTGAGTCTTCATAACACCTGGGCTAGAAATAGCAAAACAGACTGGTCTCTAATGCCTTCTGCATGAATTATTTACTTGGCTGTCTGTGTTCTTGTACACAACTGTGGGCTGTCTGAACCTGCACGCCATAAAACACCATCAGCTCACGCACTCATACTTAAGCACACACAGATCGGAAACTCCTGTAACCCGATCGAGTAGTATCTGACCAGGCCCTCACCTGACACCCGAGCAAGACAGAATCAGCTCAGACTGATGTCTATCAGAGGATAGGAGGGGAAGACGGAGGGATTAATGGCATATATTCTTTGCCTTAGCATAATATTGTTGTTATCTGTTATATATTTCTGTTTATGTGATGTACAGTACTATAACTCTATTTAATGTGTGATGCTCAGTTGTGTGATTGATGATGAATGCCTCATAGTAGTAACCTAACAGCTTTGTTTGCCTTGCCAGATGAAGCCAGAGATGGAGCGCTATGAGTGGGTGGTGATCCGCCACCCTGAGCTAGCCTCCTCCATCAAGAACCAGGGCCAGGAGGACACGGCCTCCCCTGAGGGCCAAAACTCAGACGGCAATAGCTTGCAGCAGCCAGACAAACCTGCCGGAGAGCTGTCACCCTTCCTCTCCGCCCGCCACTTTAACCTTAACTCCAAGAATACTTCCATGTTCATGGCTGGAAACTTTGACTCCATCATAGTGGGTGAGTGGAAGATATTTGTCTATGTGTACTTTGCATTTCCGGTCCCTTTTTGGGTGGTTAGTGTTCTTTTGCCTGAGGTAACTGTTCAAATGTTGATGATTTTCAGTTACACTGCACATGTAAAACGTGGGAACACATTAATTATGGGATTTTTAAAGTTAGCCTTTAACCTCATCGAACACACGTTGATATAAAAATATACTGTAAAACTTACTGTAAAATCTTTTTAAGTGAAATTTGTTTGTAGAAATGCAGCCATTGCATTTATTAACTTATCACTGAAAAAATCTCTGTGCTCTTCTGTTTGATCAGGGGGAGGTGACGGCAACGCTCTCTACATTGACTCTGAGCTGAACCACGGGCGTACTGGCAGGTGCGCCACCTTTGACAACCCGCCCCTGTGTGCAGAGAGCTTCCAGGTTGCTCTGCTAGAAGTGTGGGGCTTCCAGGATGCCATGGCTTCATAATGCTGTACACACAAACATACATGTTCATCAGTACATCATACATACATGGACACATATGTGCATTGCAATGCACACAGAATTTAACACTTAAACACATTAAAGCAGAAAGTCATGATATAAAAAGTCCAGCAAGGTGTTTGAGGTTGAAAAACACAGATATGCAATCAGAACTACATCCGTCCTGCAAATTCATATGATTAAGTATTTTTTATTTATTAATGCAGTTAATCCTGATTTCCACACATGAAAAAATTTGTGATATTTTTTGTTTTCTGTTTATTTTTGTATTTACAGATTTGTATCATGTTGTATCACTAATTATGTTAATTGTCTGCTAATATCAAGTTTTTTTTCAGGATAAACTCTAGACATTCTATATCTAAAGGGTTTTTTTTATGTCGGCTGTGATGTGTACATGTGCATACTGAGCTGAAACTGTTGAATTTCTGAATGTAAATTTGGTCTTCTATGTCGTGTGGTTTAGCTCAATCTGCCAAATTTACAGTAAACAAGCTCTGCAGTCCTTAAAAATATTATTTACCAGGCCATGTTGTAAACCGAGGTTTACTATGAAATATGTGAAGTCAAGTGTTCATTTGGTGAGAAGTGTTTTTTAAATGTCGGAATACTGAGATTAAGATGTAGTGAAGCGGTACCAGGTCAGCTGGGGTTTTGGTCAGGTCCTATTGTATTTTCTCAAACTTTTTGATTAATTGTACACATGTGGGAGATCTGTGAAATGAATTAATGTGGTAAATGTTTGTGAATATCAGTGGTGATTTTGAGTGTTGCCATTTTGCACCATATGTATGTTAAAGCTTTCATTTGAATGAGTGGTTCCTTTGTATGAATATTCAGGTGAATATCAGTGCAAACATTTTTAAAGAAAAAAACTCAAGAGGTGTTTTTGGTTTACAAATAACAGAGATAAATGCAGTTCGTTCATCCTTTTCTTCCACTTACCATTTCCCTGTTACTTCCGTCCTTTCCAGTCTTCAGATAGTAACAAAAGAAGTCCAAAATTGTGGCCTATTTGGCAAAGTGTTCTCTGGGTTATACAACCTTGAATATTTGTATTTGTATGTTGAAATATGTGCTCTGGTGAAATATTAAGCAACTACAGATGTATTCTACATGTGAAAATACAGCAAAGCGCTTCCAGTAGAGCAACTGACTCCCTCTTTGTTGTTTTATTGTAATGCTCCTCACTGGCTCTGCCTTTTTTCTTCCACATCTATCACATCTCTGTCGCTGCAAAGAGAGAGTTACATTTCTTCGGACTGTCACAGAAGTGTGCCAGATGCCTTTCAAAGTCAGCTGACCGTGAATCTACCCCCCCCTAATCCCCATCTTGTTTTTTTTCTCTACCTCTAGTAGTCACAGCTAGTACTCCTGTTCCCAAAGTTTCTTTTCTATTTACATAACAAAAATGCCATCTATTTCCTTTAATAGTGTAGTATAACCCATGTCATAAAATTATTTTTTTTCTCGTTGCTGTGAGAGATTCTCTTCCATCTAACTTTTTAGCATCTTAAAGTAATTCAAACCTTGTGTTTCTAATTTTTAAATGACATTTTCAAACATCTCTCCTTTTAAAGAAAAAACATGCATATAGTTTGTTTCAATATTAAGACTACAAAGTCCAGCCTATTTTAAATGTACAATAGTTAAGGGTAGATACATGAAATGACAATGTAGTAATTTAATATCTGTAGGTCTGGGTCTAAAACACCAACTGGTGTGACTACTAGATTACTCATACATGATTCTTATGATTCTTAAAGCAGCAGGTCTATTTTTTGTTCAGATGTCTTTGAGGAAGTTTCTGACATTGAACTGCATGACTGGAAAATAGTCCGCAGAAATTAGTCAGATATACTTAAAAATATACCTTAAGAAGGCTGCTATATTTAACTGTCAGGTATATTACAGGATTCAGTTTGTTAAAATCATTGTTGGATTTCAATCAGCGCTAACAGAAAAATAAGCCCCATCACAGACACAGTATTTTGTATTGTTGTATATTGCTATATATCTACTGTGTATTTTTACAGATTCAGTAACTAGCAACTAAAATCCTGGCCTTTCATTAAACATGTTAGTGTTAAAGCATTCCATGTCAATCGCTGTCAATACATTAAAGCTCAGCTAAAATGTACAGCCAATTCATTTGCAATGGGTGTGGTGCAGCCTAATGCATTTGGGAAAAATGTATCTTAGAGGGCAAAGTGGTGGAGTAATTCCTTCTTTACAGTAAGTGGCATTGACTCTGTCTTGCCAAGACTGCTGTTCATTCAGGATTCACACTTGCTAATCGCACATGCACGTCTATATTTAGCTGCTCCTTTGGGTGTTGGTCTGGCGCATCTCCTGAAAACCATGCTTTCCAGCCTCAAGAAGTAAGATGCTTAAGTATTTAACCCTACACTGAGATGGGTCTCCTTGACCAGCCCCCCGCCACCTCAGATAACAAGGAGCTGTGGACAGGGGATTATGAAGCAGATTAAACTGGTGGTCAAATATAGTTTTTATTCACAGATTGACTGCTGTAATGTGGTCACAATGATACTGAACAGGTCACAAATTGGGGTTATGGGCTGTTTTATCTGTCCTTCAAAAGCCAGATTAAGTAAATTATAAAGATTTTTACTCTTGTTTAGAGGCTATAATCATCTAAGTAAACAGATTTGTTATTTATGTAGAACTCAGTCTTCACAATTTGCACATTAGCATTTTGAAAATAGCTAGAAATTTCATGATTTCTTCATCTCACTGAGAATAAAAGATAGAGTTATGTTTTTGGTCATTCGTTGAAACAAATGCTAAACCTGAGAGTAGCTGAGCTCAATGACTTCCTTTATTTGGATTCTTGGAAAATCTTACTTGAATCTTACTTGAATCCTGGTCTGATCATATCACAGTACCAGAACAACTGGAAGATGTCAGATGTCAGAAATCACATCAACAGTTTTGTCTGCATATGTCTAAAGTCAGATTATACTTTACCATAAACAATTGGCAGCAAATGCTCTGTGGGGCATTTTGAATATCTTGACTGAATCATGCCCTTGTGAGAATTTCTCACAGTTCCCTGTTTACCTTCCTTAAACAGCATCTAAAAGACAAGCCAATAAAATATGGTGTCTTCCTATTCTGGCCTATTACAACCCATTGATCGGTGCCACTCAAGGACAAGAACATCCACATCCTTGTATCCATCCGTACAAAACAAATAGGAATCAACAATGTGTAGGTATATAGGCTATCATATTACCACGTTGTAGAATCAGCTGGTTGCAAATGCCTGCCAAGTGTATATCCCAGATAGAGACATCATAATCCAACCTCAACCTTCCCACCTTAAAGAGGCATTTCTGGATTAGTAAATGCTTTGTCAGTCAGCAGAGAAAGAAAAAATGAAGTAAAAATCTAATCTCATTCAGCTGTAACCTTTTTATTTTCAATGCACCACTGCACACACATCATCCCTCCATCAAAATGATAAATTTTAGTTGCATAATACAACCTTGTATTTGGCGGCCGGAGTAAGATGTTGGCTAAGGAAAGTGTTTGAAAGGGAAGAGGCCTGTGATGCTGGTGTGGAAATTGCATCACGAGTGAAGGGCCTTACAGTGATGCAGGGGGGAGGGGTCCTTCTCTAGTGCTGACTAGACTGGGCAATGCAGATGGAGAAGGATGGAGGGATGGATGGATAGGGAGGAGGAGGAGGAGGGTGAGGCATGGGGACTGCACAAGCTCTCTGTGACTCACACACGCCTCACATGCTATATTTCCCATGGTTTCCTAGCTCTCTCGACCCCTCCTCTCTCTGGAGCTCTGAGCCCGCACTTGCTGGGAGCTATACAGTGGAATGGGGATTCTCTGTGCCCTCCCCCCACCACATACACAATCAACCATACACACTCAACCTCAAATTTTCTCACTGTCACGCTCCACGTTGCTGCATATCACAGCTGACTGTAAACCACCCTCCGCTGCATGGTCGAGTCCTGGTGCAAAATGCAGAAAAGTGTTTATTCATATGCAACAAAAGGACTATTAGTATTAAGACAGGTCTTTCTAATTAATTATGAGCATATCTTAGAGCATGCTCATTCATAATGGATATAGTTTGATTGATGACATGATGCATTGAGATATTTAGATCAAACTGTGCACTGTCTTGGTTTTCTTTCCTTGGGAGATAGGATAATATAAACATTTTTTTTCTGTAGATTTACACTGTCTCCACACCATCCCTTGCTCATTCCCATCATTTCATCCTCCTGCTTCTGAAGGGCGAATGATATCAAAGGGAAAGCCTGCAGCGGAGCACACCAAAGTGATGCCTGATAGGGGTGACCTTCAAAAAATGAAAAAGAAACAAAAATATAAAACACTTTCTTTGTCCCGGAGTAAATCACTTATCATTACAAAATCGCACTCCTTGTTTCATAAATGCGTTGTGCAGCACAGTATATCATTAACGAACTTTGGTTTAGTGCGCCCTCCCCACCCAGTCGATGATAGGTTTGATCCGTACGGCCAGTCAGGTGATATTTTCCGCTTCGCCATTTTGTGCTGCTGCGCCGGGTATTTATCAGAAGAGTCGTGACTATCCCGTCTGCACTGCTAGTTAGGTTGTCAGACGGTTCCTGGTGTACTCGGTTTTTCATTATCAAACTTGTGGCCTTCGACTGGTTTCGCGAAGTGCGATTTTGGAGTCGACATCCATAATTAATTTTGTATATTTAGTTTATTTTTATACTGTGTGAGAAAGAATGTCGGCCCCCGAATACTCTCCGTTCTTCGCAGTGATGGGCGCCTCTGCGGCTATGGTGTTTAGCGGTAACTATCACTCGGTCACCTTACATATTTAAGCTTTTTGTTGTTTGGTGCAAAGTGTCTATGTGCATTTGCTGCTAACCCCTTTTTTTTACATTCACATTATCCTCAACAGGCTGCTTAAATTGTCAACCATGTAAGCTAACTTCTAAGCAATTCGCTAGCCTTGCTAACGTCAACGTTGCAATGCTAATCTTGAGCTGTAATTTATTTAGACTTAGCGTTAGCTCGGACGACCTGTGACTTTGGATTATTCCTAACATGCCAATGTTTAGTTGGCACTAGTTCATTAGTAGAATTATATTTCTGCTTCAACGACAGACATCAAAGACCAGCCAAGACTAGTTAGCTAACTTAGCTGATGACGACTACATTAGTGAACGTTAGCTTAGCCCGGATCTGTAGATGCTCTATTACAAGGGAAAAGACAAAACAGGAAATTATGCCAACGGATCAGAAAATTTTGTTAAAGCAGTGAAGAGTAGTTGTTTTAGGTCAGAGTGAACCAGTATCACATTGTTTTCCATTTAGCTGCTGACTAGCTTGTTTCATTTAGCAGGAGGTATGAAGATTGTTTCCAACCTTTCCTGTAAGCTCCACACCAACGTTAACGTTACATCCTGCGGGGTTTAAGAGTGTTATCAGCTGGCAATAAGTGAGGCGTTGTATAATGTTATACATTTATTTAATGTAGCTTGACAGCAGAGATAACCAATGACATTGCATGATTGAACTGACACAGTTCTGCATGGAATATTTGCTGGTCTGCAACAATTTTACAGTCGTTATTTCGTTGGTGTGACATCTAATTTAATGCAAGTTATCTTTAGCTGAAAACGTTTTTTTCTTAAAACTTAATAGACCATTGGAAACCAGCATCAGCTGGTTAACTTCCTTATTGCTCAAAGGAATGACACAAGGTCACATGATTATCACATGATGAGACTTCTGACTTGGAAATACCATCTGGTTACTGATCCTGTGAAATATTAATATAAAGACGAAAATGTAAATCTGTTCAAAGAAACAGATTTTATTTTTACAATTCTTCTACAAAAGATAAAATGGTTTAACACCACTGAATTTATGGGGTTTTTGGTTTTTTTTGGATGGGAAGTGGCTCAGAGAGTGAACTTTGAAATCTACCTGTTTTATAAGTGGCCATTCTTGTTCGATCATTTCCTAGTTTATTGGTTGTCTTCTCTCAATCCAAGGCAAGAGCTACATGATGTGGCAATGGTATGCTGTATCATAGCGAAGACTTACATGTGACTACTAGGCTGACTGGTGTGTTGAAATGGGTGCAACTCCAATAGGAAATTACCAAGCTACTATTTGACCATATTACAGGGCGTTTGTCTTGACCTGATGTAGCTCGAGGCCTTTTGGTAGAACTGGCTCAAGTATGTTTGTGGATGGTGTGTAGTTGTTCATTGATGCATAGCATAGTATGGATGGCTCTTTGATAATCACGGAGTGAAAGAAATATCTTTCAACTACTCACATTGGGCTGCGTGATATTGTGAAATCTCCATCATTTTTCAGCTCAAGATTCAAAGTATCATATGCCATAATACAACTACAATGATAATATTGTCCAGTTGCACCCTAAAATGAGAAGAAGCTGGATGTCATTGCTCAGCTGTAATGGGCAATGGCAGCAAGAGCAGCATGGTGGTGGCCATGGCCCAAGGGTAGCAGTAGTACTAGTCTGTGGTGGTGAACCAGTGACAGCTGGGGAATTAGCTAGTGGGGAGGGATCACGCTTTGCAAAAAGAAGGGATATGGTATTGGGTGGATGATGATTCAGGTCTCAGCTTTGTGATGTGGAGTCTTTGACTGAAAATTGCAGCTTGTGCTCCTGTGATGTCGGTCACTGTAGTGTACACAAGCTTGAGGGTTATGGTTGCAATTAACATTTTATTGTTGTTGTGAATCATTTTTTGGGGTGTTGATCCATTATTCAGTCTGTAAAACACTGAAAATAATGACAAATGCACATCACAAGTCCTGGCTCAAATGGATGGCTTGAAATTTCTTGCTCTGCTCAATGTACAAAAACCCCAGAGATATTCAATTTACAGTAATGAGCAATTTCCTGGAACAGGCTATAAGTTGCTGTTATCTTCTGGTGTCAGGTGATGATGCATTGTTTTAGTAGTCTAGTGACGGTGTCCTTTTGTGAGGACTGCCTTTTTAGTGATGTCTGGCTCAGAACAGGTGACACTCACAAGGTGCCATTATCCTTGGGACTTATATCACCAGTACGTGAAAGCCGTGCTGTTCTGTTTCCCCACCTATCACTGTCATAAATAATAGCACAAATTGTCTATTTTACCTAAGATACATATTTACTTTACAGCTTAAAGCATCTCTTGCTCTGCAGTCTTGCCTTTCCAGTTACCTGTACAATTACAGGCATGTATACACAAATTTTTCACCAAGTAAGTTTTTTTATCTACTTTTTACTCAATAGCATTGTCTTTCACTCTCTCCTCAAACACATATTCTTTAGCAGAGAAGTGCGTTCTGTGACGGCAGCGTATGTTCTAGACATGCTTCAGCATGTCTCATAAATTGCTCATGTAACCTCATATCTCTATACATTGTACACAGTTTTGTAAAACAGGAACACATTTTTACAACTACAACCTTCCTGATACTGTGATTTGTTCCTTAAAACCAGTGCTTCCCCAGTCACCTACTATACAGAGCAGACCAATCTGATGTCTATTGCGCAGGCGTTTTGCATGCACGATCATCCGTAGCTGGAGGCACCTCCTGCTCTGACATCACAAGACGTCACAAGGGCATCCCATACATCAAATATTCTGCAGGGAGAAAAAAGAAAAGGGGGTAAAAGCTCTTTACCTAAGCTGAGGGGATTAGGATTAAAACCCAGAGGTTGTGCCTCCACACCACTGCAGAAGCCACCCTGCCACACATCAAACCTTTAATCATCAGAACAGAAAGGCAACGTTTGAGGATTCCAGTGTTTCTCTATCAACCATTACCTGTGATGCGTTAGGGAGGCTAAGTTTACAAAGAAAGAATGGAGTCAGAGGATAGCGGTAATTTATGCTGGCTGTGAATAGAAGGCTGAAAGACTAAAATTAACAGCTGTTCAGAGAAAGGCTTAGGTGTTTCCAGAATACTGTCCTAAAGGTGTTTTTGTGTAGCTAAAGTACAAAAATATCTTAATTTGGATCCACCATCTTTATCACCATCCGTTTTTATACTGAACTGTTGAAGTAGTTTCTGTGTACTTCATTATGCAGGTGTAAGTCAGTTTGTTTGATTTAATGCACCATATAGTTTGTGTTGGATTTAAAGAAATAAATACGGCAGCAGTTGAAACAAAATGTAAGACAATCTTGTGCATTTGTCAGGGCTTGCAAAAACGGTGCCCAGTTATACTCTGATGCATCTCTGTAGATGGGCAGGAGTCATTTAACCTTGTATTGATGGCATCAGTCTGGTGATAAATCAATATAAGTAGTTGGGGATGTGGCAGGCTGCCATGTGCTCATTTGAAGATTGGCCTGCTTGCCTCTAGATCCATTTGCCAGAGAGCCTTGCAGCCAATCTTGGAGTTAACCAGCTCCATCTCCATGCTAGCTCATCACATTGCCCCGAGAAATGAGGAAGCACAGGGCAGGGCGCCTCTGGCTGTATGCAAAAGATTGTCTCACAAGAGGACGTCTCAAGAGTCTTCTCAGATTTAATCATCATCAGTATGATTCAGCAATGAAGAAAGGAAAAACACACCGCCATGTCCTTGTTCATACTAGGATGCATCTTTGCTCTTTTTGTCAGTATTGTCTTGTAAGATAGTTGTTTCACCCTGTTACATAAATATACTGGTGTGGCTATTTTGACATCTCTTGACAAATTGCATTCTAGTAACAACCAGATTTCACATTTTTCATCAGCAACATTCAGTACTAAAATAGTTGAACTGATAAAAGAGCTTCTTTGTTAGTGTCAATGTAATGGAGAATCTACAGATTTTAAATTGAGAACAGATGGCTTCATCTGGCATCAGAGCAGCAAATATAAATTTGTGGAAATGTGAAATGTCTTCTAACCGTTCAGCAATAAAATTCAAGCAAATGGATGTTAAATGCTGCTAGATAGTGGAAGCACTGCCAGTGATGTAAGCACGTATCGACCAGGGCTCGAAATTACCTTTTTTCCTTAGTGTCCCGCAACTGTCCCGAATTCTGCTTTCACTTCATTGACTCACTCTGATCCATCATGGCAGGTCATATCTCATAGTAAACACTTAATTAGATCATGTTCAACACTATTGATCTCAACAACCACCTCAGAAAGGCGACATGTTCTGCTCCACAGTCTGCCGAATCTTCATGTCACCAGCTGATCAACATTTCCAAGCAAAATGTCCTTTTTGTTTGCATTTGCGACATTCTGAATCTTTAGCAGGGCAATCCTTCCTCTGGTGCTTTGTTGCATTTCCACGTCTTCCACAACCTGCGGAGATGTTTTTATTTTCTGGCTTTACGTGTGAGCTGTATTTTTGTCCTTTTGTGCCACTCTGGGTCTGTCGCCTTGCACTTGCTTCATCTAAGTTCTCTGACTGCCTCTCATGTAAGCTGCCATGTAGTATTGGCTGCTGCTTCTTAGTTTCCTCACTGTAAAACACTGGCTATAGTTTTGACTATTGTGAGTTCAGGATCTAACTGCAATGACAGTTTTGCATCTCTTAGGCCAACAACAATCCAGTCTTTGATCAGTTCTCCTCTTAGATCTCCAAATGCACAGTGCTCAGTTAGGCTGTAGACAGCAGTAAGAAAAGCTTTAGCACTTTCTCCTGTCTCCAGATGGCATGCTCAAAAATAATGTTTCTTTTCCTCACAGTGTTTCTCAAAAGCCTGCTTCACATCTTCATAAACTTTTTTTTTTTCTAATCGTCATTTAAGGGCAAGACATTCAATATGTCCTCACCCTCATCCCCTAGAGTGTACATCAGTATATGTACTTGATATTCTTTCAAGCTTTGGCCATTCACTTTATTATTGAAATCAGACTTGCCTGGTGGGGTCAGATGCACACTGCTAGCTGGAGCTGCTGCTGCTAGTGCTGGCCGGCTCGTCGTTTCTGCCTTTCACTTAGTTTTCTCTTAATTTGCTCAATTACGTTTGTCTGATTTATCAACCTGACACGCCTGTTTCCTGTCTTATTTTCCAACTCCTCTTTGGCCGGGCTCACTCTCATTTGGTTTATGGTTTGCCAACTTTTTTTTTTTTTTTCCCTTCCTTCAGCAACACTGCTAGCTTGTTAAGCCCATTTAGCTACTTGCTAGTCCCGCTCCTCACACAGGAGGGCTTGCAGTCTGATAGACAGTCTTCTGGCTGTCTTATGGAGGTGCATCCTTCTCCTCCCTTTACATAACTTCAGATATCTCTCCAAGCTTTATTCTGACACCATGTTTCATTGTCTATAATAATGAGGCAGAGAGAGAGGTTGCGGTTAACACTTAACTTCCTTTTAGGAACAAGCCACACAACTTCCATATATCTGTTGAACATGTTTTGTGATTGGTTACAGCATTTAACTGTGCTTAACCTTTAATACAACAGATGTCACCTCACATTTTTCGAATTTGAACACCTAAAATGATCCATGACGCATAAATGTAGTAATTTCATTTCACAAGTTTCTCGACTGTCCCAGAATTGTCCCAGACACCGTATCTTTGTGTCCCAGGTGCTATTTCTATTGTCCCTGGAACAATGGGACATCCTTAATTTTGAGCGCTGGTGGGGCCAGTACATTAAATGCTCTGCTGTGGTCAAAGCTATCTCACAGCTGTGTCTCTATTTGCTGTGGGTGAGGAAATATACATGTTTACACACATGTTTGCGCACACACCTCTGATGTGTAGGAAATCTTGTCAAACCAGCCTGTCCCTGATTCATGACACACTGCCCTGCTCTGACAGGCTCTGTCAGATATTTCAAGTGATTCACTCATCTCACCTGGGAGCCATCCAAGTCTTTGTTGTTGAGGAGAATTATGACCAGCTCTTAATGTATGTTTGCTGTTCTAAATTTAGTTAATTAATTGGTTTTCTAATTTTTGGAGCAGAGAATTATTGATTTGCTCTTTCACTTTCCTCCTGCAGTCAGATTTAGTCGTTTGTGTGTGACGTAGGTGGCACCATGCTCTTTCGTTAGCGCCACAGTCTGACGGAGCTTACATGCTGATGAAGCGTTTTGCTCTCCTCCTTCCTCGCTGCATTACAGTGATGCTAGCCAGAGACTATTAGCTGCGCCCTGTACTGGTGCTGTCTGGAGATGTGGCGTCCTGTTTCCCTTGTGACGACAACGCTTCCCTGTGTGCTAAAGCCAAATAAGGGTTTTTTCATTCAGAGATGAGACACAAACTGTGACAAAGCAGTTTTTTTTTTTTTTTTTTTTTGTCGCATACCATCCACGTCAGTCGAAAAAAAAAAACGTGATTGTTAATTTCAGTTTGAACACAAGCAGAATTCCCCAAATGGAGCCATGTTGGATTTTTAAGGGGAAGAGAAACTAACAGTTCTCATATGGTTGCTCCATCTCTTATTTCACTTCTGCTTCATTATTCAGCTGGTCCCTCTGGTTTCTGTCATCAGTCTGCTAGCCTATTGTACTTCTGAACTATAGCGTGTGTGTGTACTTTAATATGATCTTATTTATTTAACTGATACTGAATTTAACTGTTATCTCTCTCTCTTTGTCTTCTCTACCAGCCTTGGGAGCAGCCTATGGCACAGCTAAGAGCGGTACAGGTATCGCTGCCATGTCTGTGATGAGGCCGGAGCTCATCATGAAGTCAATCATCCCCGTTGTCATGGCGGGTATCATAGCCATCTACGGCCTGGTAGTAGCAGTGCTGATTGCCAACCAAATTACACAGACAATCCCCCTCTACAGGTGAGTTCAACTGACCTGACTTGTGTTGTCTATATTTTTTTTTATCAGTTATTTGTCAGCACATCTCCAAAGACAGATCTTTTACTCTGAGGCAGAATTTAGTAGAGAAACAGTACTAGAGCAGTATGTTCAGGCTTAGCATAAGTGACCACAAATAACAAATAAAACAGCATAACAAGAGACTCAATCCAACAATGAATTAGTCCTACTAATATGATTGTCTGTGTAGCCACAGACTTATGTAGCACATGCCTCAGCAGTATAAATTTCCATTATTAATAAACACAAAAGAGCTATAATATTGCATTAGATGACATCCAGTATAGCAGTTAAGATTTCTTAAACGACTCAGGGACTGAGTTTTCTGTCTCATTACAAAACTGCACAGGCAGACTTTGTTCCTGTGATTACATCAGTCTGCAATTTAGACAACCTGAGAGAAGTAAACTGCCATGCTCGTTCTAACAAAGTAATATGTCTCCCATTGCAAGCATATGACTCTTCAAATTGTTTTTGGAAAGTAACAGTTTCATGGCACAGAGGAATAACAAAGATGTAACAACATCAGCTGCATCCTTAAAATTTTACTGGATTTTAGTCTAAGAACATATTCATGATGCGTCGTGTGCACATTCTGTTCACTGTAACTCATTTTAGGAGCAAAAAGAGGAAAAAGCCTACATACTGACATTTTTCAGGGGTTTGTAGTTGGATCAGTTCAAATAAGTTTAAAAACATCGCAAGATGAGAACAATGAAAACAAGCAGCAGCCACACTGCACTGAGAGATGAAAAGCCGAGGGCGACATGCGCAACCTTTAACCCCCAACATGTCATCACTGCTACAGCTTTCACCAAGCAGCTCTTGTTATATGGAAACATTCTTACTTCATGCACACATCACTGTCTCTGATAATGGCTGCACAAATACTGAAAATACTGCATATGTATTCTTGATCGATTGAATTGTTAGCCAGGATTAAAATATTCATGAGAGATAATTTGCATTTTGTGTCGCTTGTGTCTGTGTTCAGGGCTTTCCTCCACCTGGGAGCTGGGCTGAGCGTGGGCCTGAGCGGGCTGGCGGCAGGCTTCGCAATTGGCATCGTGGGCGACGCAGGCGTGAGAGGCACAGCTCAACAGCCAAGGCTTTTTGTGGGCATGATTCTCATCTTGATTTTCGCTGAGGTCTTGGGTCTCTACGGGCTCATTGTCGCCCTCATTCTGTCCACGAAATAAACATCCAAACATCTCCACTACAAGATCTGTCCTTTATGTTGCTGCTGGAGAAAAAGTGTAAAACGGGGAAAAAATTGTAAAAAGTTCTGCCACACAAGCTGAAGGAAGTGAAAGCGGGAGAAAAAATGAATTAAAATGGCTCCATAAATATGGTCTTATCTCAACAATGTGTACAGTCGTCCCAATTTGATAGTCAACTTGTAAATGCGCAATGTAGTGATTTGTCCGTCTTGTGTGTGCGTGTGTGTGTGTGTTTCAAAACAATTGTATGATGAAGATTTTTTTTTTTTTTTTTTTCCCTCCACTTATTTCAGGCCTTGAGGCCAGCTGAGGCAGCTTGGTCTCTGGTCTTAGAGAGCTGACCAAAGGGCCGCGCAGCTTTTTCTCCTCCCAAATCGATTTGGGAGTCGACACAATTACTTAATCTTGAGGATCTATTTGTAAAGAGAAATGTGTATGGACTTAAGATTTTTTTCCACTGATTTTATTTGTAAGAAATTGTTCATTGAACTGTTCAAATGCAGCAAAAGTCTTTAATTCCCCAGGATATATTATACATATATATACAGACATATAAATATCTATATAGATAGATTTAATGCACTGTGGGTTAATTGTGATAAGTGGTTGGAATTCCTCTGGATGTAACTCTTGGTTTAATAATTAAGATTGCCTTTAGTATGTTGCTGGTGGGTGGGAGTTTTGTGTGTAGCTGTATTCTAATCATTACGCAAACATTCTCAAACTTCAGTGTTTTTCCTGTAGTACTGCTGTTTGCATTAAAGGTGTGTGCCCCGTGTTGGGTCTCACAAGTGTAATTTCCAAATTTCATCTCCTCTCCATCTTATTCACACACCCCTCCCCCTCATCTGTAGCTGTACCTCATCTCTTCCACATTCCAGCCATTCAAATCCTGCATGGATTTCAGTGTTTTGTTGCTGTTGGATATGAAGCTGAAGAGCAGGCTAGTTTCAGAAGATTTAATCCAGATCAAAAGCTTCATGCGGCGTAGTTCCTCCAAAAAAAAAAATCAAGATTAAATGACACAAGACGACTTGATAGTAATGTTTGTAGAATGCAGCAGGAATCCAGTGAGATTAGTGTTCCAAGTTTGGCCTAGATTTCAAAAGGACTGGTCTAATTTGATCTGGAGTATGTTTTCTGAAAATGGAACTGCTGCTGACGCATTTACTGAAGCGCCAATCTACAATCCTGTATTACCACTGGTATTGAAGTAACCCTGATGTGTCGACGTGAATGTTTTCACAATCGAATTAAAGAAGATTCCAACTTAGATGTGACTGGCTTACAAACACACCAAATGTAGTGTTTTCAGTGCTGTTTATTTTACTGTGACACCTTTTCAGTATTACTCAGGCAGCATGACTCGATATTTTCATTACAAAATGACATCTCTACATTTGTTGACAGTGAAAGCCTGGCTGAGTTGCTCTGTTCTACATGTTTCAGTTGCTCCTATCTCAAGTGATAATCTTAGAACTGTGGTTAACACCACAAGAGCTGCAGCACAGAAAAATAAGCTGCACACAAAACCACCACGCATTGTACTATTGGCAGATACTGATTTTACATAATGCCTAGAAAAACAAGATAAACAATTTTTATATGATTAAACGTACAGGACAAAAATGCAACATAGATACAATCACATCCGCACAATGACTAATATTTCTGCATTACAATGTGCTTTTCACAGTGCTGAAATGTCAACATTATTCAGTTTTGGGCAAATAAATTCCATGGCTTAGGCTATTTGGAGGCTGTCAAGGAGAGTCTGAGAAATACTGCTGATCGCACTGAATGTTGCACTGTCAGGGAAGGACTGTATGAAGTCTTTTCCCTCTTCTATACTGGTGCTGAGTAGAGGATCCAAGGGCACAGAGCCTGAAATGCAGAGGACAGTAATTACTTTCCCTACCTGAGCCAATTAAAAGCACTATTGTTGTTGAACTGAAAAAATATTAAACAGCTACTTCATCATCCTCAAAGTAGTACTCTCACAATAACTAATTAATAATGAGAATCAAGCGGGTGATCTTAAAGACTACTATGACGCAGGATAGTTTGCTGGCTAAAGCTATGCAGCACTGTCACAACATGCAGCTGGCTTCTCTCTGCCACAGGGTAAGCTAAATTAGCTGCATCATTACTCATGAGATTGATCTAAACACAAATCCGATAACCGCCAAGGGAAACCAATAATCTATTCATTTAACAGAATTATCGATTAATGAGATGTTTTAAACCCACTGCTTTGCTGAAATGTGGATCGACCATTTTAGCAGCATGGCAGTGATGTAAAATGCCTCCTTTACTCATGAATGGTAGGTGAAGGGTGATATGCTTCCTCAGTGTGTTGTGACACCTTGTGGCTGGAAGCTAACATTACATGTAAATTCAACCTCATTGATCTCACCTAAGAAGACTGATCCAGTCAGTTTAGCCAATTCTTCACCACCACCTTTGGAGAAAATATTGCTGCATTCCTGCAAAGAAAGAGGAGTAATTCAAATCTAGCAACATATAAACCTTGACAAAATGCATGTATACACAGTATTTGGTACATACTTAAAACAGACATTAAGGCAGTTGATTTGTAGATGAGCTTTATATCCTAATAAAGTGTTGTTGCGTGAAAGTTTACTCACCGAACAGTGAGGGCAAACGAAGCCACTCATGTTTTCTATAATGCCCAGGATTCGTACACCTGTCTTCTTACAGAAGGTGATCTCTCTCCTCACATCCCCCGTAGATACTGCCTGTAAGACAACGCAAGACCAGTAAGAGCAACCTTCACAGAATATCATGTAGGGTCCAGTCTACAATACAGTAAAAGGAGGTGAATATAGTTTATAAGGAGGTGATAGTAGTTTAAAAATACCAGACACAGGGCTCTATTGTGTACCTGAGGTGTGGTGACCAAAATAGCTCCGTCCACTTTTTGTTTCTTGAGGTTCTCCAATACAGCCAAATGCTCATCAGATGTCCCTGGTGGGGTATCCACCAGCAGCACGTCCAGCTCTCCCCACGCTACGTCTGACACAAACTGTCCAATCATAGCTTTGGGACACGACACAGAGGTGCAGAGGACATTGGGAAGAAGATGTGTCAAGTGCAAAACATGCAGCACAGCGGTTTGTTTTGATTCACATGTTAAAGCATAAATCATACTTCCTTCAAGGCACACTGATAATAACAAGTCCATAGATATGTCAATTAAATTTTTTGCCTGGATCGATTGACAGATCTGCACAATTGATGCTGCACCAAGTGTAGAACTCAGCAGTAATATTAATATCACCAAATAACACAACATAGCACAGAATACCTGTTTTCTTGGGTCCCCTCCACACCACTGCATCATCTGGGTCCTCTAGTAGGAAGCCAATGGACATGAGGGCGAGGCTCTTCTGTGCATCAGTGTAGACCGGCACCCAGCCTGAGTCACACTGGTGCACATCAGGCCGGCCCACACTCAGCATGCGGGGGATACTGGGCCCACACAGGTCAACGTCCAGGATGCCAACCTGATGAAAACAAGAGTATTGTTAATTTTGCTATGCTGGATATTTGTATAATAAACACAAGTCAGGTATTTTGTACAGAAAGAAACAATACAGATAAATACTGTGCATGCATCATAACCAGCTGTAGTCTTATCAATAGCCCCTCTGTGTGTTTTGAATGGGATATCATCATCATGTCATATACTGACTGTATTCTGTTGCATGTACTCTCAACTGATCTTTTCTTGAACTCACCTTCTTCCCAGCATGTTTGAGAGCCAGTGCTAGCTCTGTGGTGACGGTGCTCTTGCCCACTCCTCCTTTCCCTGACAGCACCAACACAACATGCCGGACCTGGGACAGGCTGCCTTCTATTATGAAAAGGAGTTTTTAAAAAAGGCGGGGCAAAATCGTGAATGGCAGTAAATTAACTGGCACTGACACAACTGGCATGACAGTAAGTAATATGAAACAAGAGTCTCTCAGAGGAAAACAGTTGGGTGCCAACACCGGGTCACGTTTCGTCACCCGAGTTCACAAGTTCAACAAAAGTAGGTTTTCCTTCATTTTGAATAACACCAGTAACTATGTAATAGCGTTTTTTAAACGTAGTTACTTGTCTGACGGTATAAAAACCTTTCAGTGAGCTGTAAACGATGTTAGCTATTTTAGCAACTTCCAGAGTTGAATATTTAAAACTTAACGCTGATTTCCAATAAGCTGCTGCTAGCCAGTTAGCTTACTTATACATTTTACGGCTATTATAAAACACGCAGCATTTTTTGAAGATACACAGCTCGTGTAGGAATTAATCAACACCGTAAGACGAATCAGACAAAGTTTGTTGACTAGTTACTTTACCGGTGACCTACCATTATTTTGCTCCATACTTTAGATTATGATCCATGCACGCAGCACCGGGGTCAAATACTTCCGTGAATCGTCACCCGTCACCTAGCCAATCACATGCCGCATGCTGCATCTAAGTCCCGCCTTTCTTCCACCGCCACCAATAGGCTGGCAGAGTGCACCATGGTGCATTCACTCGCAAGATGATGCAAGATTACTAGTGAAATGTTTAAAAATTCAATGGACTGTCAATTTATTAATTTTACTGGGAAAGTTTTACATCCACAAAGCCAAGTTCTCAAGGTCTCACCTCCGTCTGAACCTTTCAGGTTAGAATTTAGGAAGTATTTTGAGTCTATTCAATTTATAAACAAGAAATGTGCTCACACAATTAGTATGATACAAAAATTGTTTAAGGAAATTTGATTTTATTGCCTACCTTTTCTGTTAAGTTAATAACATATATTATTCTCTTTCTTTCTTTCTTTCTTTCTTTCTTTCTTTCTTTCTTTCTTTCTTTCTTTCTTTCTTTCTTTCTTTCTTTCTTTCTTTCTTCATGTTATATACTTATTTCATTACTACTTTATTTGTCTGACGTCATACTACCGTGGTGAATGTATTGTCTTATTAAGAGTGGAGCCATGTCTGTTATCCTTATTTCATTAAGATGCCTAAATGTTCTATATTTGTGTCTTAATGTCACATGTTAAAAGTAATGTTTTGATGCAATAAAAATAAAAAAATAAAAAAGTAAGTGAAATGTTCAAATGTTTTTGGCTGCTAAATAAAGATTATATTAACCTGAGCTATAGGAAAACAGTTGGTTCCAAATGTGTGTCTTTACATATAAACACAGGTAGAAATATATGCATATTTAACACAATCTTGCTTGCCTAATTATCCCAAAATCTTGACACACTCAAAATGAATTCACTATTTTAGAGTTGCGTCAACAAAATAATTAGCAACAGCATAAGAAAGTATTAATCACAAAACAAATGCTTGGAATATATACAGTGTGTACAAAAGTATAGTGTAAAAAGTGAGCACATGGTGGCCATTCCCCTCCTTGTCTTATCAAGACAGCAGACAACACATAATGTCTCCACATCACATGCACAAAGGCCACAGTTATTATCCCATACATTGTTACCCTGCTGGTAGCTAAGTAAATTAGCAGAAACTCCTCCTCTACATAGGTCTTATCCAATAAGCACAAGTTGAGGGCGTGGAGAAGTAATGTTTACTTCTAGCTTCCTGTGAAGTGGGACAGAGTGCAAACTGCACCTGTCACATAGTCGGATATAGAGGCACACTGGCACTCAAATGAGCCACTGCAAGACCGTGTATAAGAAGACGACTGGAAGGTAAGAGCATAACTGCTTGTAAATAGTTCCTGTTGTATTTCTCAATACAGAGAAATCTGGGCAATACATCAGCTGTAGTGAAACATTTGCTTAACATACATACAGTATTTGCTGAGATTTAAACATTCAGCTGATGCTGATATCTGGAATGACTAACAGTGAGAGCTATAGATAGTTTTACTGCACTTACTTGTGTAGTATAAACAGGTTTTCTGAAGTGGATCACCAAGAAAATAGAGCATGAGATTCTGGTGTATATGAATAGAAACTCTGGGTTTGACATTGACCTTGATTTGATTCTCAGTATTTGAATACCTGAAACAAACATCAATCATCTAGCTGTCACAGTCCTATTGCAATTGTATTCATACCACAACCATGGGAACATTGGCTGACAGAGGTAGAAGATGCATTTGCAGTATTTAGGGTAAGGCCCAATTAAAGTGAGACTGGCTCCAGACTAACTAATCTAAATTATTGGCAATTATCTCCTGCACCTGCTTACAAAGCACTCACCAGCTGCTGCATTTCAGAGGTGGCATTAACTGAGACATGCTATCAGGTTAAGGTAAAGTGTTGAAGAAATAAAGACTCTGCTTGAGCTTACACATTTCTTTTTTTTTTACTTCTACAAGTTTAAACCTGGTTAATTGTTAACAGGGACACTCTTCAGAAAAACAAAACACTGCAATCCAAGCAATCGATTACAATGATTACTGACTGTGAAAGTAGTAAACACCTCAACACAGATAATATTTCTTTTTTTAAAAAAAGCAAACATAATACTTAGTTGTGCTTTGAATGAATAAATCTGGATCTACCTGTTGTTCAAGTCAAAAAGCCTAAAGGGACGGTTACCAGAAATATCCAGCCAAGAATACATCAGCGTGTTATTACATACTGTAAGAATACAAAGCAGATGGAGGTCAAAGTTCAAAAAAATGTTCTTGTCATTGGAACTGCATCAATTTCATTGACTGTTAAGTCTTTTAAAGGCAGTCTTGATAGTGCACATGCAGTTTTCAGTGTTGATTCTTTTATACTGTAATTTATACTTAAATCTCTTTAAAGGTTTCTTGAAGTGGTAGCTAAGGTCATACAGAAATAAAATTAAACCCATACTTGTGTTGGAGGGTGCCACAGTCAATATTAGGACAGCTGTAAATGAGTAATGTAAACATAAAGATGTCACATATCTGAGATTTTTTGATTGGTACACACTGTAGTCACTAGGTCAAGTGACTTTATCTGTGTCTATCTGCTGATGAAGCCAGCAGAACTCTTGCCACAGTGGCAAGGCAGAGGGTTGGGTTGAAAGGTTAAACACATGCATGGAAACACCTCCTGCTGCCAACTGTGGGATATGGGACAGATAGAAATAGGCAAGCAAGCACACAAAGGGTACTCCCACTGACAGTAGAAGCTGATAAGGAAAGATAAAAGTTAGTAAACACATTTTTAACAGAATAACGCAGCTATCTTTAGTTTAAGTTTCCTGTTAATATATTTTCCAAGACCTAATTTCTTTCATCCAACGAGTTTGTGAGAGATTTGAGAAACGTGGTGACAATGTGAGATAGCTCACATGTTTCCTAAGCGGCCTCACAGTAAGTTGGAAATACAAGGAAATTAATTTTAAAAAAGATTGCACCCTAAAATCTACAGCGAAATAAGACTCATTTCATTCAGAAATGAAATAAAAAAACTTAGGTTGACTCATAAATACGATTGTAACACATTGTTTGTTTTGCTCTCAAAATTGTTTTTTGAGATATTTGATTAATTTGTTTCAGACCTCATTTTGAAGTTTAACTCATATATTCAGCTAAATCAGTTTGCTGCTAATTCCCAGAAAGCGCTCTTCAATCTGACAAAGGAGGTCATTTCTGTCTCCTCCTTGAATACAGTGTGCTAGATTTGGAAAATGTGTAATCAGATATGTATGTGTCAGAAATAAGTTTGACCTCCGAAAACAAATCAAAGAATTATTCGACTGTGAACCAGGAGTTCAACACAGACCTTACTTGACATAAATAAAAGGTACATGGCCTACTGTAGGCATGCCAGCTGGTCATTAGGTGTTGGGTTTGCTGTCCACAGAGCTGCCATGCTGAGAAGGGGCAGGAACGGCCGGGCTCGGCATTTGGCCTGGAGTGAAACACGGCAAGAGACAGATGCCATGGCAGTGATCCAGATATCGGACAGGGAAGAATGGGAAAGCCAGACAACAACACAGGTGAGATTTGGGTTTGTGGGGGTAAAGCAAAAGAAGAAATGTGTTATATTTGAAAAGGGAACACAAGAAGTGTGGAGTAGAAGAGTGGATGTTCTGCTAAATGAAATCCAGCCTTGTTGTCATCAGAGCAGGTGAGGCAATCAAAGCAAAGAACAACCACATATGAAAGATCACATTTATACCTGAGCACCAGTAGTTTTCCACTGGGACTGTCCCTTGTCTGAAATGGCCACGTGTAAGACATGTCTCAGGTCTCCAAAGGCAAGGAAAGGAGGCCTAGTATTTTTGGAAGGAGTCTAAATTTACTTACTGTCACACATGACCTCTCTCACCAATAGGAGCCATGAACAGCTTTTAGGGAAAAGGCAGTCTCCTTGAGTATTTCAAACATGTCATATGGGTGATGATACTCTCATTTGGTTCTTTGGATTGCAGCGTGCAACATTGTGATTTTACTGTTCAGGCTTGGCAACCTGTTGCTCATTCTAGCCTCTAAAAAAACATCACAGCTGTCATCAGAGGAACTGAGAAAACGTTAAATACAATCCTCAGGCTCTCCCTCTACTGGATCTAATTCTTTTCCCTGCTTCCAAGCCAACATCCCTGGACCATGGCCACATTTATAGACTTACAAGATGCTGTTTGTGCCGATTGTGTCAACCAGATCAGTGACTTGGAGTCTGAGGTGGATTACCTGGCGAGTTCCCAGACTGTCGGTGAGGTGGTTGTGTTGTCCAGCACTGTTCCAGTGACAGGGGAGTCTTTCTGCCAGTGTGACCGACAGGAGGAGCTCAGCTTGGGCTTCAGTGTCGTCAGTGACTGCCTCTGTGGGGAGGAGGACCAGGGTGAGGAGAAGCTGATGAATACAGTAGGACACAATATGAACACAGTAGGGTACACTATATTGGCACTACTGTAGTATTGAAGCCTGGCATGATTATATACAGTAAATACAGTATTTTGAAAGAATATCACACACACTATAATAGGCAAAAGCTAATAATAGCTTTTGTTAGTGTATAACCATAACCCTAACCCTAACCCTAACCGGAATGTCCCTGTTCACATTCAGTGAATCAGATCACAGAAATTAACACATAAAACACACTGAAGAATAGTTTTAGATTTTTATACTTAACTATTTGCATGCAAAGACATAACTTATTTGTCACTTCAAATTTAAACGGATTTCTTTACCCAGAGTAAATTAAATGTCTTTTTCAATATTAGTTTCAAAGATATGGCAAAAAGAAATTTAATTTCTAATCTAAACTAATGAAAATTTTATGAACTAGTCCAAGTTAGTTCTTTGTCTGTGTGTAATTTTGATGACACTGTTAACGAGGCTTGTTGCCATGGTGGACCAAAAACATATTTCACCTACAGTTGTCATGTTCTAATTGAAGTATGGTGAAGATATCCTTGTAACAAACAAACAGGATAAAAAATGTGACCTCTTTGACACAGATAATTACAACTAATCAAGTCTGAGTCAAGTTCCTGTTCGGTGTGTTCTCAGGTTTTGACTGGGTATGGGATGAGCACGGCAAGTCCTCTGGAGCTTTCCTCAGCTGCGACAACAGGAAGGTCACCTTTCACTCGGACTACAGCTGCGGCACAGCTGCCATCCGCGGCACCAAGGAGCTTGCAGAGGGCCAACACTTCTGGGAAGTCAAGATGACCTCTCCTGTCTATGGAACTGACATGGTGGGTAGCAGTCGCTTGAATAATGTTGAAGCTACTATATACCAGCAGTGGCCTTAAAACACATCTGAAAGTGTCTCACCGTCTGTTAGTAATGACGGATGTTGAGAAGTACTGTAAATTATCATCCATTGATCTTCACCTCTACAGTATTGTGCTCTTTTGATGTTTCTTTTTACCTGTTTTCCACTATTTCGTTTGTGTAGATGGTGGGGATTGGAACTTCAGAGGTGAACCTGGAGAAGTTCAAGTATAGCTTTGGCAGCCTGCTGGGCCACGATGAAGACAGTTGGGGGCTCTCCTACACAGGTTGGAGGGTCAGAATACAGGGTTCAAAATAGGTCTGATAATTGGTAATTCATGATAAGAAAAACCTTGTTTCTTATGTATATCTTTTTAAAGGTCTCCTCCAGAACAAAGGGGACAAAGTGAAGTTTTCCACTCGGTTTGGTCAAGGTTCCATCATAGGAATGCACCTGGACACCTGGCATGGTACTCTGACCTTCTATAAGAATCGGCACTGCATAGGTGCGTGTTTCTCTGTACTTCAAGCAGGTCTTACATCACATAAAACAACATTTTAGTTATGAGGCTGTGTTTTTATCATGTTGCCTGTTTGGCTTCAACAGGTGTTGCTGCCACTAGGCTGCAGAACAAGAAGTTCTACCCCATGGTGTGCTCCACAGCAGCCAAGAGCAGTATGAAGGTGATCCGTGCCTGCTATACACCCACCTCCCTGCAGTACCTTTGCTGTGCCCAGCTCCGCCAAATGTTGCCCTGCTACTCAGACATACTCAGTGTCCTGGAGCTGCCCCCAGGCCTACGCACCCTCCTCCACTCACAGCTAGGCTGGGTTTTCACCCTCAGCAGCAGTCCTGAAGCCCCAGAGCAGCAGAGTGACTTGCCTGAAGATTTCCAGGAGGAGATGAGCCTGTCTTCGAGCCCCAGCCCCATCCCGAGCCCCGTATCTACCCTGAGTGCCTGCGCCTCCCCGAGCCCCTGCTCCAGTCCGTTGCCTGACACATGCCCCTGTCAAATGTCACCTCAAACTCAACCCTGTACTTGCCACTTCCCTCCAACCCCTCCCAGCAGTGACTACGACAGCTGCAGCTCTGAGCCAGAAGATTACCAGTGCAAAAGATGCCGCTGGACATGACTGTGTAGACAAATCGAATCAGTACGTGTTTGACACACAGCTATTCTACCATTGCCATCAATATCTCCTGTTGGAAATTATGGAGAAAAGCACAATCTCATCTTTTAGCCAATATTTCTTAATCAATGTTTTGAGTGGATTGTTGCTCCTCTTTTTTATCTAGCATTTTGTCAAAGAACAAGGAGAGGGGAGTGATTATGTAGAGAGTGAGACTCTTAATGCAGTTGAGATATTCATTCTCGTTTTAGCCAATGTCTATCATGGGTCTAAGAGCCATATATATTGCTCTCTTTTTTTGTTATTAAAATTTGCCACTGTAAAATATGTCACTGTCTTTGGGAGACCTAGTGACTCTGACCAAAAAACAAACAAAAACAAAACAAAAAAAACACACACAGTGGAAATATTGTGAAAGTGTACAGTTGTTGTTCTCAGGGAGAGACTCCACAGGAGGGGAAGGAGTTGCTTTTTGATACTGTGGAAATGGCTTTTTGTAAATGTGTTTTATAATCCACATTTGGCTTGAATGATATAACGGTTGTGTTCTTGCTTACCACAGGATTTACTACTCATCTGTGTTTTTTCTATTTACAGTTTGTTTATGAACTTTCTTACTCAGGCAATTCTATAAAATAAAACAAAATGAAAAGATCTGTTGCAGCTCATTTTTATATTAACAAAAAATATACAGTTAATGGAGATCCATTTAACAATAAACATACATATTATACATATTAACAGATCATTATATTAAAATAATGAACATCATATACTATTAATATATTCTATTCTTTGAATCCAACAAATTTCAGATGAGTATTAACAGTGCTTTCGTGGAAGGTGAACATGATATCTAAGGCATATTTTTAGCTTGTAAACATCAACATTAACATATTAGCAGCCAAGTGATGATTCATTCATCACTTCATCATTCATCAATCATTAGAAACCAGATTCATCCTCATTGACATTCATTGATCTCCTTCTCAAGTGTCAAATTAGTCCAGGACCAGCTGGGGGTTCTGGGCTGTCAAGCAGCGGTAAACTCTGGCTGATATTTCCGGTCCAATACGTCTCTCTTTACCTCCGCTCTTCACTAAGAGACCAGCCAGCAGCCCCTTTCTGTCCTCCTCTGACCCCAAGCTCTGGTACGCCTAGAAAACAACATAGGAAATCATAGTTTTTTTTAAAAATGCAGGTACCCTCAGGACATAAATAATAACCTGTGTATAACACTTTGTTAATACTGTATTGTATCATATATGCAAAAGACATTTTTAGATCATGATTTTTAGATATTTCACCTGCAAAAAAGTGGGAAAAAAATGGGGATCACACCTGCACCAGCTCTACAGGATCATACTGAAGTGCGCTCAGGCGTACCTGCAGCAACAGCTGAGGAGACGGGTAGGCTGCAGTCACAGTGGAGGCCACAGCAGGACTGACTCTGTTCAGCTGTTGGATCTGCATGCTCCAGACCTGGTTCAGCCCCGAGCCGTCCCTCTCTACACGAACTCCGCTGGCCCACGAACCGTCCACACAAAAGGGCAGCTCCGTCCGCTCTGTCAGCAGTCTGCAAGGACATAAAAAGACGCTTTATCACTGAGGAAAAAGAATACTAATTTGGGTATCATCGCATTTCCACAACTACCTGATTTTTAGTTAGTGAGCAAATGTGAAGGCGTGAAGGAATAATTGAGTGTAAATGCTTAGAGGGAAAGTTTCTTTTCTTGTTTATGTGCAACAACTGGAGTCAATGCATACTTGAAAGGGCGTTTTGACAAGGCCTTGGTGATAGCACACACATGGTTAGTGACCTCCTCCCAGCCATCCAGGAAGACCAGGGAGACATTTTTGCAGAGCTGCAGGTACACAAGAACCTTTGGGAAAATAGAGACAGTAGCAAAAAACAAAATATCAAGTCTAAGAATGATTATCTTTTAAAATTTGATTTCAATAGATACAACTTGAGGCTCAGTTCATGTACCATGAGGAACATTTAGATGCCTACAGAACTTTAAGAGACTTTAACTATAAAATGTGTCCTGAGGATACAGATGCATTGGTAGCCATTAACTGTCTGAGTGGCAACACAAAAAAGAACATGTATTAACAGTTCATTCTCTCTGTAAAGCCTCCATAGGAAAGAGATACAAAGTAAACTGACCTCTTCGATGTCCAGATTATTCATTCCCAGTTTGGATTGTACTCTATAATCTAGTAGATGCACACCACAAGCACCGGTCCTGTTGGTCATTAAACCAATGAGTCAGTCAGAATGTTTACTTGTTGGATCCCATCAGAGATTCTTTAATTTAGTAAATAAGGAATATCTCTCCATCTATAGGCCACAATGACTGATAGATACACTAACCTGTAATCTGGCTGACAGTCTGTCACTAAGAGAGTGACCACCTTCTTGGCATCACGGTTGAGGCACTCCAAAAGAGGATGGAGGAAAGAATCCACCCCTGTCTCCTCCCCTTCACTGTCTAGCATCTGTAGTGGCAACAAGACACAGTCTGGATGAGGACATGAAGTGCAGCATAAGTGCTATTAAACACATGCAAAGAGGCAGCCGACCTGAATCCTGACAACAAATCCTTCAATGTTAATTCTGCATAACTGACAAGGCTGCTTACTTTCTTCACAGAGATCACCATGTCCAAGAAGTCAGTCAGACTGAGCACCAGCAACACCTGCTCCTCCTCCGCTGTTCCCCTGCTGTCATCTCCCTGCTGGAGACAAAACTGTAATGATCACATTGAAGAAATTGGAAAAATTAAGAATATGTGAGTAGAAATCTAGAAAGAATGTAAATGTAACATAACCAAAATGGTCAATCAACTCAAATATTCAAGAATAGAGATCCAAGTGGATGTGTAGCATTGTGGAGAGGTTGGTTGTGAGAAGTGTGAGGTGCTGACCTGAGGTAAATCCCTGGTCCAGGTGATGCTGCGAGGGAGCTGCTGGCTCTCAATGCTGAACCTCCACTCAAAGGTAGCCAGGGTGTCCAACAAGAAATCTGAGCCCTCCTGTTGCAAAAGAGCTGGAGAAAAGCACACATTGGCTTGTAGATAGACAAATTTATGCACATGCATCACTACTGCATCATCCTTGTTGGACAGATGATGCCTTCAAGTGGTCTTTGTTGGCTTAGACTTTGGAGTATGTAGAATCTAAATACAAAGTGTTATGCACATGTGCTTTTTGTTCAGGAGAACAAAATGAACACAGGTAAGCAATTCAGTTACCTGGTGGGTTTTTTCCCCACTCAAACAGAGTGGGGAAAAACTTTGTGCCTCAAGTATTTAACTGATTTTATTAGTTATTAGCCTAGTTATTATTATTAGAGTTATTAGCCAAAAGAAGCTGTGTGTATTTAGATAGACTTGTTAGGATCTCCGAATTTTGTTTTTGTTACATCATTGGTACCAATTTTTAAAAACTAAGCAAAATAATATTCACAAATGTCATCCAAAACTAGTTGACTAAAAGCGAACCTATTATTAAGCAAAATCAACTATATTCTATTAGGATAACAACACAAAAACCTGATAATGACAAGTTTCCCCCCCCCCCCCCCCCCCCAATGTACACAGAAAAACCTGACTTTCTTCACAACTGTGTATTTTTTGTTGTTGATAAGAACTGATATGGCACCACATACACAATATGCTAATATTTTGCGATGTGTATTTTCTACTATCAACTTCTTATAGACGATCCCTTTGTAGTCAACAACGCTGCACATTTCCCACAGCTGAGGGCAACATGGTGACCTGTATACCTGGATCTATGCAGACCGTGAGGCGCTTGAGACAGTTCTCCGGCCTCAGACTCTTGAGGTGCTCCGCAGCTTCTCTCCTCTTCTGCTGCTCTTGTCTCCTCTCCTCCTTCTCCTGGGCTCTGGCAGCTCTCTGCCTCTCTCTGGCCTCCTTCCTCTCCCTGGCTTTCTGTCTGTCCGCATCCATCTCCTCTTTGGAGCGGCGTTTTCTTGCAGGACTCGGTGTGCCGCATCCATCTGGCCGCGGAGGACACAAAGTAGACGATTGATTAGACTCGCTCTTCGTTTCTGACGGTTGGAGGTTTTTGTGTTTGCAGTCTGACCTTTTATCCTCTGTTGAGTCTGTGCTGACAGGTATTGTTTGACTGCTTTCATCCAGTTTTAAACCGGGTTTTGTCTCAGCGTCGCTGTCGTTCTCAGATTCTGATATTTCCCATGTCTTGGCTCTGCGTAACACAGACATTTCACCTGTTAAAACCTCCAAAACTGCCACAAGTCATGGTTTATAGAGCATATGCTGCTCTAAAAGATTCAGAGTGGAAGAGCAATGTTTGTATCAGAACGACGGTGCGTGCTGAGGGACAAATCATCAAAACGCGCTACATAAAATGGCCTTTTAAATAAGTCTATAGGCTAGGTTAAGATTTTGCCTCATGTTAGAAGCACATTTTAAGACTGTAATAGGCTAGTATTTTTTTTTATAATGAAAACGTGAATGTGTAAATATTAAGGTAACCAGTGCAGTTGTTTTTATCAGAGTGAGGCTTGGTATTTATATAAAGTCAATGCTTGGTACGTTACTATACAGTTTTTATACCCAATAATATTTTTATTTCTCACTTACATTGAGTGACTTGTACTGTAACTGAACACAAATTGATTCCCCTTGTCAACTGTAATTTATTGAAAAATGTTACTCATTACCTAATTAGTGATAGAAAACATACCCACGAGATGCTATAATATATTTGAAAATAAGAACTCCAAAGATTTATCATAAATTTCATGATTTTATTGAGAAGTTCAACAATGTGTTGATTTATTGAAAGAACAATTATGTTTACATTTCTATATTACTTCACTTTTCTCTCTCTCTCCTTCTCTTTTTTTATTTTTTAGTAAAGTTAAAACTACCTGCAACTAAATGCAACAAAAAAGTTACTAATTTAACTTGGCATTCTTTAATTTACTTTACTTCTTGTCTGTGGTGTTTTCTAAATAATATAAATCTTGGTTATATATTTTTGTCAATAAAGTTTCCTGGAAAAAAAGTCAGGGTGCCTGCAGTGCTTATTTAGAAGCTATCCGCTGCGTCCTCACCGAAATTGTGTTTCCTAGGACGGCGAGGTCATGACCCGCCCTACTCTGCCTCTGATTGGCTTACCCTGATATTCTTATCCTAATCCTAACCAATCTCACTCCTCATGCCTAAACCTAACCAACCCAACCAACGAAGGCAACGAGTACTAGCCAATCAGAGGCAGAGTAGGGCGGCTCATGACCTCGCCGTCCTAGGAAAAAAATGGTGTCCTCACACACAAACAAGTCTATCCATGTAGTTTGAAGAGCTGCGGTCTACACACATCAGCAGTAGTCGTTGTGGACCTTAACGTACGGCGTTAACTCAGCCTGTCCATGTAAACAACACCAAAGGATGACAATTGGACGTTTTCTCTCATAGCTATCGTTCTTTTCCTCAATATGGCACAGCCGGCGGAGAAAGGTACGTCCGACAATAGTTTATTTTCCTCTAAAAATACTTCTGTCACAGATTTAGCATATAGCCAGATAACCAGACCTCTGACTCGTATACACTTCCCTGTAAAAGTGGGCCATTAAATAGCCAACTCAGCATTTTATGCTTAAAGTTAAAGGAGCTCATGTGACTAAATGGGAAGTTGTTAAAACCTTGAGTTTAGCAATACTGGTTTGCCATCTCCATGAACGATGTCAAGACGAAGTTTTCCATTAAACCGAGTAATGAAATGCACAAAACCACAGCTGGGCAACATCAGCTGACAGATTCTCCTTCACTCAAAAAATGTGTTTCTCTTAATGTTACTTAATGTTAATGTTATCACTTGAATGTTTGGCCTTTAATTTACATGAATTAAATTAATTTTAAGTTGTCATAACTAGATTATTAGACTTTTTTTTTTGAAAACCCATATCTGACACAGGTTAAAGCAAAATATAAACTAACATGTTGGCATATTCATTATCTCTTCTAGTCCATGTTTAGACAGACTTTCATACTGAAGTTTGTTGCTGATGAAGTTGTATGGTCAAGAAATACCAGTGATCCCATTCTTAATTTTTTATTTTTTGTTACAGCTTACTATCGCTTTGTGGTGCTGTTCTTCAACTGCCTGTTGACATTTGGCTCCTATTTCTGCTTTGACATCCCCAGTGTTTTGCAGGATCAGTTCCAAGGGGTAAGCAAGCGATAATCACCTTTAAATTGTGTCCCAGCAGTTGTTTGGTATCAAAACTCCAAAGTCTGTCAAAGTTTGTAACTGGTTAGATAATCACTTATCCCATTGGCTTCCTGTCATCTGACAGAACCTAACATGCAATGCAACAGTGATCAATGGGACAGTGGACTGTGTGGTGGGACTGGGGATGACCCCTCAACAGTACAATCTACTCTATGCTATCTATGCATGGACGTAAGTACGCGCATGTTCACTAGCTCCATACACTTTGCTTTCAGGTAAACATACATATGGCTTTTCAAAGAAGAGCTTCAGTTGTGTTTCTCTCTCTTATCAACAGGAATGCAGTAGTGGTGATCCTAGCTGGTTTCCTGATTGACAAATTAGGAAACCGCTGTAAGTCTTTGTAAATCCTATCTGCAAATCTGTTTAAACAAGCAGCAGCAAACTCATGATGAACTGATTTCTGTTTCTTCCTCTCTACAGTCGGGGTGTTTCTGTTCTCCTTCTTGTGTGTTTTGGGCTCGTCCCTGTTTGCACTGGGTTCCCACTTCAGAGGAACTCCCTATCTACTGCCGATAATGCTCACAGGCCGACTGCTATTTGGATCAGGCAATGGATCTCTGACCAGTAAGGCCACCTTACAAAACAATACAATACAATACATCAAAACTGATATATGTACTCTTTGCCATCTTATTTCTGAGTTATATTCCTAAGCTGCTCTCTTCCACTTCCTCATTAGTTGTTCAGAACCGCATCACAGCCTTCTGGTTCAAAGGGAAGGAGCTGGCCTTGGCCTTTGGTCTGACTTTGGCTTTCTCCCGTCTGGGGTCAGTCCTCAACTTCTTCCTCACTCAGAAATTTGAAGAACAATATGGCATGCAGTGGACACTCTGGGGCGGTAAGTAAAGACTGAAGATACAAAGAAGATACCAAACTGTGTTTGCCTATTAAAAGAAGAGTCCTTAGGAATGAGAAATCTCAAGTTTATTGGCATGACTGAATAATAACAAAAGACTATATTAAAAAGGTTTCTAGAGTAAAGCAAGTAAGAATATTTTTCACTTTACTTTGTTTTCTAGGTGCACTATTGTGTGTGCTGGGCTTTGTATCCGCCATCATCGTCAGCACCCTGGACAAAGTAGGAATGAGACAGCTGGGTCTTGACGGTGCCATCCAAGAGGAGTCTCGCAAAGTGGTACGAACAGTATTTCTTACATGTTTCCAACATCATCATAATGTGCAAGGATGCTACAGATACAGTATCTGAACTCTTTTTTTGTTGTTGTTGTTGTTGTTGTATGTATAGAGAATTCAGGATGTGAAGCTCCTATCGCTAAGATACTGGCTGCTGGTTCTCACTATCATGTTCTTCTATAATGGCATCTTCCCCTTCATCGCAGACGCCAGGTAATCAACACAGAACACGTACTGTACATATAACAGTACAGAATGTTATTCTGGGGCAAACTGACGGCATTTAGACCCTTTGTAACAGTTGCCAATGACACCCAATTAAATATCTTTTGCTTCTGTTTACATCATAAAAAACACTCATTCATTTTTAACATACATACACTGTGTTTTTCATGTCCAGTAAGTTCATTCAGGATAAGTACAATGGCTACAGTCAGAAGGAGGCAGCCTATATCGCCGGGGCGGTTTATGACAGTTCACTAGTCCTCTCAGCCAGCGTCGGCATTCTCATAGTAAGTACTGCACCCCAAACTCTTCAAACGTCTGATCTCATGAGGATGAAGTTATTGTAACATGATACAATCTCTTGTGTGTTTTTCAGGATTATGTGGGTCTGCGGGGGGTTTTTGCAGTGGCCTGCGCTGTCCTCACACTGCCTGTGTTTGGTCTCCTGGCCTTCACTTTCGTCCCTCCTCTGGTGTCCACCATTTGGCTGGGAGTCACCTACTCCTTTGCTGCTGTGAGTTTGGCTCTAACACATTATTTTTTAATTTATTTATATGTGTTTTAACCAACAGAATAATTTCTGCACAGCTGACATTGTGGGAAGGAATTCTTTACTGTAAACTGCAGTGATCAATGTCTTCTTAGAAAATGGAAACATAACTTTTGGGTTTAAGATTAAATTTTAAAACAGAAGGAGGTCTGATCCTTTTTAAATGAAAATAGGCAAAAAAACAAAAGTGATGAGGATTAATTATATTGTGTGTTGTTTCTGTGAATGGTGTAAAAAAAGATATCAAAAAAGGGAGATCTACCTTTAGTTTTGTCAGCATGTGTCTTGTCTTCGTTGGATTGCAGGCAAGCATGTGGCCGTCTATTCCCCTTGTGGTACCTCAGGCGACTCTGGGAACAGCCATGGGTCTGGCTACCTCCATACAGATGGTTGGGATTGGGCTGTCCAATCTGGTTGTTGGGCAGATTTTGGGCACCAAGTCTAGGTAGGAAATCCATCAGATCAGGATCTTACTGCAGTGCACTGATAGTCCATGATCTTGACTTACCTGTTTTCTCCATTTCCTGGCCAGTGAAACAAAGATTCCATTGTGGCGTTGGCAGAGGATGATGATCTTCATGTTGGCCAACACCATCAGCTGTATCATCACATCAGTGCTGCTCAACGTTGTCGACTACAGACAGGTCAGACATCTCTATGGGATGACTCATAAATACTCACTGTATAGTATTCTATATGTGTGCTGTTTGTGACTTTTGTCAGCTCACTTTAGCATCACATACGCTGTTTAGTAATTATTTGTTGTTGATTTTACAGGGCGGGATCCTGAACAATACGACTAAAAAATCAGAGCAGGCAGAGAGAGACTCGGACAGAGAGCCGCTCAACCAGGGAGAGGAAGAGCAAAATGAGGATGAGGATGATGGCACAGTCCGATCTCGTTCAATCAACTCATGAGTTTTTCATGTCAAAGGACCAACGTGCCAGTTTTAGGGAGATCTGTTGGCAGAAATGGAATATAATATTCATAAGTATGTTTTTATTAGTGTATAATCACCTGAAAATAAGAATCGTTATGTTTTCATTACCTTAGAGACCTTTATATGTACATAGAGAGTGGTCCTCTTCCACGGAGCCCGCCATGTTGCACTGTCATGTTTCTACAGTAGCTCAGAACAGACAAACCAAACAGCGGCCACCGTAGGTTCTCCTACATGCTTGGAAGTGGAGGGGTATTTAGTTGGTTGTAATCTGCAACCTACTGCTAGATGCCACTAAATCCTACACACTAGCCTGAACTTTCCTCAAGTTTGAATATTTCTTTCTCTCTCCCCCTTTTTATATATATTTTTATAGTTTTACAGTTTTCAGACAGGACTCAGTTTATTGTACTCTTCACTGAAACCACACTACGTTTCCATATTGTGTCTTTGGTTGCAGCAGGGAAATGAATCAACACAAATCCGTTAAACTGTATTTACACCCAAACAGTATCTGTACATTATATTAAAAAATCACCACATATTGCAGATTTTTCCAATAATGTGAGTAAGTAGGA
The DNA here is from genome assembly GCF_914725855.1 of Thunnus albacares. Classification (NCBI taxonomy): domain Eukaryota; kingdom Metazoa; phylum Chordata; class Actinopteri; order Scombriformes; family Scombridae; genus Thunnus; species Thunnus albacares. The sequence goes on along the minus strand of NC_058125.1, from coordinate 11,445,135 downwards.
TTCCACCTACAATTCTAACTATCTCTTTAACTTTTTAAACTTATTTTTAAGCTATAATATATATAGCTAATAATGTTTTCTAAGCTGAAATACTATTTATCCATCACTCAGCTATTGACTGTACTGCCATAACTGACTGTGTGGACCTTACTGAGGTTACTGAACAATTTTTATGTCCTGTTTAAGTGCATGCCACAGAAATATAATGTCTGTTTTCTATGTTTTGTTTTTCTGATGAAAGAGTGCGACTTGACATCTGTATGTTTGTGGCTAGAGACTTCAATATACACTTGAAGAAGGGAATTTGATCTATTTTACATTGCCAAAACAGCAAAAATAAAATGCTGCTAATTGTTTCTGGCAGTGGGATCTTTGTGACTTGTCTGTTATATCAACATGCTTGCTTGGTGTCATACAGCTGATGGTAGGTTGTAGGTATTTTTAAATTCTTTATTTTTTTATTATAGTTTATAATAGGACAACATAAAAACTGTTTGCATATGGATATTTACAGGTATCTAACCACATCAGTGGGAATCCACTTGAGGCACAGTCACTCACAGAGTACTTCGATGTCAGAAAAATGTTTTCTTTGTTTTGTGTTTTCAGTTAAAATCAGGAAACCTAAAACAGAGATGAAAAGCAAAACAAGGAAGAGATTTGCTGTGTGGAAAGCAGTCCTCACAAGAAAAGGTGTTGTGTTAAATCAATACTTGAACTGTAAACGTACAGTGCAAATTATAGCATACAATATAATGAGCATAAAACCTCAGCTGATGAAATTTAGATTTGACCCTCAAGTACATAAAAGTAAAATTTTCCTCTAATACTCAGCACAACATGTTAGACACATTCCATCCAGCAGATGGAGCCTCTCACACATTTGTTTGCAACAGAGAAACTAGTTTATGTAGCAAGTGTGTAATTGTAAAGCCTCCATTATTGTGTCTATGGCTTTTAGTTGGGCTTATAATAATCAGCCATTTATTTCAATTTAATGAGTCCTCAGTAACTGGATGTTAACATATCTGAAACAATTGTGTAAGTCAATGTGGGCAACTGAGGGAGGCATTCATGGTGTCAGTACTTCATATAACGTCCTTCACACCATCAACACCATCTGAATGTAGCCTTCATTAAAATAGCTACAAGCAAATATGGCAGCACAGCAATTAATTTTAACACACATTAGGCATGACACTAAACCTCATATGCCTTTAATGCTGTTTCTATGGAAATATAATGACTTGTTTTCACATTGCTGAAAGCCATGAGTAATGATCTGTATATAATGATCCATTGTGTATATTTCTTGCTTTTGCACCATTTGAGCATTTTGCTATTTTAGTCATTCATTAACAGTACTGTTTGTTTTTTTTAAATTTCTTCTTTAATATATGGAAATGAAAGACATCAGCAAATGCAGAGGCACAAATTCATCCTTTAAAATTCATCCTTTCCAATCAATTTCCACTCATTTCACATAGAATCAACATACTATAATCATGTGAATATTGTTTAGCACTGAAATAAAATGAAATGCAATTAGAAAGTGCCTGAACCGATCTAGACAGACATGTCGGCCCTTGAGTTATCCTGCTCTCCTCAAATACTTTTGCACAATGATTACTTTAAAGATCCAGATTCTGGATGCTGTCCCTGACCGTGTGCCAGGTTAAATGTGGATAGTTCCTGCTCTAAAGCTAAGCATTTAAAAGACTGTGGTCGATTGTAAATAACACAGTAGATTACTAAGAAAAAAAAACAATCATTCACAATTATTGTGTTGTATGCAGTCCAAGGATTATGAAATGTTTTTGAAAATGAATTATTTTGTGTCCAGCTTTTCCTTGTATTCAGTCATAATGTAACCAAAGACCAGGAGGAAAATGCCCAACTTGTACAAACATGTTCGACATTTACTAAAGCTTTAAATAACATGATTTTAAATGCATACATAACTGGATGATAGAATACAAGGGTACAGATCATAATCTTCTTTAAAAGTCCCCCAATCACTAGATTACTAGAAGGCTGCATCTCGTGTGATGACATACTTGTGGCTTGTGAAGTCGGAATCACTTCAATGGAGGGAACAAGGTTACCTGATAGAGACTTTCTAGAGCCCAGATCCTCTGTTTACCATGAAGATAAACCCTAAAAATATACCTCACTTAATCTTCTTAAGGGGCGTGCGGTAGGAGTTAGTCTTCAACTGCCTGACGGACAGCACACACACACACACACACACACACACACATACACACACACGCGCTGAGTCAGTCACATAGTCTTAAAGAACAACTTAATACCTGACATTCAACAGAGGGCTTTAACATCCTGACGTTTGCTTTATGCTTTCTCACTTGGAGTCAATCTGCAGCCTGAACTGTTTGGCTGAAAATCTCGACAGCATGAGCATGTCCAACCTTCTCACCCTCAACAGCCTCGGCAAGATCTGCGGCTCCAGTCACGGCAATGAAATGGTAGTTTTGGACCGGGTCAAGAGGAAGAACTCTGTCAGGCGCATGTCAATAATTGAAGATGGGGAAGTTGCAGAGGTTCTCTACCTTATTCCTAAACAGTCCATGATGGAGCAGCTTCCTTTCCTCGACCCCAGTGAATACATCCTGTGTGAAAAGATGGTCGGCATACCTGCAGGGATGTCAGGTAATGATCAGTTTACTTTATTGTGATATCCTTAATGACTTGTCACTACATGCTACAATTTGGCCAATAAAAGTGTTTTGTAGATGACAAAAACCCATTGATGGGATTAATTTGATTCAAAATGTTCACAACCTGCAATGTATGTGTATAAGATGAGGAATACTGAGGTTTTTTATACTTTGTTGTGTTATGAAGCTTTTTTTTTAATGTATTTCATGTAGTTACAAGAAATATAGTACTTTCAAGCTATTAAAGCATAATATTGTGCATATGTATAGCAGAAGTTTCAATAGTCACTGAGCATTGTTCAGTGCCACAACAATTCATCTTCATGTTAAACTAAATATTGAAGGTTTTTGGTCGGACAGAATACAATATGGACAGAATTGGTGCCCTGACGTTTGTAATCCACAACTCTGCTATCACCATCCTGACAGGTTAAGCCATCAGACTTGATTTAACCCTTTGACACAGTTTCAACTGACTGCAACCTCCACACAAAGTTCAAAACCTGACACGCCTCCGTTTACAGCAGCCATCTGGAATACCGGCAGTTTTCCTCACACTTTTTGTCAATATAGTGCTTCATTACTACATTTAAATGATATCAGAGCTTATTTACGAGTGCATTGAAGAAGAAGATGCTACATACTATGCAGAATAAAAAAAAGCCAATGTGTAATCAGGGACAAAACACATATATTTAACTTGATAACTCCAAAAGAGAAAGATTAGCCACAAAATACCAGAAAATGAGGTTTCAAAGGCAGAAACATAGCAGGTGATGTAATCTCTATAATCTCATGAAACTCAAAAACACGTAGAGATTATGAACATTTTTTGCAAAGGATCAGTACAGATCTGTAACTACTGGCCTACATTTAAATGCACCATCAATAACTTGACTATGGCAGGTATGGTTTAACTTCGAGTAAATATCACCAAGTGTGAAGGAATTTAAAATGATGAAACCTGATTAGTTACTTGGATCTCTCTAAAAAACACTTCTTTTTTTCAAACAACTACATTACTACTGTTAAAATAATGAAGCATTGAATGTCCAAATTGCACTTAACTGTCTGAGGTGCACTGCAGGCAAAAAATACATATCAAATACTCTTTAGTATATGGATGAGGTCATGGTTCAGAGGCACAAGAGCACTTACACCTACTGTCCTCTTTGAGAACACACACACACACACACACACACACACACACACACGCTCCTGCCCTTTGTTTTTGGACCACCCCTTTTTTCTTGGACCAGCAGTCCAGTTAGTTCCTCTCCTCACTCTGATCCGCTGCAGTGAGCTCTCTCCCACAGACGTGCAGATACCAACTGTCATGAAAGAGAAAGGTAGACACTTTACGTTTGTGTGTGTGTGTGTGTGGTACAGAGACAGATAGAAGATAGTGTGACTGCTTGTGCATTTCGTGTTGTTCTTCACATACTTTGTGATTTGTTAGCACTTGTTGTTAAGTTTACCTTTTCTGAAAGTCAAAAGGTCTTGTAGCTTCATCAGTGGTTCCATTTTCCTCCGGGGAAATGATCATTTCTAAAAATCTTTATCAATGTGACATTTTATAAGTGTTTTAAATGTCAGTGTTGCTTATGATTTTCTCAGCTGCTCTAAGTCTTAACTGCTCTTGCAAGTAGTGTTGTAATATTCTTGTGTTATACTTGTTATTAGTAATTTGATAAGGCTTGGTTGATATTTTGCTGTGTGAACGCTCTGGTATGTGCATTCTGAAAACAAAATTGTATTATTTTTGGCTGTACTTTTTATATTTTTGATCTGTTGGAAGAGACTGATGATTCATAGAACTTTCCCAAATATAAAAACCAAATTTGGAGATAAAATCTATGGTTGCCAAATAGGGAAAAGTGCAAAGGCAGCTGTCACAGCTAATCGTAGAGCATTGTGGTTGGGTAAGACCAACATGTGATTTTAGCAATACTTCTTATTTAAGCCCTCTTTCGCCTTGATTCTTCTATTTTGCAGCAACGAGGGACACATAGATGTTCTATTGTGACTTAACTGCTGAAGTGATTCTCTCAGAGTGAAGTTATTTTCTCTTGCACAGCAGTAATAAGTGACATCACGTTGTGGAAAAAATGTTCTCACTCGTTTCACTTAACTAGCAGCTGTTAAGATGAAAGCCTCCAGCTTCTTGTCATTCTGATACTGTCTGATGGACACAAGAAACTCCAGGAGCTGCTGCACCGACAATGAATGACGGCCTGTTGAGTTGCAGTTTTATTTGGGCTTTTACACCAATCTCACATCTCACAATATCAGAGCTTTTCTTTTTTCTTCTTCTTTTTAGGTAGTGTTAGTAATTCTGACTCAAAGCTAATCATCTTTCCCCCTTTTTCAAAAAAATCTAGCAAGGTTTTGAAGCATACCTTACATTTCTACATCTCATCACTGTAAAATCTGTTAAACATCTACACACAACAAAATCTTGATACTTAATATAGATACTCCCTCACCCCCTTACACACACATAGACATGCATGTACACACAGATGCACTTTTTCATAGCTGGAGATAGTGGGTTGAGTGATTAGCTGTTGGTCTCAGGTTTCTCTCCATTTGCTGTCTTTCTAAATCTATCATTTGCTAATACTTAACACCATATCAGCTTCACATTCTGGGAGAGATCAAGAAAGACTGGAAGACATTTTGGACTTCTAACACGGGGCTGCACACATCGGTTTTACCATTCACACAAGAGCAAAAACCAAACACAAACGTACTGTATCTTGTACACATGGTACAACATTACAATGTTACAGACATTACACACACTACAGTGTAGTCTGTCCACATAAGTCACTTTATTCATTTTCAAACATTTCTAAACTGTAGCAGTGTGTGTGCGTGTCCCCATGACAAATAGCTTGCAGGCCTCTGTGTTGGCATCGCAGCTCTGTCATTAACAAATATCCAAGGCGCTCTAGGATAAAGGCCAGTTTGGCTGGGTTTTTCTTCTAACAGTTGGAGTGCCATGTGCAGGATTTTGTTAAGTATGTCGGAGGTAATGCTTAGATCTTATTGCATATGTAATGACTAAAACTAAGCCTGCATTACTTTTCTTTCTCTTGTTATGTCATCAAAGCTGTTTTTATGAACTCACCAACCAAAATACTTTTGTATTTTTATTAGATATATTGCTTATAAGACTTTATTAGACCACATTAGTTCATTAGCTGGAGGATTACTGCTCTTTTTTCATTTTATTGAGCACTTTTCCATCACTCACACTCTTCATTGCAGCAGTTGGCCTGTAGTGGAAGTTTATCATCACGTGAACACTTCATAATGTTCACACCGGCTTAACTTCTGTCTCCAAAACTGTTTAATCAGTTACAGTGAACTTTATGTTAACCTTTCGGAAGCATGGTCTCGTAATCTAGTTTGTTGCGACATGCTTGTTACCATAGTGATAAGTCTTTCCTGTTGTGGGGCAGACTTGAGGCCACATACCAATGGTAGTTGACTCAATTTTCTTAGTATTCACGAGGCTGAGTCGGGTAGTCAAAACAGGAATAAACTTCAAATTACGAAAACGTCTCCTCATCCAGCTGTGAGCATGTGGAAATCAGCCTGTTTAAGTTTGCACACAACTAATCCATGTCACGCCAGCTGAGATTATTTGAGGCACAGTATATTTCAAGTGTAGCTCTTAAAATACTCATAAGTGAAGTTGGGATTTTGCTTTTTCTGAGAGGCACGACAGGTGTTTATTCCCACAAGGTGACAGCCGATAATAACTTGTGTTTGAACAAGAGAGAGTAACATAAAAAGAAAGATTAGCGTGTGCTGGACTGTGTATGAAAAAAAGAAAAGATGAAGCTCATGTGTCTGTTTATCTATTTGTATGCTGGGTGTCCACACACTGAGAGACAGGGCGCTCTCAACGTGCCACATTCTTTCCTCTCTCTCCTCTGCTAATCACATTCAGGACTTTTCAAGTGGGCTGTGATTAGATTGTACAGGCGTCCACTGCTCCTGCCTCCCATTTAACATGAACGAGATAGAGGGAGAAGGAATGAGGCTGAGCTTTCTTCTCCAAAGACTACAGTATAACACAAGATTCGGCACCCAGGGGCCAACGTTCATGTGTAGCATTCCTTTTGATAGTGTTGTTGCTGTTGAGTTCAACTTTTTAACTCTCTGTTTGTCTTTCTGAGGTTTCCGATCACTTTGATTAAAGCATCTACAGATTACTGTAACTGTGCGTGTGTTTCTGTGCCAAAGCAAAGCGTGTCTGCTCATTACGTTCTGTTACATAAGCACTGAAAGGACGATTCTGAGTGACTACTGTATTGTAATGAACTGCTCAGGCAGAAACAGGATAAACCTACTGGGTGGATTAGAGAGAGAGAGAGAGAGAGATTTGTTTACTCTGAGAAGACTGTTTTGAGTTTTCCAACCTCATGTATTGGAAAATAAAGCATAGATGCAGCTAATGTTGGACTAACACACAGCTAGGCATGAAATGTATTGATATGAGGGAGTAAAAATAAACATTTCATGCCCTGCTTTATTGGTCTAGACTTTTAAACTCCTGTGGGATACAAACATCACAGTGAGTAAATTACTAGCAGATTACATGAGGATTTATATGACTATTACGTCATTAAAGCCAAACAAACTGAGTGGTATTGTTTTTAAATGCACAAATGACCAAATTAAAAGACCAACCTGCTAAACTGTTTGTTTCAGGCACTTCAAACTCACATTTTACAAGACATGTTGCTGTGACAAATGATTCAACATTTACCCAATTCTTTTATCTCTCCCTGTCCCGTAGTGCTACACGCTCAGGATGAATGCCACCCGTGTCCCCAAGCAGGGAAGCGGCTCATCCAGTGCTTCAGATGTGGGGAACCGTGCAAAGGAGAGGTGCTGCGAGTCCAGGCCAGCCACTTCCATATAAAGTGCTTTACCTGCAAGGGTGAGCACCATTAATATGTTGATATTAAAATGTGTGGAGTGCCCTGCAGTCACACCTCAATCAGAATAGACTTCATATATTATCAACCAAGCTCAGAGATGGATTCTCTGTGAGACATTTGAAAGCAATAAACAGAATTCCTTATTTTCAATTGAGACAAATTACTGGTTTTCTTGGATACATTCCTGATTAAATAACTTTCTTTTGCTCCAGATCACTGTTCACTGTAACATGCATTTGTCTAGTGCTATACAGCTCATTAAGAGTGGATGTCTGTGGTGAGGTTTAATGTGAAATAAAAAATTAAACTTTGATGATACAGTGATGCAAATCTGTGTTGGTTTTAAAACCTAAAGTGACTCAGTTAAATGAAAAAATGTAACATTTTAGTAAAGTTTACATGCAGAACAGTCACACAAGTAACGCTTGACCCTTTAGGATGCACTAAAACATCTAGTTGTTCAGCTGGTTATATTTTAATTGAGCAGATTTTGCTTGTTAATCATTAGTGCCATCAAATTCAATTTATTACAAAATATCCTACATCCACAATGGGCTGTTGTTAAAACCTCCTGGTTTGTCAGACTGTCATCCACCGCAGTTACTCTGCTTCATGGAGAACATATTTCCCCAGCAGGCTATTGTCCTCACTAATCGACACTGACAAGCTTCTCATGATGTTGCCCTTTCATGGCTTTGCGACCATGTTTACAGCGCAGGGAAAACAAAGGCACTTTCAGAGCAGAGAAGCTTGCAGTATTTTAACAATGGGAAAACCTGGGGAATCGAATGAGACTGTTTGCTTCACCGAATCAGATTTGGCCACAAAGTGTTTCACTTTGAAGTCAATAAATTAGTATTAAAATAAGCCGCCAAAGGGAACATTAGTAAGGAATTAGTGACTACTCTTTTTGTTTCAGTGATCCAAGAAATTTTAACCAAAGTAAACTTAACCTTATGATGCAGAAAGGAGGGGAGTAACTATTGTCTTAAGGATAACAATAGTAACAATAATAAGTCAAGGAAAAACCACATCATTTGTTGGTCATTTCTACAAAACAATTCATCTCTATACTTAGAGAAATATAAAAACATGTTTGTGTGTTTCACTCAGACTTAAAAATAGTATTCTTTCAAATAATGATGTGCATCCTGAGTGACTCAAGAGAGGAAATAGACCAGTATAAATCTGTCTTTGGCATTTGGGTACATTCTGTTGTGGCATAACAGTGACAGGTTCAGAGGGGTCGGAAATGGGTTTGGCGGTATCAAATGGCAAGCTGAAAGAAAACACTGCCTCCTTGTCAGTAACTTGTCACTAGGCTGATCACAACACACACACACACAAATATGCTGACAGACATGTATACAAAAAATGCACACAAATACAGAAACCCTGGTAGCAAAGAAAGGTCAGACAGCTCAAATAGCATTTATTTCAGCATGTTGAAATGATTGATTACGCAGATGTGGTCGCTGTTCATTTATCATTTTGACAACAGCCTATAAAAAGGAGACAACAAACTGTAAACTCGCACCTATTGTGAACTGCTATAATGTGAGGAAGTGCAATTAATACCTTGTTCACCAAAAAGAAGTTAGTGTGTAATAGGAGTGTGTAAGAGAAGTCAACATGGTCTAGTACATCATCACATGTTCTGTTCTGTTCTGTTGTTGTTCAACCTTGTCATCTTTTTCTCTTTCTCCCTGCATGAACACATGTCTGTGTGCAGTCTGTGGCTGTGACTTAGCTCAGTCAGGCTTTTTCATGAAGAATGGCGACTACCTCTGTCCGCTGGACTTCCAGAGGCTTCACGGCACGCTCTGCAACAACTGTGGGGAATTCGTGGAGGGAGAAGTGGTCACAGTCTTGGGGAAGACCTACCACCCGGCCTGCTTTGTGTGCACCATTTGCAAGTAATTGTAAAAACATGCAAAAACAGACATAATACACATACCCATACATGCAAGTGTGCTTTCATTTTAAGTCAAGTTTAATTTGGAAGATTTTGGGGAGTTTTAGTTATGAAAACATTTCCTGAAGGCAGGGTTATGACCTTTACATCTATGAAAATTATTTTCTCTCTTCTTCTGTTTCTCAGACAACCCTTTCCTCCAGGGGATTGTGTCACCTTCAATGGAAAAAACTGCCTCTGTCAGCGCTGTATTAGACCCTTGTCTCCAACTCCTAACGATATCAGCTGTTCTAATAGTAAGTCCTGGGAGCAGGCAGACCTGAGATGAGTGGCAGATTGCAAAAGGGGAGTTTTGTGTACTGACGTCTGCCAAAAGTGGTGTTAAATTCACCAAAGAGAGAAAACTGCAAAGAATTTTCAGATACTAAAGCTGCAGATTTTTGCTGTTGATTCTCAGTGGGATCAGAAGCATCAGCAACCCATTCACATTAAAAGAAGTAATTTTGATGTAGTGTTCTTATCAAAAACATTGATTAATGAGATCAAAGACTTTGATTCCATCCAGAGAGAATCAGTGGATTATGCACTCAACCCTGGCCAGCTGTGGTTTCTATGCCAGCTGCCTATATATTTAGTTTTATCCGGTGCTGAGGAGTCAGTTAAGGTTGGCAGCACATCTGTCACCCTTTCTGTGAAAGCACCTAGATCATGTGGAGATGGAACCTTCACCCTTTTCTGTAGATAACATGCTATAACCCACAAACAAGAGAGTAAGGTGGCCTCCAGTGGATGTTCTTCCTGTAGAAATAATGTGTTTTACACATCTGATTATACTTGTATGCATGTAAATCTCCTTCCTTATGTTTTGAGGAGACGTTTTCACACTCTGAATGTCTACATGATGTCACCTTTGTTTGTCCCTAATTGCATTCTAACCTTCTTCTGACACACTGGATTTTTTCCTCTGAACACTGTGAATTGACATTACCTTACAAATCCGGTCATCCTCCTGGGACCCTGCCAGGTCAATGACTCAATACTGACTAAGAGATTCAGTAGCACTCAACTCTCCACTTCAACTTGACCTTATTCACCTCACAACTATACATGCAACGGAGTTCAATAGATGATCCAGACTCACAAAGTCTCTGGATTAAGAGGATCTCTGTGAAGGACTGTATAGGGAGAAGAAACAGCACAGCTCCTCAAATACTCTTGTTCTGTAATGTCAGATGGACTTTCACTTGTAATACTCATATATATGTATAAACAATACATGAAGAAGAACAAATAAGGTAGTTTAACCTATGTGCAACTAGATAGGTACAATTGAGTGTTTTTTTTCCCAGGTGTGTCCCTACTTTCCCCTCATTTGATACAATGGTTTGCAAGAACAGTGAATGCATCCAATCAAATCTGTGCAACTTCTGTGCAGCTTAATGCATTCTTTTTATGCATGAGTGAAATGAATCACATTTGTTTTGCATTCACATTGGATGCATGTTACTGTATCTATTGTAGTCTCAGATCTGTTGTAAGCCTGACTCTTTAATAAGCACAATTTAAAAATAATTTTTAAAAAGCTAAACAAGCTAACAAAGCTAAAAAAGCTAACAAATGTACAATGTTTATGCTTATTTATTATGTATGTGTTTGTGTGTGTGTGTGTGTGTGTGTGTGTGTGTGTGTGTGTGTTGCCAGGCTGCAGTGGTTGCGGTAGAGAGATCAAGAATGGCCAGGCTCTGTTAGCCCTGGGTAGCCAGTGGCATCTTGGCTGCTTCAAGTGCAAAGCCTGCAGAAGAATGCTGAGTGGCGAATACATCAGCAAGTAAATACAAATATATCTAACATACTTGTTTCTCATTCATGATCCTCTCTCTACCTTCCCTTAATTTTAAACCAGTGAAAGATATCAGGAACACGTGTCTGCTTTTTCAAGGATTCAGTGATGACAAAACACGTATTATTTTCAGTATATTCTTAATGAGAAAAGTTTGAATTATTATCAGTCGCAACTTATACATATCAGATGTGAATATGTGTCTCTTCATGTTTTTAAAATTTTTTTTTTTACCTTTCAGGGATGGTGTTCCGTACTGTGAGAGGGACTACCAGATTCAGTTTGGGGTACAATGTGAAGCATGTCAGAAGTTCATAACAGGGAAAGTCCTGGAGGTGAGGAATGTTTCTCTCAGTGAGGAGCCTTATTGTGTATATATTCAGGAATATATATGTCTGTATCAAAAGTTCTCTATAAATTGATCATTTGAGACAGAACAAGCGTAGGAGGAATCATGCTGATACTGTACAGTCCATGTTGCCACAGCAACTGAAGAGTCATTTCCTACATTCATTTAAATTTATAGTGAATGTGCAGATAAATTCAATCAAAGTCACTGAGGCCATTTATGAACTATGCATATGCATCCTGTTGCTCTGTGTTGCCTTGAGTATTATATGTACATTATTGTATATATTGTATTTATATACATTATTGCTCTTGGTACAGTAATAAGACCTAACTTGACAAACTGTAATATGCACCTTTTATTCAATTCATGTATTTATGCAGTCTATCTGAAGCTTTTGCCTTTCTCAATATCTGCTATAGGCAGGGGACAAACATTATCACCCCAGCTGTGCAAGATGCAGCCGATGTGATAAAATGTTCACAGAAGGAGAAGAAATGTATCTGCAAGGTTAGTTTGAGAGTGTCACTCTGTGAGTATGCATCCACTCATAGTCAGGTTATAGATTTGGGGTTGGATGAATGCATAAATTCAACGTTTAGTTTGTGTAAAAATACTGAAATGTTCAGTGATTACTTTTTGACTTTTTGCCATAACAGCTGCAGTAACTAACTGTCTCTGCTTTTAAAGGTTCAACAGTGTGGCACCCGGACTGCAGAGACAGCAGCAGAACTGAGGACAGTTACAGGGTAAGACTTTGTTTCTAAGTGTGAAATTCTTTTAAATATGTGTAAGAGGCAACTTTCTTGCACATTCAAAATCACAGATTTGTATCACGGCAATGTCAAAATGGTACAATCTAATTCATATAACTTTTTGAAATAAGATAAATATTCAGCTGTTAAGAAAATGCGATTGTGATTTTTGTGTAAATTGCCGTCCTACATGTTAAAGACTTTTATCTGAGTAATGTCATTTCTTTACACACTCTCCCTTCTTCCCAGGTTGGCAGACCCAAAACACCCCTTGATTTCTTTTTCCCCCCACATGAACTGAAGGTTAATATTCTGAGCAGGCCTGCAGTTTGATGCTTTTCTAGATTGAGTAGGCTGTAATCTCATGGTTTGAGATTAACTGCACTCGCTTGTTTCACATGCAACACGAACACTTTGCTCACCAGGCTGGCCAATTAGATATTGCGTGCCAATTCTAGGAGGCAAAAAGAGGACACAATCACGTTTTGATACAGTGTATTGAGTACAGTTCCTTCTTAGGACATTTAGTTTTTGCATCAAAGCATGGTTAAGAGGAGCTTTTAATCTGCCGAGCACCTGTACAGTATATATTATGTGTAATTATTATTACATTTTAGTCATAGCACAGTGCTGCATGCTTGGCTGTTTCATCTACTGGTATCTGCACAGTTTAATATACATGGTGTATTGTTTCTCTATTAAATATTGCTACAACTTAATGTTAGTTCTGTACATAAAAGAGTTTGAATGATACCATATCATTGTTAGGTGCAAATAAATTAAAAAAGTAAATAAAAAAAGGTGGAAAATTGTTTTATTGTTGCATAAACTGTATAGTGTCAGGCCTGTATACTGTATACTGCTGCAAACTGGTCCAGATGTGTGGACCAAGGTGTATGAACAGTAAAGAGAGCTGACCGTCTACCAACACCTGAGGAAGTAGAAACTGCTGTTTCTCAGTGAAAACATCAAACTAACGCAGCTGTTCTTTTTCCCCCATCAGCCTATTAGATCCTCATCTGAGAGCTCCTCTTCCAGACCGGGCTCGTGCACTCCAGGAAGCCCCGGTCGCACTATATGTGTAAGTTGTAGTGACAACATCTGCTCAGCATCTTCCCTGGTGCACGATTCACCGTGGGTTGATTTACATTTCATTTACCCATTATTCATACAGGGGAATCACGTCGACAAAGTGTCTCTCTATTTTGACAGTAATTGAATAAACACATTTAGGAGAATTGCTAATGTGAAAATAAAAAAACATTTAAAGAATCTTACATTTCTCTGTAAACACATTTTTCAACTTTACCTTGACTGATCGGAACTAGTTTTATTTTGCCTGAGAGAACAACGTTATTTCAATTGTGGTTGACTGATGCCATTTAAAATGTATCCATTCAATCATTAATGTACTGAAAATCAACCACACATTGAATAGAAATTTAGATTTATTTGCTCTATCAATTTGAATGCGTTGGCAATTCAGATTGTATTTGAATTGGTATTTTTTTTTAAAACCCAGTGCTGTCAGTGTCCTTTTGTATCCTCTGCCCAGTCTTTTAGGATCTATGTTGGTTTATCCTGTTGGTTTATAGTACGGAATATACTTTACTCCCATCAAAACACCTCAAAATATGAGCCAAAACCAAAAAAAAACTATTGAAACAGTGAATGATGTCATAGATAATCATTTTACAGACTAATGCTGTCTTTTCACTTCACGTGCCAAAGTCAGACCAATGTGGTGTTGTGGGATTAAAGTTTCATTCCTCCCTGAAGTGATGTAATAAGTAACTTTTGACCTTTCACTTGACTTAACTGTGCTGCTCCCTCTGTGTTTCCATCCTCCCCTCTCCTCCCTGTGCTGGTCTCAGGCAAAAGTAGATAATGAGATCATTGATTACCGAGACTTAGCGGCAATTCCCAGAGTCAAGGCTATATATGATATAGAGCATCCTGATATGATATCCTATAAGACTGAGAGAGACAACTCCTCTGCTTTGGACAACAAAGGCAACAGACAGGAGAGGCAGAGCTCTGCAGAGGTAACGTCATTTAGTGCTCCGCCTTATATCCAGTGACATGTTTGTGTGTCATTTTTTTGGTGTTTTTTTTTTTTTCCTCTTTGTTTGACTTATGAGTCAAACCAAGTGAAATGTTGTTTTGTTGCTTTGATATTTAATTGTGTTTGGCCACAAATACAAAGACATCCATATGAAAAACTGTACATATGTGTCTTTCAGTATGTTTTGAGCAATAGAGTTACAACTTTGAATTTCTATAATAAGAAAATACTTTGAATGTATAAGTCAAAATCATGGCAGATTTATAGAATACACTTATATTGTACATTTTTAAGAATTTGGCTGATGCTCACATAAAACAAATTTAGTAAAAAATACTTAATTAGTTGAACCTAACTAAGTATAATTAGCCAAAAGTGCCATTACAATTAAATCCCATTGCTCCTTTCCTTTCATATGTCTGTCCTCATGTGAAAACCTCATAACTCTGGGTTTGATTTTTTCATGTTTCAAATGAAGGATTGCAGAGTTAAGAATAGTCTATTATACGTCTTCCTCTTATATAAAACCTCTTAAAAATCCCTCTGAATAAACTGAGAGATGCATAGTGGTTGGGATAAGGTCGTTTATCTTCAGATTTGATGAGTTTAGAGTTACAAGGTTTTCACCTGAAGTGACAATATGTTGCGTTTCTTTCAAATGAACACGAATGTATGATTCAGTTAATATATTGCTTGTTTTTTTATTGGGTTTTTTTTTATTTTAGTCACCAGGAAATGCATCTGAAACCACCGAGGTAAGTATTTTTTTAAGTTAACTGTTCATAGTGTTAGAACAGGCTGATAGAAATACTGTGACATCAGGTCACTTATGTATCAAACCCCCGTTAAACTCACATTTATGTACAAGCACATTTTTATCTGTTTTGTGTTTTACATTCATACTACACCCTTTCTGTCTTTTTTGGTTTTCAAGGAGAGTTTTGAAATGAGAAAGTGCATACCAACATCCACAAGCCACGGATCTTTCGGAGTTCATGCATCGTACAATCGTCACAGCTACACTCCAACTCTGTCCAGATCACCACAACATTTCCACCGGCCGGGTAAGAAGAGTAAAATCCTCTCTATCTTCTTATCACCTTTGTAATGACACTGATCCCCCTCTGCTCACCTTTTCTTTGTTTCACCTCCACTTCTTTTACAACTCTTTCCCTGCACTCCTCCCATTTGACCTCTTCTTTCCTGGAATAACGAGCAGGGTTGGTGCTTTCTCCTCCTTTATTCTCTGGCAACAATGACCCCTGCCCCACTTCCCCTTTATGCCACCACTTTCTCCCTCACACCAAAGGTAAGCTCCCACTCCTCTGCCACCCTTTTAAGCACCTCTTCTCCCCTTCTGGCATTTTCTCACTGTCTATTATCTTTAATATTTCCCATTCAACACCTATATTTAATGGAAACAGCACTTTATGCAAGGGTTGTAGAAGAATTTCTAGTTCCTCTAAATTACTAGCAACAAAAAGGTCAAAGGTTAAAGCTCTTTCGGAGTGTTTAACACAAGCAGAGGAGGATGGCACAGGCAGATACAATTTTTGAAAAAAAAGTAATACATTTTCTATTTTATTGGAAACATTGAGCCATCTAGTGGTCAAAGTTTAGTGAGACTGTTCATAGCTTTACTATAGAAAACACACAGCAGTTCACTATTTACCATATGTACTGTGCCACCAAACATCTTTCCTTTCTTTTTTTTTCTTCCCTGTTATGCATATTCTGCTTCACCATACTTTTTTCCCCTCACTGCGCCCACAGCTCACTACATTAAATTCTTTCACAGAAAAAAGAAAAGCTTTCCATGAACCTCAGAGTCTGTGGTAACTCTATATCGATGTAGGTATTTATAACTTGATGGATTACATAAATGCCTGCTCTTTACTCACACATCCCTGTAAGCTGTGTCTATTTATAGCAGGAATGAAGGTTCTGTGATTTTCTAAAGCCTGTTTTATCATGTGTATGGAAGAGATATGACAAGCTTTGACCAGAAATAGCTGTCATGTGTTTTTAGTGGGAGTTGAAGATCACTCACAACACACTTAGAACCTGCAGGGACTTTATTTCTGTGTCAGAGTCTCTATTAGCCAACCGATTTAAAACCTTAAATTCTTAAAATGACCTCACTGATAAAAGTCAGCTCATTTCCAGGATGCGACAATTATATGAAATTAAATTAAACTTACTATATTTAAGAAAAGATTACCACACTTTTTGTAAATATAAAGAGTAACTTAACACTAAATCCACTTTTTTGAGTGAGTAAATTATGTTTACGGACACTTTATTATACTATCAATTTATTCTGGTCCCGATCTATAGTCTGCATTGACATTGCATTATTTGTCTTTTTTCAGAGAAATTTGAGTAATTATGTCCTCCAACTAAAATGAAATCTGTGATGTTGCCTTGTCCACCAAGTCTAAGGCATTTTTCAATGTAATGTGCAGCTACTGTGTAATATTTCAAATATCTGCTGACCCTGCATTCTTTTGTATCTGCAGAACAGGGCTTCAACATGTACAGAAGGCCTCCAATTTACAAACAGCAAGGTACATTATGACGTTTTCATCTTTCAATTAACCTTTTAAAACGTTCCTATGAAAAGTGCTTGGAGAAGTAAAATATTATTTTTTAAAGCTATTGATTGTTATCTCAGATGAGTTTTTTTAAAGAATGTGAAATGTATTCTTCTACAGTCTTAAGTTACAACGTTGATTTATTCTCATTGTCTGAACTCTAATTACACATTTTTTGTAACACTTCATTTTGGATAAAGTCAGTAAAACATAATTATAAATATACAGCACTCAGTTTAAGTTAAAGGCAAAATTATCAGCAAAAAAGAACTTTTATGTTGTGCTTCAATTATAGCCAATTGTACACTATTGATGCTATCACTGGTATATCTTTGTGTTTTTGTTGTCAGATGACTCCTGTCAGATAGCTTTGGTTGGTTGGACCAAAAAACACAAGGGCAGCCAAGGACTATTTGAGTCCCTGAGCAGGATTTGACCCTACAATGCCCCACTATATAACTATATACACCATATGGTCACACAGCAATGTAGTGTAGTATAGTCAGTACACTGTACAAGGCATTTACTATAAGCTACAGGTAAACATGCAGTACACTAACCTATTTAACCCAATATATTGCCGTTAAGTAAAAATTTAAAAGTAAAAAAATGCTTTATTGAAAATGTGAATATAAAAATAGAGCAGTACTGAGAAGTCAGTTTTACACAACAATTAGTAAAAGGATAAAAAAAGCACATGTCAAGGTATATTTTACTCACTAAGTCTGATCTAATTTGGGCAAAGAGCCAAATCAGACTGTAAATCTTCTCATGATGAGCTAATCTATCTGCTGTTTCACTTTCACACAGATGATCCAAATTCCTCTCAAACATCCTCTTTGCCTGGATACGGTCGAAGCGGCCTCAATCCGGTAAGAACAACATGACTGATACCTTATTCTCCGATTAGAATGATTGTATAAAGCTACTGCCTTGATTCAGTGGGCATATATCTATTAACCATCTATTTTAAAAATCTATTTAAGTAGATCTATAATAAACAGAGGTAACATTTCCCCTGAGAAGTCACTAAGGCTAGACTATAGTGCTGACTCTAGACTTTGGGGTACTGAATCCAGGAAAACTGAGAAAAAAAAATCTAAGTTTCATATGTTTGCTTCCCATTAAGCCACGGTCAGCTGATTTCTCCATGTACAACGGTGACAGATTCAGAGGTAAGTATGCAGACACCCCTTCCTGCTCTTTCATAGATGCTATTAATCATCACAATGTTTACGCAGTTGATAATAGTTGAAAAACTAATTGTGTGTTGCTCGTCTTTTCCCTTTTCCCTTGCCTTTCAGATGTTAAGGTATGTGAGAGGAACTGGCTGGGGTTTTATGTGATCTAAATCCCTGGTCATGCCTTATTTTACTGTTTACTGCATTTCTGAAGCACTGTGAGCTCACTGTGTGCATCAGCATGTTTTAAGAAGAATACAATTAACTTATATCACTTCCTTAATTTATGTGTGACATAACTGACTCTGACTGACTTATGTATGTCTAACTGAATCTTATTAATATACTTTGCTTGCAGTAATTTAGCCATCTGGCTTTTAGCTTCTAAGTGATTCATCTTGCTGGGACATTTTCCCATTGCATGTGTTTGCTTCATTCTGTAGCTCTTCCATGACGGTCAACATCCATTAATACGACTGGAAAGAGGAGTGTCTATGCCTAATTTGTTGGAACCAAAAGCAAGTATTATTTGTATATTCATGTTTAATTCTCTGCAGAGCTGCATGTGTGCTAGAGGAGAGTTTACCATGCAAATACTTAGCATGTTCTGTACATTTAATCACTTTTAAAGGCTGCACATAAGATTAACAAAAGTATACTCCAGTGCTGAATTCTGGTTCCTGAGATTTAAAGGACAACTTCATCATCAAATTTCATTTATAAGAGTATAATGTACTTGTAAATACACTGAGTCTTTTGACAAAAGCTAATAGAAGCAGGACCTTGACAATCTTTTCCTTATTCTTATATACATTAACTGTGCAGCTCTTACACAATACTGCAGATGCATATTTGCATGGTACTTGATGTTCTAACTTCATCTGTCATCTCAGTAGCTTATAACGTGTTGTATATGTGCAACAGATCATGCGTAGGTTGTATAGTGTCTGTAATTATCAGCTTGTAAAGCATTCTCAACCAGCCTTTGTTGTGTCAAGGTCTACCCGTATGAAATGCTCACAGTTGCCAACAGAGGACGAGTGAAGCTTCCCAAGGAGGTTGACAGAACAAGACTGGAGGTACAGTAAAAGCATTCTTACAATGTGACACAATTCTCTCTCTTTTTTCTTTTTTACATGAAAACTGACCTCTTTTCTTTTTTTCTTTTTTTTTTGTCTGTACTTGAACACTGGCAATGGGAAGAAAATTTGCTATTAGTTGAATAAAACATAACAGCTTCATTGTGTATGTACTGAAGCTTGCCTTTTTAAAAATAAATGCTAGACCTTGTGTAAAATACTATGCATAACATAGTAACCAATAACTTAGAGCAGGATGTTGATTAATTCCTTGACAGTGCTGCTGAAAGGTTTTCCATAAAAACAAGATGACATTTCAGTCAAATCTACAGTACGAGTTTTATTATAGAATAGAAAATGCCATCCACATGCAAGCTTTTAAACTTGAATTCTTATCTAATGGGCTACAAACCATCTACACCATAATCTATCATTGAGCTTTTGTGCAGCCTTTCCACAGTAACTTTGTTCTTCTGTTTTCTCCTGCTCTCCTTTGCAGCGTCACCTCTCCCCGGATTCATTCTTTGAGATCTTTGGCGTGGATATACAAGAATTTGACAGACTTCCACTTTGGAAACGTAATGACATGAAGAAGAAGGCGAATCTCTTCTGAATGCTGCCTCATGCATGTTTTTATTCATTGTTAATATGCAGTATGTGTCAAGTTTTGATGACCCCTTATATTTATTTCTTTGTATTTGACACAAAAATTAGAAATCGTTTGCCTAAGAACAAGACAAACTAGATCTTTACAGGGACACGGTACTATGTTTCCCTATTAGTCTTGGTAGGCCATTGTTATGAATGATGAATGCATTTATAATACCTCAATGCAGACATGAACACAAGTACTCAGCTTAGTCTAGCTATAGTCTTGGCTTCGGTAATAGGTAGCCATTATTATTTGTCTTTCCTATGTCAGCCCTGTCTCCCCAGGAATTATGTTCATATTGGACGATTCAGCTGAATTCAATTTATTTGCCCATTCATCATAAATCCAACATGTAGTGTGGCATTTATTTACCATGACAAAAAGTGAAAAATATGGAGAAAGGGTAAAAAGTAATGTTTCTTCTTTGAGACTTTGCATCCTGTTTCAGACCAACCGTTTATGTTGACTTTTGTGACATTTATTAGTGAAGACAGTCTTTCCTTAACCTTCCCTAACCTTCCCTAACCTGAACAATGTGATCTTTGTACTGCTGGTATGTTTTCACTCTACTGATGGGGGCGCCAGATCAGCAAAATGCTCATACACTGTATTGTTCAAGAATGATTGTGCAAAACCTTAGATTATGTTCAGTGACAAAGTTTTCAAGGACAACCAACATTGTAATTATTCCTAAAATATCTGCAATTGGCAACTACAAGATGATGGACAATGTATGGTCAAGGTTAAGCACCCAAAACACTTGCAGCTTAAAGCTAAATCACAAGAATTTATCATGATCTACTTTTATGCATGAACAAATGTTAAAACAGACTGAGGAATCATAAAATAAAAGATTGCCATAAGCCTCACTAAAGCATTAGTGTATGTTTCTGCTTGCCTTCAGGTTGAGTATTTAGGTTATTGTTGGTGTTTAAGTGTCTGTGACACTCATATCTAAAATGGTTAGACTGCCCCACATAAAATCCTATGTAGAACATTAATATTACCTTTTTTGAACATTTATTCCCATGATGCTTGATGTATAGTGAAGTGATTGGGTACATGAAATTAGCATAACCTGTCATCGAAGCAGTCATCCCTGATAACTGAACTGTATGCATTTCACCCATGTTGTCATTGTCACTATATGATATTATATTTTTCTGAATTAGTCGATACTTACTTTGGTTGCATCCTGGTTACACAAACAACATGTTTAAGCACAAAACTGAGACATCTTTGAGAATGTGGATTTTTATGTCAAAATTATCACTGACAGATGCTTCACTGGAATATAAAGGAATAATTAAGATGATTTCACATTTATTTCTGTTTTATGTATCACCCTGACTCAGCTTTGGTAAATATACTCTATGTTATACTGACATCGCTGTCCCAGCCCAATACCTTAAGCGCCCTAAATAAAATCTTGCACTTCTTACAAGTTGAGTAAATTAGTGACTTTTTATTGATAGGATGAATGAGGTTGTGTGTGTACATAGTGGTATTTGTTTTGAGCACATATCTCTCTGCATAATTTCAAGATTTTGGCCTGTTTCCCATGAGAATCTT